>NC_139026.1:76686409-77080663 GCF_964662115.1 Mustela nivalis
ATACATTCAAAGGAAAGGGTAGCTAAGAAGCTAAACTATGCAGTCAGTCAGATAAATAAGTTTTTTGGATTCTCAAAGAAAATTGTTTACTCAATTGATTGCCTAAAGCTGATGTCGGAGGCAGGAAACCTGTCAGCCAAAGATGGAAGGATAATGAAGGACGTTCTAAAAATGACCTTATGTTTATTCTATTTATTCTCCATTTCTAAAAGCTACCAATATTCAGTTCTATAATTTTATTTTTAAATGCCCATATGTTAGGTTAAATGCGTTAGATTTTTTTTTCCGATTTAGACCCTTTGTTTTCAAAAGATTTGATCTGTGCCAATCTCTAGATATCTGTGAAGTCTTTCTTAATTTCCATTAAGAATGACCCTTGAGGGGCGCCTGGGTGGCTCAGTGGGTTAAGCCGCTGCCTTCGGCTCAGGTCATGATCCCAGCGTCCTGGGATCGAGTCCCACTTTGGGCTCTCTGCTCAGCGGGGAGCCTGCTTCCTCCTCTCTCTCTGCCTGCCTCTCCATCTACTTGTGATTTCTGTCTGTCAAATAAATAAATAAAATCTTTAAAAAAAAAAAAAGAATGACCCTTGATTTGTTTGGCCATTCTATTAAGATAACAGTTTGACATCATTGTAATCATCAAAGTTGGAGAGGATCAGGACTGAAATCTAACCATTCATTGTGTGTCATCCAGTTTTCTAAGGGTCAGGTAAGGCCCAGCATGGAACACTCTCTGCAGCTGATTGGCCTAAAACTAAGAGTAATGGCGAATTTTGGTGTTTGAGCAGGTTAGGGTATCTGCAGTTTTTTGGGGAGCCCTGATAATTACAATTTAAAGGAAGCTCTTTTTAATAGCATGACATAAATTCTATGGGTAGAGCCCAACTCTGTCTTTGAAAGGGAACTTTTCTCCTATTAAAGTTAGACCTCACCCTTTGCTCATAGATGTGGCAAACAGAATTTTACATCCAAACTGAGACACCTGAAGAGTAAAGGGAGCACTGTTCATAAAGACACAGGGATTGCAATCATAAACCAGTACTGTCTCAGGGAATCTATGGTCCCACACCAAGAGAAATTCTTATCTCTTACTTGGTTCTGTTATCATATGACTTAGATGAGGAGAAGGTGGAGGATGATTGTCGAGAGCAAAACCCCTGCGTCCGCCAGGAGGTCGCAACGTGTAAAGAAGAGATAGAGAGATGGATATGATGTAACTCACTTGATCTTTATTGGGACGAGGTCCGCACCACTATCGTGGCCCGGTCACGGTCCACTGACGTTGTCACGGAGAAGGAGACGTCGCTTCACAATCTAGACAGAGAGGTCACCGCAGAAGTTGAGACTGAGAACCAGCGAGTGGTCCGCAACAAAACTGTCAGGATGTCGGTAGCACCGGCGATGATGTCCTCCCGACAGGGAACTTGCTTCACCTCAGTCCAACCCGATGCCTCTTTATATACTGTGCGAAGTCTCCTTCATAAACATGTTACATCACTTATTTTTCTTATGCTTACACACCAAAAACATACACACGTCGTAAACATGTTTTGGTCTACGATATTTTGCACGAATTAAAAATATTTACAACTTGTTACTCCGCGCTAATCTTATCACTACACGAATATGGTCTAGGCTTACTTGCTATGTGGTTAGTTTGCAATTTGTTCCTGTTTTTCATTTAGTAGGGGTTTGCACTTACTATATATTATTTATTTATTTATTCATTTATTTATTACACTTTATTTATTAAAGGTTCGTACTCACTACAATGATGATGATGATTTTGCTAGTTTTCTAGTCTGGAGTGTAGACTGGATATCAGATTGGGAGTTTCTCAGGAAAATAAACTATATTTCATTTTGAAGAAATAGCAAAATAGTCTGTTTTATTTATTCCATATACATCTATTGGGACTAATGGAGAAATATAATTGTAAGTCTATTTCCTTTTCATTTCTTCTTCTTCTTCTTTTTTTTTAAGATTTTGTTTATCTGAAAAAGAGAGTTCACCCTTGTGTTCACGAGGTGGGGTGTGGGGGGCAGGGGGGATGGGCAGAGGGAGAAGGAGAAGCATACTCTCTGCTGAGCAGAGTGCCCATGGAGGGACACAATCCCAGGACCCCAGGATTGTGACCTGAGCCAAAGGCAGAGGGTTAACTGACTGAGCCACTCAGGTGCCCCTCCTTTTCACTCCTCCTCAACCTCCTTCTCCCCTGTGTTCTAGGTTTTTGAGGAGGAAAAATGCCTTGTAGCTGTTGTGCCCAAATTTCAAGACCCCCCCCCCCAAAGACGACCACCAGATCAAAGCCAAACAGCAAGGGTCCGTTTATTACGAGTTCGAACCTGGACCTCCGCGCACTTGTTGCCGGTGACGCTAAGAGGTCCTGAGCTCAGGATCACAGCACTTTTTATACTGTATTTTGGGGAGGCAGGGACTTAGCATACATCATAGTATCTCGTAACAAATCACTACATACCGCGGGAAAATCAAACAGCAACTCTATAATATGACTGGTGCGCTACAGAGTGGGGGGAAAAAACTGAGAATAGATTATTGGTTAGATCAAAGGGCTGTCATTCTTTAAACTGCTTAGTTGGCGCTGCTAGGGTACGTGCCCCCTCAGGATTGGCTGGGGTCTCCCTGTCAAGCTGTGGGGAGCCAGATGGTTATTATCTCCCGTACCCAAAGCTGGGTGGGGGGGTCCGGGGGCAGTCATTTCCTCATGTCCAATTCTGGGTGGGGGTTTCTCTGGCACCAGGTGGCTGTTATCTCTCGGCCCAGAGCCGGGTGGGGGTCTAGGAGCGGCCACTCTGCTAGGTTCGATTCTGGGCGGGGGTTGTGTGGTTACAGAGGGCCTCCAGAAGGTTTACTGGTAATTTTCCATCTCCTCATGGGTTAGCAAGTGATGGTACAGAAGCAGAAATAGCGGTTATAGTTATAATTTAGGCATCTCCTAGCTTGGTCAGTTGTAAGTCTCTGGCATTCTTAACCTAAAATTGCTGGGGGTTAGGAGTAGGTGCTGGAAGAAACTGAGAGGGTCTGATAATCACTGATAATGGAACTGGCAGAAAGAAAGTCAGAGAAGAGCTTGGCCAAACAGGGAAAGAACAAGCAGGAAGAAAGTCAGGGGCTTTGTTAGATTTTCAAATAGGAATTGATAAGGGAAGAGAGGGCAAGCTGAGGACAAAAGCTGAAGCTGACACCCCACACCCTTCCCCTTCTTCCCCGCCCCCTTGGGATATATGTGACATTCCTCATGCACTCCTGGCTGCCCTAAAGCTAAGGGAAGGAAAAACAAATAAACTTAGCTCACAATCCTGCAAGACTGGAGTCTCCTTCAGTTTACAAATACCTTAGCCATCTAAGAATAAATCATTTCTCTCACTAACCTAGCTTCCAGATGGAAATGTAGATACAATTAAATGTCCTTATAATCTGCAGTCCATTGACAGATACTTGAAGTGGACAGAGTGTAATGTTCCTCCAGGAAGTTCCCAACTATCTTCATGTTAATACCTTGCCAGAGGGAAAAACACACTTAACGGGACAATAGCAAATCCTGCGGTATCTTGTGAGTCTTTTCTTTAACATATGAAAATCCTTTTGTGAACTCACGGTTTCCTTAACTCCCCCAAGCCTATCATATATAATCAGCCACCCTTCACAACCTCTGCCCACAGGTCCTGTCCTTGTGCTTTAATAAATCACCGTTTTGCACCAAAAAATGTCTCAAGAATTCTTTCTTGGTCGTCAGTCCCGGACTCCACCCCGCTGAACCACACCTATATTCCAAAACCACGTCAGGAGTGACTCAAGGGATGTGAGTGACTGCTATTTAAAGTAAAATTTAGGGGGAGTTTGGGAAGTTTTGCTCTCTAATGTGTCAAGTAATTCCGATACGTTTTCTAGTGAACTGCAATGAAGGCCTGCAGCATCCTCAGTGTTCCGTGGAGCTGGGCTTCTGTATCTTGCCTCGTTTAATGTGTGCTGTAACTGTTAAGCTCATATCAAGTAGCAGGCGCTATTTGGAGAGGTAATGTGAGTAAGGCATGTGTAACAGATGATGCTGTTGAGTGAATGAACAATGAATGCATGAATAAATGACCACATGTGGAAGACAAGAATGTTTTTCTCCTCTGAGCAATTTAAGGGTGAGTTGCATCCATCATGCAACTCCTTTATTCCACAGTATTTTAAAGTCTATTCTGTTAAAATAGAAAACCACAATATTTTACTTACTCTCTAATTGTGTGTGTTTTTAGAAAGGGTGTGGGGAGATTCAGAATCAGGCTGTTGCTATTATTTTCCTGAGCACTGTTTGTTAATTATGTCTGTTCTCACACTGATAGGGCCCCTGATGATTACTGCAAAACTGTATACCGAGCACATGGCTGTGAGCTCCCTCCTTACTGCTCCCACGGTCCCATACTTACGTTCATCATATTCTTTCTTTCAGATGTGCTACTTGCAAGAGAGGACGGTGAAGATAGTTTGCAAAACAGAGAATCGCATCAACAGTAACAATGGTTCCCTTCCAGTCTCAAGTCCTTCCAGCAGACATACAGTCTCATGTAGCTGTTCACATTAAGTGATTACCATTTGTTATGCCTCAATAATGGGTCCGTGATTAAAGGAGCGAGACTGATACAAAGTGAAGGTCAAGCAAAGCTTTATTTCATGCCAAGCATCAAGAATCTAACCAAACGTTCAGGGACGCACCTCTTACAAGAGAAGGCGACCCTTCTTTGTTTCACAGACTAGCTTTTAAGGGCAAAGGCCATGTGGTTGGGCCTGGCCACGCACAGGTGGCCAATGAGATTGCAACACACACAGGAAACTCCACAGTGATGCTAGGTGACCAATTGAGTTACAATTTACCCTAATAGACATTTGACCCAGCCTATTACACCTTGATTGGGATTGGTGCCCAAAAGGCCCCCAAAGGGCAGGGCCCATACTCCTTGGTAGCCAGGGAGACAGTATGCATCCCCCCAATGATTGGATGTCTCCGCCTGGCCTGACCCACCTTTGTGACTGGGCTTTGTTACCTAAAGCTGGTTTCCGGGACTTGTCTCCAAGTAAATCCCCTGGGGCAAGGGGAGCAGGGAGAGTTTCTAAATAGGTCCTTATACATTGTGTTCACTTCCTCACACGAGCCACTTCCTCCCATTGGCACCCCTATCTTTTCTGCTTTTCAGTTTCAGTATTCTGCTTTTCAGTTTCACAGGTTAAATCATCGAGTCAATGGGAATTGTCTTTTCACTTCCTTCTTTTCCTACATGGGTCATTAGGATCTTGTATGAGTTCTATCCCCCCTACATTTCTCATGAATTAATTTCAATCATATTCTTTATTTATGTTGTGATTATGATGAAGTTCTAGAATATATGTGATGTTCGGCGGGGTGAGGTCTGGAGAGCCGGTGACCAAGAAAGAATTTGTGAGACATCTTTGGTGCAGAATGGTGTTTTATTAAAGGACAGGGACAGGACCCATGGGCAGAAAGAGCTGCTGCCCCTGGTTGTGAGGGGTGGCAGGTTATGTACTGTAGGGGGTGGAGGAAGTAAGGAAAAGGGAGGTTTCAGTAGAACTTTCATATGCTAAAGAGGACCTACAAGATACTGGATACCAGAGGCCTTACCATTGCCAAGGTCATTTTGCCCTCTAGCAAGGTATTAACATTAAGATAGGTGGGAGATTCCTAAAGAATGTCACATATGTCCCACCCAGGAGTGGGGTTAGGGGGAGGTTGCAAGGTGTCAGCTTTTTCTTTGTCCTCAGCCAGCCTTCTGTTCCCTCATCAATTATATTATGTTACATTATGGTTTTATTTATTTTTACTTTCCAGATCTTTTTGCTTACTCCCCTCACTTTTTCATTTCAGTTCTAATTTTGACTCTCCTTCTTTTTAATTTTCTTTTTTTTTTTTTAAGATTTTTATAAGGACCTATTTAACCAGAGGCCTCCATTCCATTGTTTAACCCTTAAACTGTCCCTGCTCCCCTTGCCCCAGGGGATTTACTTAAAAACAAGTCCCGGAAACTAGCTCCAGGTAACAAAGCCCAGACACAAGGGTGGGTCAGGCCAGGTGGAGACATCCATCAGAAGGAGGTTGCATACTGTTTCCCTAGCTACCAAGGAGTATGGGCCCCGCCCTTTGGGAGCGTTTTGGCGCCAATTCTAACCAAGGTGTGATAGGCTGGTTCAAATGTCTACTAGGGTAAATTGTAATTCGATTGGTCACCTAGCATGACTGTGCAGCTTTCTCTGTGTGTTACAGTTTCATTGGCCACCTGTGTGTGGCCAGGCCCAACCGCATGGCCTTTGCCCTTAAAAGCTAGTCTGTGAAACAGAGAAGAGTTGCCCTCTCTGTAAGAGGCGTGGCCCTGGCCGGTCAGTTAGATTCTTGATGCTTGGTGTGAAATAAAGCTTTACTTGACCTTTGCTTTATATCAGTCTCACTCCTTTAATCACGGACCCATTTTGGGGGGGCATAACAATTTTATTTATTTATTTGACAGAGATCACAAGTAGGCAGAAAGGCAGGCAGAGAGAGAGGAAGAAGCAGGCTCCCTGTGGAGCAGAGAGCCGAATGCGGGGCTCAATCTCAGGACCCTGGGATCAATGACTTGAGCCGAAGGCAGAGGCTTTAACCCACTGAGCCACCCGGGCGCCCCTAATTTTCCTTTTTTATGCTTACTGCAGTCTTCAAGAAAAATGCTTTCTATTAATATTCCTGTGTCCACCAATATGTGGTTTTCTGGATCTTCTGAGAAGTTTGTCTAAATTTTAGTAGACTCTGTTGGTGGTGCAGGAAACAGTAGGAAGTCTGGACAGACTAAAATTGGTGTGAGTTTCCAAAGATAACAAAAGGGAGAAATTGCAGACTCATTACTGACAAATCATATGTAAGTGGCAAGACTGCAATTTCTTTTTTCTTTTTTAAAAAATTTGACCCATAGGGATGCCTGGGTGGCTCAGTGGGGTTAAAGCCCCTGCCTTTGGCTCAGGTTGTGATCCCAGAGTTTTGGGATCGAGCCCCACATCGGGCTCTCTGCTCGGCAGGGAGCCTGCTTCCACCTCTCTCTCTGCCTGCCTCTCTGCCTACTTGGGATCTCTGTCTGTCAAATAAATAAATAAACAAAATCTTAAAAAAAAAAAATTGACCCATATAGTGATTAAAGTGCTTTTTAATTAGTTACCAGCATTTTACATAGAAATTTTGGCTTCTCTTTAAAATGAAGGTGATTCTCTTTAAAAGATGGGTTTATAAGGCAACACTCTGCTGTAGCTAAGTAGCTCCTGATCTCGTCAGATGGGGTATATGATTTGGAGTTTACAAAGTCCCCACCACATACATTTCAATCAATAATATTTCCTGCCTGATTTCTGTAGGCATTTGAGTTTGTGGCATCCATCTGAAAGACATGGAAGCAGCCTGTTTCAGGCAATGGGGAATGGAGCCATGTCAAGGGGGATAATTGCCCTCAAAGGACACATAGAACCCAGTGTGGCCCTTTCACTTTGTTCCCTGTTGTGTGGTGAACTTCTGCTAAAAAATGACTGACTGATTGACTGAATTTCTCAAGAATCGTTGTGATATTTTATATCACAATGATTTTATAATTTTTAATTTTATAAACCTCTGAAAACTCAGCAGTGCTAGTGTGAAATTTGCAATCCTTTTAGCTGTAGAGACTAATGGTTGTGGCAGAGGAGGCAGTTCTCTCACTTAGACATGGTCCACACAAGAGGCCAGGGCCAAAGGTACACTCTGGACTGAGTATTTACTGAACTGGTAGTGCTTCCATATTCTCACTGCTATTGGGATGGCCATTTCCAAAGAGTGGGGACACTAGAGTAAAGAAGAAACATAGAGGCCATTGTGACTTATGAAAAATATAGATGGCTTCATGTCATGATCTTGAATAATAGCATTCTTTGAATTTTTATTGCGCTTGAGTAATATCTAAACTCCTTATTAGGTGTTCTCCCTGCTCCCTGCCCTCCCTCACTGTAGCTCCAGTATAATCTTGTATTACTCTATCATGTTCGCTTCACTTAACGCACACCAGTGGGTCTCCTTCAGGTTTTGGACATTTGTATGAAAGACTTGGAATATTAGAGGCAGCCCATTTCAGATAATTTCAAGGTAATAGTTTGCCCTGAAAGGACATAGAACCCAGATCATGTTCTTCAGGTTCTTCCTGAATATCAGTCTCTTTTTTGCCCAGGAGATTGGCATTTATTGGCTCTGCTTTGTCTTAGCTCACCTCTTGACTTGTTCTTTTCTCATCTTTTAGGTTTCAGCTTAAATGTGCCATCTTCTACAAGGTCTTCTTTGATTATCTTGTTCAAAGTAGGCTCACTCATGTACTCTTCATTATGTTACCTTATTTACTTTTATGTTAGCCTTTCTTACAATCTAGCAGTGTCTTTTTATTTTATTTATTTATTTATTTTTGTTGCCCATCTCTCTACCTCAGACATGTATATGAACTCTGTGACCACAGCAACCTTGTGTGTCTTTTTACTGATACATTCTTAGGAACAAGCAGTGTCTGGCTCAAAGATAATGAATAAATAAGTGTGTATCATATGTTGACTCTCTTTTGTCACTTTGTTATTTCTGCCTCCAGTGTTTAGGACTAAATTATATTATTGAAGCACACTCTATTATTTTCATTATATATGTATTCTAAATGGAGAGTACCAAAGTGTTGAAGAGTGCAATTTACTCTAATTAAGTTATTTATTTAATTTTAATAATAATAATTTATTTAATTTTAATTTTATTTATTTAATTTTCTTTAAATATAAATTATCAGTGAAATATATGCTTATTTCTAAAGTTCTTCTTCCATGATTCCTTTTGAAAGTGGTGAGTTTGATAACATGAGGGCAAACTTTGTGGAAAATGTTGCGTCAAGGCAATTTAACTGAAACCTATTTATTTGAGAAGTGTGATTACTGATTTACTGAACAATGTGATTATCAAACAGGTTTAATGGATAACAAATTATTTCTCAAAGGACACTTTGAGATTATAATAGCCAGAGAAGTGTATTCACTGGCATTTTATATTCTTTAATTCTCAAATATCAAATTTGTTTTTTAAAAAAACCTAGCCAGTTTGGCTTGCAGAGACTTTAGAAGCTTTTGGAACTCTCATCTTTACATTTCTCTAAGCACTGAATCTGAGATTATTCATCCTTCTCTGTGAGTATACACATACTCCATATTTAAGTGTAGTCAGAGCCAAAGGAAAGAGAAACTTAGAAATTTTTGTCAGCGCATATCCACTCAGTACTGAGTCAGCTGTTGCTGCTTCTAATATAACTTGAGATCCAAATGCAGTGGTGAGATTTGCTGCCCTAGGGTCAGGGAACCTGACATACACAATCAGGCAGGCCCCTTCTTGTCTGTCTTCTCTTTTTAGACCCTTCATCAGTTGCCTTCTCCATCACTGTTCTGGATCTTCATTTTCACTCCAATTTATATTAATCTTCAACTTACTCTATCTCCATTTGGACATGCAGCCAGGTTATAAGAAAGATTGGGTTTCTCCATTGGTCCACTTTCATTGTGCTTCACATGTGTTGAGTCACGGTATTGCACATTGAACTTCTCTTACAAATAACCCCAAATGAAAAAAATACTTGATGTCATTACATTTGTATAATTCACTTTGAACCTCATTTAGAAATAGAGCACTGAAGTCTTCAATGTCCTTATTTTGATTATGATTCTCTTGGTGATTTATACCATAGACATCTCACCTCTTACTGACTTAGCCCTCCTGGTTTGAATTTTCTTAGGTCTTCAGGAATGTCAGTACTGTCCTTATTTATACTCACAGCACTGTCCAATACAAGTTCCATAGGGGATCTCATCTAAAATCAGACCAAACACCAGTAGTATCTTATTTCAAACTATCTACTTTCACTTCATTACCAGTTACTTTTGATTTCTAGTTTTAGTAAAACTCTATTCCCTATGATAGTGCTGACTCTCAAGTTGAGAGGATTATTTCTGTGATTAAAATTTCATGGTTTCTTATATTTGAATTTTTGCTAGAGAGAACATTGAATATTCTCTGGAGGAAACAAAAATACAGCATAACATTTTCTGTTGTTGCAGAAATTTACCATTACAAATTCAAGAGAATGCCCTTTCATTAGCTCTCTCCAGGAGAAATAGAGTAATGGTAATAAGCTACATAGCAAGAATCCAGTTTGACAATTTATATTTATAATAATAAAATAATATCTCTGATATATACAGAATAAATTTTTTCATCTGGAAGTTCATTTTCAAGACCAAAGGGGGGAAAAATGCAATAATTCAGACAATTAAACAACAATATACTATATGGTGTATTGATTGTGTTAATACAGTCATGTTTCTCAATTTTTTAAAAAAATTTTTTTAGTAAGCCAGAGATTTTTTGTGTAATTAAGAATTTGGGGGGAGTGGTATTTTTAATTGAAGCATAAACTGACCGCATCAAATCAAAGCAAAAAACATTTCCTAAATTCTTATTACATGCATAGTTCTATGTTAAGTACTGTAAAGGAATACATGGCCTTTGTTGCTGCAAATTTTATAATTTTGATGAGGAAACAAGTAGAAACAAGTGGAATATATGGATTATCAAATTCTGGTTTTATAGCATAAAGGATGAAAGAGTAAAAAAAAATCTACATGTTGGAATTTTAAGAGGACACTAATCGAGGGGTGTGGAATTTTGATTGCCCTTAAACAGACTGTAGGAATTAAATTCATGGATGGGTAAGGAGGAAAGATGTCAGTTTCTACAAAAGGATGTGTAATTTTCCTGTAGGGCAGTAAATTTTTGTCTAACCCCCAATTTCATTAAACCAACTCTCCACAATATGTATGGTAATTTTTTTTTTTTTTTTTTTTTTTTTTTTTAGAACTGTAGGATTTCCAGGTTTCTAGCTGTTCACAGAGATGCACGGGCTTGTTGAGATGGTTTATACCAAGTGAATTAGAACAAATCCAGTGTTGTTCATTTTTGCCACATATTTTTAGAGATAGCTATCACTCTGGAAGTTATTTAGATTTTATTTTAATAACAAGAGGTTAACTGATAAGGTCACTTTGTGATTCAGAATAGAAAGACAAAATGTTCTGAGCCAGATAATAAAATGCAGTTGGATATGTGACTGAGATTGTTCTTAGTTGTTGGAATCTGAAATGTACTTTTATGTTGGAGAAAAACAACAAAATAATTTGGTGGACTATGTCACAGGCAAGAATTAACATGTGATACTGGTGTTATCTGCATATAGTAGGCATCAGATTTTAAGTCACTGCAAAGAGGAGGGGAATTTTAGTACTGAGTGGAAATATGAAAAATTCTGTAACTTCAGGACAATTAGGAAAAGTGGTTTCAGGCTATTCAACTTCGAATTTGTTCTCTTTTTACCAAAATTCAGGAGCTATAGATCCTTTTAAATGTTAGCGTGCAAATGCAAAATAAATGGAAAAACAGAAATAAGGAAGTACAGAGAGAATGCTGCTATAGAGAGAAAGAGAAGCAGAAACAGAAAGAAACTAAGTGAGAAAAGGCCAAGGCACAGAGACTAGATAAGGAATAGAAATGGGTTTTCAGCTCCCTCCTTTAACCTTATGTTGAAGCCTTAACTTTCAATATGCCTGGAGATTGAGCCTTTAAGGAGGTAATTAAGGTTAAAGTGAGGTCAAAGCATGGGATCCTAATCCAAGAGGACTGTTGTCCTTATAAGGAAGAGACACCAAAATCTCTCTCTCCCTCCCTCTCTCTCTCTCTCTCAGTGCATGCACAAAGGCCACATAGGGATACTCTGAGAAAGTGGCCATCCATTTTTGAGCCAGGAAGAGAGAGCTAACCAGAAATTAATGCTGCTGGCGCCTTAAACTTAGACTCCTAGCCTCCAGAACTATGAGAAAATAAATGTTTGTTGTTGAAACCACCCAGTCCACTATATTTTATTATGGCAACCACAGCAGACTAATATACTCGGTGTGCCAGTAGAGAAGCAGTGTGCTTGGCAGAACTGGGAGCAGTGTCCATAATGGGAAACAATACCCATGAGAGGCACAAACGGGAAGAGAGAATGGGGACATACCCTGGAGATCAGCGTTGCATCTCCTTTTTTGTTCTCTGTATGATACTCCACAGGCGCACCTCGGAGTTTCAATCTGGGACGCAAAGCACAGAAGCAGCTGCAGGTGCCTCCTCTATTACGTTTGTATACTTTTGCTTACGCCTGCTGGATGAGCATAAAATTTGAATACAAAACATTACCATTTGCCTTTCTTCCCAAAACAAAACCCAAACCACAAACTCTGCATGAACATGCCCACATAATTTGGAATCCCAGGTTACCCGAGTCTTCCTGGTCTGAGTCATGGGGCTAGAAGACACAGAACAAAGTACTAATCTGAGATATGGATAGTACCAGCATCTAGCTGGGGTGGGGCACTAGCAGCACTGGGGACCAGTAGCCAGACTTGCTAACTTCCAAGTGTTGATATACTTAAAAAGTCTCGTTTGTTTTCCTTAATGTGATACCATCATTACATTAGACAGGTCAATGTGACTAAGTTTAGAAGAATTTTAAAATTACAAACACATTATACATACAAAGTTACCCCAAGGTATATTAAGTTATTAATATAAGTTGAAGTAGAGGAAAGCTCTGTGTCAGTTTGACTAAGTACTCTCTATGCTGCAGTCTTTTTCTGTTACATCCATGTAATCCAGTTGTCCAATGTAATACTTACAAGTTGCTTTTAGGACTTCTTTATGTGGTTACTGGGCAGCGGCTCATGTAGCATACATGCTTGAGAAATGCTACAGGAGGAAGTTCGGTTAAAGCAAACATGTAGAAGACCGAGGCTTTATAAGAGTTTGCTGATCACAGATAAGGAATAGCAAATGGCACAGTAAGAGGGTTTAGGTGAGTCTAAAGGGATGAGAGATCAGATCAGTGGAGAAGAGCCCCAGAAGCTTTAGAAGAATGTGAACTGGGGTGTGGTGGGATGACTAGAATGTCTGAGGACAGCAGGAATACCAAACAGCAGATTTCACTTCAGCAGTCCCCGGAGAGTGCTGGGCTCTTTGCTTCCCAGGGTTGCTGAAGTCTGGAAAAGGTGCCACTTGTCTTGTGAGGAGGTGGAGGGTAAATTCTCTTGACCTTTTTGGGTGATAGCTCCTAGAGAACGTTTCTTCTATTAAATTGCATTATGCAAGACCCCACTTTTACTTCAATTCTCTGAAAAAGTTAAGCTTTCCCAAAAAGAAGAAAGATGAATAGCTTTAAGTGAGGGTTAGGAGCATGAGTCACTTCATGCCCAAGGGCCACTTCCATGCCCCGTAGGATGATCTAGAAAGCAAGCTCTCAAATGTGAAGTATGTATTCTCATTTTCTGCAGCTTGATGGCACCTTGCTTTCAATGAAGTGGTTTGTACTTCTACCATAAACGGAGACTCTTCAGCTGAGGTATCACACAGTCTTCAATTAACTGATTCTCTTATTCTTAGTTGTTTTTGACAAAAGCCAACTTATGCAACCCATTTTGGCTAAATGAATCATTCACATATTTTTATAAATTGTATCTATATCATGAAAGCAATGACTAAAGCACTTCAAAATCTCTTTACATAATGTGATCTGTTCACTCAGGGTAAGAAAAGTTTTATGAATTCTGGCTGTTCACTAAGTGCCATGTGTGTGGAGGGTGCCATATACCGTAGCCTGAATCTCTAAATGGAAATAGCACCAAAAGAAAGTTTCAACCAAATGTTTATCACATAAACTGCTCCCCTGAATCTGTCTCATTAATACCTTAGTGAATAGTTTGGAACAATGTGGGAATAAAGAAGAGGTTTGCTTTAAGCTCTCCTTTTGAGCCAAAATTGATGAGCAGGCCCTCAGAAGAAAAATGACATTTTTCTATCATTGTTTCTCATTCCCTAGAATTTGAAACTCATCTCAAATAGCAGGTGTTCCCTTCATTAATTGGGAAAAAGACTGAGAGCAAGACCCCACCAAAATCCCAACCTGAAAAGGCACATCTAAAATTTCAAATGACCATGAACCTTTCTTTGTTTTGGAAGTGATTTGGTAATCCAATTTCTGCTCTTAGCAAAGCTTTACCATTTGTAATTTTAACAGATGTTGAGTGCTTACTCAGAACCATTTATCAGTAACTGTCTATGTTATTGGTAGGTACATTTACAACACTAGTTTACTGACAGATGAGAAACTGAGTCATGGAACCTTTCAATAGCCTCTTCAGAACCACACATTTTGTAAATGGTAGAGCCAGTTTTTTATTCAGGAAATCTAACTCAAAGACTTGTACCTTGAAAATTGCACTCTGCAACCTTAAGAAACCTGAAAGGGAGGCGGGTGGAAATGGCAGTCAGCTACCTTTCCATCTACAGTGTAAGATTTTATTCTATTGTCTCTCAATCTCTATGTTCAATACAGTGATTCTAAACTCTAGCAGATCCAATGTTTTTTTAAACAGAAGTTTTGTAATACTTCCTTGCATGTTCTGAAATAAAATTCATAACATGCCATGGAGGAGTAATTCAACAGGTCTGTGCTGTCCAAACCCTGCTCATTCCAAAGTTCGTTCCTTGACCAGATTCTAAAAGGTAATCTCTCAACTCTAGAAATATCCTTCATGAAAAGAGAGCCTTTGTTTACCAACTAGTTTTGGCCTCAAGATCAATGTGATCTTGGAGGAACCAGAGACTGAGTAAGTAAGGACAGCCATGTGGGCACTCCATAATTACATGATGGCCCCCCTAATTAAAACCCTGGGCAACATGGTTGAAGTGAACTTCCCTGGATGGCAATACTTTATACATGGCACATATTGTTGCTGGAAGAGTGAAGCACTGTCCATATGACTCCCCTGGGAGAAGACAACTGACAGTTTGTGCCTAATCTCTCCCAATCTGCCCTATGCGTACACTTACTATAATATAAAAGAATACATGGAAGGAAAATTTTTTGTAATAAAACAATAGATATTTAACTATGAAATTGTTTGAGCATGACTATAATATGTAATGTAGTTAGATGCTTGGACTTAGGTCTAAAGCTAGCTGGCAGCATGTATCATTGGAGGCACAATTTTTTCAAATAGTTAATAACTCTTAGCAAATTTCCAGAGTAAAGTATAATCTTCCCTCAATAGCACTATGCCTGAAAAATTAAGTATATTTCAACACTATGCAAAAAATACTTTGCTTTTACATTTGTAAAACAGAGGTAAGCTAGGTTCAGATAATTATGAGTAGATTCTCATCTACCTGGATGTTCTATGTAGATCAATTAAAAGTCATGCATGATGTTAGACAATTTTTTCTTTTGGAAGGTTGCCCTGAACATTGCAGGACATAGCATCTCTGGTCCTTTCTCAATAAGTGAAACAGAATTGTGACACCCAGAAATATCTCCCTGGGAGTAGTGCCTTTCCTATTGATAATTACTGATCTAATGATATTACTTCTTTCTCCATGCTTTAAGTGTGACATTTCTCAACTCCTTCCTTGGTCACTGGTTCCCTGAATTCCTTCTCAAGGCAGGAGAAAGTGGGGGGGCTTATAGCAGTTTATATGCATACACGTATACAGCTAGTGGCATAACAAGCACAGCAGGATAATAATTTTAGATATTTACCAATGTTGTTTTTCTTTTTTCCTCCTCAGTTTTTTTCCATGTCTTTCTTCTGCTTTTCACTCTGAAAGAAACTAGATTTTCCAAGAGCAGTTTCTCAGGGGAGAAATATGATGGGGGGCTGGGAGGGAAGAGTTCTTTCCTGGGTTTTTTGCTGCTGTTATTTCAAAAGCCTCTGCACATTGCAATGAGCATAGAGAAGGGTTAGTCAAACTGAGGCAGAACTTCCTTCCACTTCAACCCATATGAGAACAGAAGAGGCTTCTGTGGACTGGGAAGTGGGTAGTGAGGAGTTGAGTCAAGATGAGAAGGCCCAACATGAGTGAATCAGAGGAACAGAACAAAGAATTTTAAAGCAAAGGGATCAGTCTGAGGGAGCATTTTATTCAAGGACCTGGGAGCTGGGGGAAAGCTGACTTTACCCAGTTCCACCAGAGGGAGTACTGTCCATCACCCATTCCCCATGGTTAAGATTACTAACAGTGAGAGAGCATCCCTGGGAGCACAGTCACCTCTAAACTAAGTGCCAGTCAGCAGAAAGTGATGTCTGCCTGTGCTATAATGCTACTTGGACACCTTCTGATTATTCCAGCTACCACTGACTCACTTGGATCTCTTGGCAAGGTGGAGATTAGATTAGATTAGATTAGATTTGTTATTGAATTGAATTTAGGGGAAATCGCTATAATTGTTTTGGGTGGGGTTGCATCTCAAGATCTTCCGAGTTGATGTATGGACTATTACACATCCATTATGCCAGCAAAATTGGAACCAACTTAAGTGTGGTGTCACTTCAAACTCAGATAAAAACAAATATGCTCACCTCATTTCGCCTTATAGCAGAGAAAATGGTTTGGCTATTCAAGGACAAGAGTTTGTTTGTTTGCTGGATATGAGAAGGTAAGGGGTATAGGAAGAAGACTGGATTTTTTTTTTTTTTTAAAGGCTCCCTGCTGAGCAGAGAGCCCGATGCGGGGCTCGATCCCAGGACCCTGGGATCACGACCCGAGCCGAAGGCAGAGGCCTTAATCCACTGAGCCACCCAGGCGCCCCTGAAGACTGGATTTTTGTTTTAACTTTCTGTCTGTTGTCTAGTTTGGCTTAGGGTTTACACCAATATTGACTCAGCGCATTTCTATAGTTATGAGTGCTATGTGGAGACCTCCCTGAATGTGGAAGGCTCTACAAAATTGAGCTTCTGTTGACCACTGGCCCATTGTCTTTTGAAGGAAAAGAGATGTGGGTATGCGTAGATAGGGCTGTTTGTCCCATTTAGTCCTGCTTGCCTTCACCTTACCTGTTCCACTTTTCTCCTGTTTCCCAGTCTTCATCTTTAAGAATTTTTTTTTGACATTGCAAAAAGATTAGAAGTGGCTGCTGTGGCTCTTGCTCCAGATAGAACTTGTTTTGGTGTAATTTTGCCAGTAGAGACCCACCTTGGACACATCAGTATGAGTACTTTGCAGGGTCCTCAAAGTCCCCATGTGTTCTAACATGTTTTCTCATACCCCACTAATCTCTGGGTTCGATCATATGAAATACTTAGGCTAATACCTTGGTCACCTGCCTGAAATGATGTCCTCTGAACCGTTTGAGATTCTCATTTCCATGTGTGCGTTCTGTACCTTTGGCTACCCCAAACTGCTCCAACTTAAAGTCACCAATTCAGACATCCCACTGTAAGGCCACAACTTCTTATACTTCTTGTCAGTTTTTATAACCTTTTGGCTTAGTTAGTTTTTTCCCTGCTTAATTGAGATATAATTGACATGTAACACTGTGTAAATTTAACATGGACAATATGATGATTTATGTATATGTATATTGTAAAATGTTTACCACAATAAGATTAGTTAATACATCTTCTACCTCATTTAATTATCATTTTGTTCTTGTTATGGTGAGACCATTAAAGTTCTGCTCTTACTATGAATTTCCAGTATACAGTGCAGTATTGTTAGCTATAGTCACCATGCTGCGCATTAGACCCCAGGAACTCATTCATCTCAGTTTGTACATTTTGACCAACATCCTCCATCCTCCCAGCCTTCTGCCCCTGGCAGCCACCAATCTACTATCTGTTCTGTGAGTCCACTGTTTTTAGATTCCACATGTAAGTGAGATCATATGGTATTTGTCTTTCTCTGTCTGACTTATTTCCTTTAGCATAATGCCCTCGAGGTATGTTGTGGTGTAATTGTTTTATTTTTATGCTTCAGCCCTTCAGCATCAACATTAACATCTGTAGCTTTCTCTTGCTTTTCAATAACTTTTTCAGAATTTTTCTCTCTATCCTTAAAGACCTTGCTTCCTTCTTACTATCAGCAAATGTTTGGGATTACTGGACATAGACAGACATTGCAGTCACCTCGAATTCAGTATGTGGAACAATATTTTTGAATCCTCCTCCTCCATAAGAAATGTCCTGCCTTTAGTGTTCTTTATCTTTGTTTCACTCTTGCACACCTCCAAGTTATTCCCTCAATATTAAAAAAATGTAAACCTGAGACTTTATTGTCTATGGGCAATTATTCTATTATTAGAAAGTCTAAGGGCAGCTGGGGTGGCTCAGTGGGTTAAGCATCTGCCTTTGGCTCAGGTCATGATCCCAGGTTTCTTCCCTGCTCCACGGGAAGCCTGTTTCTCCCCCTCCCTCTGCCTGCTGCTTCTCCTGGTTGTGCTCTCTCTCTCCCTGTTGAATAAATAAATCTTCAACAACAACAACAAAAAAAAAAAAAAAAAAAAGAACAAGTGATGAGTAGTCATACTAAGTCATGGACTGGCTCCTACCTAGCTTCACCCTGTACTGCTCCTAACTCTGCCAACCTATCTGTTCTACCCATAATCAGCATCTTTCCTTTCTTCTAAAGGGCTCAGCGTCTTGGCATGGGCAGTTTTCTCTGTTTTCCACCACACTCACCTTACAACTTCCCATTTTTCATGTCACAGGTAAAGTATCTCTTCCTCCAGTGAAGTTCCCATCAACTAAGCTCTCTAACAGAGTAGTTTAGGACTTCCTGCTCCGCGGTATAAAAATGTTGCATGTCTCAATTAGAATTGTTGATTAATAGGTCATTCCTGCCCTCAAATTAAGCTCCATAATCATAGGGGATAGGTTCCTTTTCTTCACTCATAGCGAATCTCAATAACTTCTATAGAACAAAATGAATGAAAGACTTTATATCAATCTGTTTACTATATTTTACAAACTGTATTTATTATGAGATACAGTGGTATGATTTTCTTTCCTCAGAGAAGACAAATAACTGTAATCTTTCTATTATCTCACTTCCATGACCCCTTTTCTTGGATCACTATTTCCTATCTTTTCAGCTCATCCCCTCAGTTATTCCTATTCTATCAAAATTTTATGCGTATACTCCTGAAGCTGAGCATAGCTGGAGAAAAATGTGCAACTGCATTGACTGCTCCTACTTCAAGTTCAGGGCCAAGAACCTGAAAGTAGACCCTGAATTCTGCTCTGCGATCATAGAACATTTCCCTGGGCTGCTTTCCCTCCATTCATCTGTAAGATTGTCTCACCTCTTCTTCTCCCCATCTTTGAATACTTCCACTGTGGCCTTCCCTTTCAGCTGACACCCTTGCTTCCTTCTCTACTGAGAGTCCTAAAGTGTTCAAAGGAGTGTAAGGACCTATTTTATATTTTTATTTTCGCCAGAGGCTTCCTTTGAGGTTAAACAATAACTTTGTTGTTTAACCCTGCTCCCCTTCTCTCAGGGGACTTAAACACAAGTCCTAGAAACCAGCTTCAGGTGTGGAGGCCAAGAAAAACAAGGCTGTACCCACCTCGAGTCTAGCCCTGACATAAGTACAGCCATCTTGGCAAAGCAAAAGCTGGCACCTTGCACTATAAGAGTGGGTTAGCATAAGAATGACCATCCTGAAGGCCCTGAAGCCATTTCACTGAGTGTCTCTAACCAGCCCACAGGGCACACGTAATTTGAGATAAGAGAAAGTAGCTAAAACCTAAGAAACAACTTAATCATACACCACCAGGGCAGTTAGGCGATGGCACCACAGGGACCGGATGTTAAAGAAAAACAAATAGATAACTTGCAGAGATCACAATCCTGCAAGACAGGAGTCTCCCTTGGTTTGCAAATGTCCTGGTGATTTACAACAAAAAGCCCTATCTCTTTTATGGCCCAATTTCCAGAGACAAGTGGCTCAGTTCCTCAAGGCCTAAGGTCGCCCTCCCCACCATAAAACTGAAGGAGGCTGAGGCAGAAAAAATGTAAATAAAGTTAAATTTTTTCTAAACCTAAATCTCACTTAACCGCCAGGGTGACGCCAGGGTGGCAAAAGGTTAAACAAAGTTAAACTGTCAAAGTGGGGGGCAAGAGATGTATGTAGCTATGAAAAAGTACCTTAAAAATGCTACATAGGGACGCCTGGGTGGCTCAGTTGGTTGGACGACTGCCTTCGGCTCAGGTCATGATCCTGGAGTCCCGGGATCGAGTCCCGCATCGGACTCCCAGCTCCATGGGGAGTCTGCTTCTCTCTCTGACCTTCTCCTCATTCATGCTCTCTCTCACTGTCTCTCTCTCAAGTAAATAAATAAAATCTTAAAAAAAAAATGCTATATAAACCCTTGACTTTGAGTGCTTGGGGTCCTTGTTGGAACCCACTGTGCCGGGTGGATAATTGGACCCCAGCTAGCTGGAAATAAACCTCGCTGTGTGACTTGCATTATTGAGAGTGTTCTCTGTCTAATTGAGGGGTGGTCGACTCCGTACCCTAACAGGAGAACTTCCTCTGATTCCAGCACCATATTGACCAACCTACCAACACCAGTAACTAAAAGCTCTGGCAGCAAATGAACTGACTGTGGCCCTGACTCAAGCCAGTCCTACTGATGAGGGAGCAGGAGGCTGCTGGCTGAAGACAAAGCAAAAGCTGGCGCCTTGCACCCCCCCTCTCCATCCGCTCCCCCTCAGTCATATGTGTGGCATTCCTCAGGCAGCCCTGACTGCTGCGAACAATAAGCAAATAGTTAACTTGCAGGGATCACAATCCTGCAAGACAGAAGTCTCCCTTGGCTTACAAATGTCCTAAATCTCACTAACAAAGATGATTGATAGCAGGATTGTGACATCCCACCAAAAAGTCTCCCAACTATATTGATGTTCATCAAGCCAAGGGCAAGGCCTCCAGTAGGCCTCTGACATCCTCAGCACCTTGTAGGCCCTCTTTAGCATATGAAAACTCTGTTGAAACCTGCCTTCCCCTCACCTTCCCCCAACCACAGGGTACATAACCTGCCATCCCTCACAGCCCTGGGCAGCAGCTCTTCCTGCCCACGGGTCCTGTCCCCATGCTTTAGTGAACCACCATTTTTCGCCAAAGATGTCTCAAGAATTCTTTCTTGGTCATCGGCTCTGGACCTCAGCCCACCGAACCTCACTTAGGTTCTAGAACTTCATCACTACCATGGGTGCTTCAGACCTCAGCTCTTCTCATATAAAGACATTGCTCCACAGATTCTGCCTCTCTCTCTTGTATTATTATGTTTTCCTTGTTTATACCATTATTCCCAACAGTACACAAGCATGTTATTGCCCCATCTTAAAAAAAAAAAATTTAAAACTTTTCTCGACCCTACTGTCTCCACCAAATACAGTCCTATTCTTCTGTTCCTCTTTGCAGTTGTCCTGTTCACTGTCTCAAATTCCTCACTTCTAATTTCCTCTTAACCCCTTACTCTCCCCCTCCTAGCCAGACTTTGGCTTCATCCTTCTACTGGAACTGTGTGTATTAAGGTCACAAGTCACGGAATCTGTTGGCCAATTCTCAGTCCTCATCTTGCTTCATCTTTTTAAAACATTTGACTCAATGGATTATATCCTTCTTAATACACATTCCTCCCCTGACTTGTAGAAATCTTCACCCACCTCGGCTGTACTTTCTTAGTCTGCTTTGCAGCTCCCTCTACAGGATCCATGCCTCCGTGTGGCAATCAGTGCCCAGGGGTTCAGTCCCTCTGTGCTTCTATTCACTCCCTTCATGATACCGTGGCTTTAAATTCCAATTATATACAGTTTACTTTTTAAAAATACTTATTTATTTTGAGAGAGAGCGAGCGAGCAGGGGGACGGGAGAGAGGGAGAGGAAGAGAGAGTCTTCAAGCAGACTCCACACTGAGTGAGGAGCCCAAAAGGGAGTCGATCTTATCACCCTGAGATCATGACCTGAGCCGAAACCGAGAGTTGACCGCTTAATGGACTACACTGCCCAAAAGAAATTGAAAATAATACAACTGATTCTGGCACTTCTATCTCACCTTCTCTGTCCTGTATATGTCCTGCCATTATGCCTGTTTAAGCATACTTGCTTGTTTATGATAACACTGTACAATGTTATCATGTAAGACACATAAAATATCCTAAATCTCAGCTGTGGTCAGGTGAAATTTATTTCCCGATACCTGTGAGGACTTTAAACAATGTGAAAGCCTGTACTAACATTTTCACAACAATTTCTATGCACTCACCTACTAAAACAAAAATGTAAAGGAAATATTATAAAGAAATGTCCATGGGGTTTCTGGGTAGCTCAGTCAGTTAAGCATTTGCCTTAGGGTAAGGTCATGATCCTGGGATCCTGGAATTAAGCCCTGGGTTGTGTACCCTGCTCAGCTGGGAGTCTGCTTCTCCTCTTACCCTTCTCCCTGCTTGAGCTTTCATTTGCTCCCTCTCTCTCTCTCAGATGAATACATTAAAAATCTTTAAAAAGAAGTTTCGCCATATGGTGCCAATATAATGAGAGTCTATATTAAGGTTTAATATAAAGTTGGATGGAGAAAGAGTATCAACCAAATTATCTTTAAAGCAGGAAACTTTAAATCAAGACTTCAAATTTTAAAATTTCTTGGTTTGGATTTTTCCCATATTTTTATAGGTAGGAGATAGAATTCCCTTGATTATGTCATTTGTTTTAACAATAAAAATTTACCCATAGCACCCAGGTGGTATAGATGGTTGAGTATCCCATTCTTAGATTTGGCTTGGGTCATGATCTCAGGGTCATGAGATTGAGCCCCATGTCTGGTTCCTTGCTTTGCATGGAGTCTGGCTTGAGGTGTTCTCTCCCTCTCCCTCTGCCCTTCCTGCTTGTGCTCTCTCTCTTTGTTAAATAAGTAAATCTTAAAGAAAAATTTACCCATGAAAAATAGCTATTTATAATACAGAATATTCTAATTTAACAACACAATGATGAAGACAACAACATTGAACAATGAAAAATTTCAGAAAATACAAAAAAATTAAAATATAAAAATATATAACAAAAATTTTCAGAAAATATTTTAAAAAGTACAAAAAATCAGGAAATTAATGCAAAGGACAGAATGGCAATTTCCTGATAAAACTATTGCTGAGATTTACAATAGTCATAATTAAATTACCTAACTCTCATAATAGGTTAAACAACTAGAATGCACAAAGAGCTATTATATTTACTTAGACGATTATGCCTATACTTAAGAAGGCTAATTTAGTTCATTGTGGATATGGTTCATAAAAGCAGAATTATTTTTAGTTCATAAGATAATATTCTTAAAAATTATGCAAATTTTAAATAGAATCATAAGGACTGGAATGCTGTATGACATTGGTAGCTAGACTCTTTTGGGCTTATTTAGTTGTTTCTGGCAGAAATATTGATGTACAAATAAATGACAGCTGTCAGTTCATGTAAGATAGCTGGATTAAATGCCAAAATTTGTTTAAAATGAGATTCTTAAATTTTATTGTTATTGAAGAGACAGATGGAAAAACTAAAAGAAGTTATTACAATGAATTAAATAAATCAAAATTAATTTAAATAATATCAGTGCTAATATTTATAGTATCTACATATATTTGAATTTTAGTGGTGACGTAGAAAATCCACCTTTTGGATTGAACAATGGTAAGGCTTTGTAAGGAATAAGAATTCAAAAATGCTCTGAATTAAAGAAAAAATTATATGACACTATGCATCCGAAATTGAGGCATTTGGTTTCCCAAAATTGGTGTGAATAAGGCAAAGGTGTAGCACATAAGAAATGATATTGTTTGTTGAAAACACATTGAATTGTATATCATCATGGGTTTTGTGAAACAATGTTTTAAGAATGTAACTTGTCTAATAATTGTAGTGATTTGCTGAAACTGGCTTTTGGATTCACGTTTTCTTTTTTTTTTTTTTTTTTTAATATTATTTATTTATTTGTCAGAGAGAGAGAAGGGGAGAGAAAGAGAGCAAGCACAGGCAGACAGAGTGGCAGGCAGAGGCAGAGGGAGAAGCAGGCTCCCTGCCGAGCAAGGAGCCCGATGTGGGACTCAATCCCATGACACCTGGACCACGACCTGAGCCGAACGCAGCCGCCCAACCAACTGAGCCACCCAGGCATCCCTCCATGTTATCTTTTCCTTGAAACTTCTGCATCATATGTTAAGAGCTAGGGATTTTGCTCTAAGGGTGCCAAGGTAGGAGTTTAGCCTTTCTGCACTTCCTGTTCAAAAGTGGAGCATTGAAGAGAAACTAAACTATGGAGGAGGGTAAAGAGGAATTACATAAAAGCAAAAATCCCAAAACCAAACAAAAAAAGCAAACATCAAAACTGGTATTTCAAAGTTATAAATAATGAAACAAACATTTTTCAATTACACATTTTGTGAGACTAGTTATAAACCATGTTTTATAATAGAAGAACACTCTTCCCAATCTCTGCTCCATTGCCAGGTTTATATGGTAGTCCTTTGGCCAACACTGCTACTATCCTTACTCTTTCTTTCGTTTCTCCATAGTCTATATAAACACTGAGACTGTGGTGACAAATAAAATGAAACAAATTTATTCAAAAGGGAATATGGGTATGGAGGAAATGGGGATAATGGGGGGAATGAACATGGATGTAATTATTGATTCTTGTGGAAGAGAGATTGAAAGAGATTAGTGCCTATTCATTCTTGCGTTTATTATTTTCAGTTATAAAATTAAATTTTTAACTCTGTTCAACAGATTCAACTAAGCATATTGATCCATTAATTGATCCCAGTTTTCTGAACTGGAGATGTGGTTTATAGGATTTAACAGGATAGATGTTAATTGATTAATTTTTAAGTGGACCTGAGTTGCACAGAATTTTGTTAATGGTAGTGCTTGGTTTGTAGACAGATTATCTTCACTGGTCTGAGCAAGGTCCTCTTTTATGTTTGTAGTTATGGTGCATATGTGTGTTATTAATATAAAGAACATCCATGAACTCACAACTTAATCAAGAACTAGACTAATTCCAGTTATTTATGCCTATACAGTTGTTCATCATTTTTCTATTCCTCAAGCTCCCACTTCCGAATAAACTCTACCCTGGATTTTAGGCCATTCTCTCTCTTTGTAGCTACAGCTTTACTGGGATACAATTCATATACCAAAAAAATGCATCCACTTAAAGCGTATAATTAATTTTTTTTAGTGTATTCACATACTGGTACAATCGTCACTACAATCAATTTTAGAATATTTTCATCATCCCCAAACTAATCCTTCCTATGCTCCTCATCCATTGCAGCCCCAGACATCTACTCACCTACCTTCTGTTTCTATGTATTTGTCTATGCTAGCCATTTCACTTAAATGGAATCATCAGGTTGATACTGTCTTTTGTGACTGGCTTCTATCACTTAGCATAATGTTCCAAGGTTCACCATGTTGTAGCATGTACTAGAGTTTCATTCTTACTTATTGCCAAATAATGTTCCACCTTGTGGTTATATTGCGTTTTGTTTTTCTCTTCACCAGCTGATGGGTATTTGTGTTGTTTCCTTTTTTTTTTTTTTTTTTGTTATTATGAATAATGGTGCTGTTAGCATCCATGTAGAAGTGTTTTTGCAGACGTGGTTTTATTTCTCTTGGGGATATATTTAGAAAGTAGAATTGCTGGGTCATATGACAACTTTATGTCTACAATTTTGAAGAACTGCCAGACAATTTTCTAAACTGGTTATGCCATTTTACATTTCTAATAACCATCAATGAGGGTTTCATTTAATTTTTTACACTTTTGTAAATTCTTTTTATCTTTTAAATTATAGACATTTTAGTGGGTGTTAAGTGGTATCTCATTGCAGTTTTGTTTTCCATTTCCTGATAACTGATGGTGCTGAACATCTTTTTTAGTGCTCATTGGCCATATGTATGTCTTTTTGGAGAAATGTCTTTTGAGATCCCTTGCCTATTTTTAAATTGAGTTTTTTGTCTTTTTATTACCAAGTTATAAGAGTTCTTTACATATCTAGACATGAGTCTTTTATAAGATATATAACTTGCATATATTTTCTCCCATTCAGTTTGTCTTTTTACTTTCTTGATGGTATCCTTTGAAACACGAAAGTTTTAATTTTTTTTTTTAAGATTTTATTTATTTATTTGACAGACAGAGATCACAAGCAGGCAGAGAGGCAGGCAGAGAGAGAGAGAGGAGGAAGCAGGCTCCCTGCAGAGCAGAGAGCCCGATGTGGGACTCGATCCCAGGACCCCGAGATCATGACCTGAGCCGAAGGCAGCGGCTTAACCCACTGAGCCACCCAGGCGCCTCTGAAAGTTTTAATTTTGATGAAATTCAATTTATTTATTTTTCTGATGGCTATGCTTTTCTTTTCACACTTAAAAAATCATTGCTAAATCCAAAGTCATGGGAATTTATGCCTATATTTTCTTCTCAGAATTTTGTCATTTTTGCTCTTACATGTAGGTTTTTGATACACTTTGAGTTAGTTTTTATATATTGGGTGAGGTAGTGGTCCCACTTCATTCATTTGGATGTGGATATCCAATAGTCCCAGCACTAATTGGTTGAAAAGACTATTGTTTCCTCATTGAATTATTTTTGCATAATTGTCAAAAATTGATTGATCATAAATATGAGGGTTTATTTCTGGAATCTAAATTTCATGTCACTGATCTATAGTATGTTCTTATTCAATTATCACTGTTTTTATCCTATTGCTCTTTTAAGTTTGTGAGTAGGTTTTGTTTGCAATGATACAATATTCTTTAGAGATTAAAAAATTATATAAACACATATACATAAAATTATTCAGAGTACAGTCATTCAGTCAAAGTTTTGTTACTAAAATTTATCCATGTCATAGAAATAATTTAGTGATTTCACTGTTCTTGTTGTTGAATATACCATACTTTATCCAGCAATCTATGTATAGGCACGCGGGTCACTTCCTTGCTTTTATGCCTCCTATTTGTAAAGTATTTCTAGGAAAATTCTTGCACTATCTACTAAATCCACATGAGTAAAGGTTTCTCTGGGTATATACTCTGGGTTGGAATTTCTCTGTCCTGGGTATGTGGGTGTTTAATAGATATTTCCAAATAGTTTTCTTAATATTACTCTCCTATAAGGAGTGTATTAGGAATCTTACTAATTACCCCCTTTTTAGAGTTGGTATTGTTTACATTTTGTGAGTTGGTCAGTTAATGCTATATATCATTATCTCATTAAAAGATTGATTTGTATTTCCTTGACTAATAAGGTGGAGCATCTCTTTATATGTTTATTACCCATATGCATTTTCTCTTCCTCTTTAAAATATCTTTCATGGATTTCATATTTAAAGTTTTTTTTTTAAGATTTTATTTATTTATTTGACAGACAGAGATTACAACTAGGCAGAGAGGCAGGCAGAGAGAGAGGGGGAAGCAGGCTCCCCGCTGAGCAGAGAGCCTCATTCGGGGCTCGATCCCAGGACCCTGGGGTCATGACCTGAGCTGAAGGCAGAGGCTTTAACCCATTGAGCCACCCAGGCACCCCTCATGTTTAAAGTTTTAAATTAGGTTATTTACGCTCTTGCTGATTTGTAAGATTTTTTGTCATATAACTTGCTACTAATCCTTTGTTAATCATATATGTTGTAAATATCTTATCCCCAATTTGGGTTTGCTTTTTCACTTTTTAAAGGTGTTCTTTTTTAAAAAAGGTGTCCTTTTTTTTGATAATGACAAATTATTTAAGTTTTTTAAATTGAGGTACAATTGACATACATTTTATTAGTTTCAGGTGTACACATAATGACGGTATTTGTGAAATGATCATCACAATAAGTCTTAAAGTTAACATCTTTCACCATATATCGTTACAGCATTTTTTGTTCTTGTTATGAGTACTTTTAAAATCTGTCTTCTTAAGAACTTTCAAATATTCTGATATGGTATTATTAACTGTAGTTACCGTGATGTACATTACATCCCCATGACTTTTTTATTTTATAACTGGAAGTTTGTTCCTTTTGCCTCTCTTCACCAATTTCACAGCTCCTCCTCCCTGCCCCATCCCACCTGCCACCTTTGGCAGCCACCAATCTGTTCTTTGTGTCTATGACCGTAGTAGGTTTTTTCTTTTTTTTAAGATTCCACACATAGTGAGATCATGTGGTGTTTGTCTTTCTCTGACGTATTTCACTTCACATGATGCCCTTGAGGTCCATCCATGTTGTTGTAAATGGCAAGATTTCATTCCTTTTAATGACAAATATTCCTTTGCATATATGCTTCCATTTTCTTTATTCTTTGATCTGTTGATGGACACTTAGGTTTTTTACATATCTTAGCTATTGTAAATAATGTTGAAATGAACATGGAGGAGGGTGAGTGCTGATACCTTTGCAGGTTAGTGTTTTTTCTCTTTGCATATATTCCTAGAAGTGGAAATGCTGCATCATATGGTAGTTCTATTTCTTTCTTTCTTTTTTTAAAGATTTATTTATCTGAGAGAGAAAGTGTGTGCACCCGAGTGCGGGGGTGAGGTGGGGCAGAGAATCTCAAGCAGACTCCCCCCTGAGCAGGGAGACTGATGCAGGGCTCAATCCCATGACCCATGATCACAACCCAAGCTGAAACCAAGAGTCAGACACTCAATCCACTGAGCCACCCAGGAGCCCCTGGTAGTTCTATTTTTAATATTTGAGGAAACTCCAGACTGTTTTCCGTAGTAGCTGTCCCAATTTACATTTCCACAAGTGGTGCTGGAGATTTCCCTTTTCTCCACATCCTTGCCAACACTTGTTATTTCTTATCTTTTTATAATAGCCGTTCTTACAGTGTGAGGTGTTATCTCATTGTGGTTTTGATTTGCATTTGCATGATGATGGTGATGTTGAGCATCTTTACATCTGTCTGTTGGTTTTGTTAATGTCTTACTGGGAAAAATGTCTGTTCAGTTCCTCTGTCCAATTTTTAATGAGATTATTTGCTTTATTGCTATTGAGTCAGATGAGTTCTTTATATATTTTGGATATTAAGCCCTTATCAGATTTATTGACTTGCAAATATTTTCTCTCAATCAGTAGGTTACTTTTCATTTTGTTGATGGTTTTCTTGGCTGTGCAGAAGTTTTTAGTTAGTATAGCCCCATTTATTTATTTTTGCTTTTGGTAAATGTAATATGATTTATTGGTCTTTTAAAAAATAAACAAATATGTCAGGCATATTTTGTGCCTTAAGAAGCCATTTTCTGTCTTTAAAAAATTTATACTCTACAATAGAATTTTGAAAGTTATTGAAATTTAATGCCATTTGAAGTTGTATTTAGTATGTGGACTCCATTTTTCCCTATGAATAACCATTCTTACAAGTGTAATTATTAAATAAATAGTTCCATTGTCCCCACAATCTAGTATGTCCTCTCTGTCACATACCTCCTTTCCATATCTACTTGACATGTTTTTGCTCCATTTGTTTCGCTGATTTGTCTCACTTTGCACTATTGTGACACTGTTTTAATCACTATAGCTTCAGAATGAACCATGATATTTTTAGAGTAAGTCTCACCTCTTTCTCCTTCTATTTCAGTAATATGGCTGTTCATAGACCTTTACTTTTCTAAACACATTTACGTCAAGTTCTATTAAAATAAAATAAAAAACCTCATTTGGGTTCTGATTAGAGTGGCTTTGAAACTTTGAGTTGCTTTTCAATTTGGCAGGAATTTAAATCTTTCCATTTTTAAGACATTCTGTAATTGCCTTGGGCTATTTCTAAGAAACTACAAAGTCTTAACCAAGTGTGCTTACCCCAAGGTCACAAAGATATCCTGCTTGGTGCTTCAGAAGGTTTAGAGGCTTAAGATTTACAATTAGGTTTGATATGTCTGAAATTAACTCTTATGTAGGATATAAAGTAGGTTTTCAAATTATTATTTTTAAACTAAATTTCTAGTTGTTCCTATACCATTCTTCTCCCCTTTAAGATTCATTTAGGGTTTTTGTGTAAGGATATGGGATGTACAGAGATGCGTTTTCTAGAGGTAGCACTGGGCAGTAGAGAGTAGAGTAGTAGTACTCTGGGCAGTACTACTACTGGCAGTAGTACTGGCAGTACACGGGGCAGTAGTAGAGATTCTATGAGAATCTGGAGATTTTTAAAACAATTAGCGATATTAATAAAACTCAGAAAAGAGATTTCGTGGCTTGAACTAGAATAGTGACAATGGAAAAATAGTTTTAAAATGATATATGATTAGCAGGATTTTATAGGACCTGAGCTTATGTACCATGCTCCTTCTCTTCCCTTCTTTGCCCTTTTCTATAATGTCAGGATCAATTTGCTATCTACTCCCTTCTTTTTAGTAACTTTGTCTGCTTGTACACCCAGCTTATGGTTCTGCCATCCATAGACATTAGGCATTAATGATAAGAATAATGTCAGTGGCAAACACCAGAACCTACTATTTGCATAATGGTTTGCACTTTATAAAAATGAAATACACTTTAATTGATAGATCAGGCAGACAAAATTGATATCAATTTATAGATGAGTAAAGTAGAAGTCAATGAAATGTATATATCTTTCATCTTGGTGATTTACCTACAGAGGCAAAAAAAACCCCATAAGTTCTCCTTTGTTTCATAGCATGTTAGGTGTTTTCTACTGAAAAAGCATCAGCTAATAAATCGTGTATGCAGTTTGAGGGCCAAAGACCTAGATCTGAGGCCCAGTCCCATCATCTACTACATGACCTTGAGCTTTCATCTAACCTCTATCAATCACAAACACCATCTCTGTGAAATGGAAGTGATAAAACTCACATGCTTTGTGGTAAGCACCAAGAAACAGCACGTGCAAAAAACGAAAAAAAGAAAGAGCATACATGAAAAAAATTCTTAAATTGCATAAATATTAGTTTTTGTATTTCATGACATGTAGAGAATAAAAGCCCAGACTTTGGAATTGTTTAACCATTTATTCAAAACTGTGGTCTACCATTAAGTATTATGCATATGTGCTTAATTGATCTGAACCTCAATTTCCCTTTTTAAAAATGGTCATAATACCACTTCACAGGGATTTTGTATAGATTAGGGATACGGTATGTAATGAGCACAGTGCTTGGTGCATAATACTTGAGCTGTATGTTTTAGTAAGATGTCAGTTTAAAACAAAACAAAACAACTGTCCTTTAATTCTTGACCCTAGCCTTCAGTTAGAGCTTCTGGTTGAGGTAACTCTGTAGCTTTTAATACTGCTGCTCTGTTGTTCACTCATTTAAGGTGGTTAGATTTGTGTCATCCTAGAGGCACCATTTACATAGACTACAATGTGATCATTACCCTAAGGAACTGTGCAGTGTTATGGCCTATTTGTGTTTTCTATTCTCAGTATGATTCTCACATGTTAATTCCTTTATGTTCTGATTTGACTTCCCATCTCTGACTCAGATGTAGCTTTCCATTTAAGAGAAAATATTCAGTCTTATTTGTTCTGAAAGTTTAAAAAAAATTGCTCATGAAAATGCATACCAGCTAACAATTAAATTCACCAAGTGCATTCATAGTGGGAATTGATTCTGTTCACATAATTTATACTCCTATTTGGAACTTTAGATGATTTTTACCATTTGGATGAAAAGTGGGTTAAAAACCCAGAAACTGTCAAGTATCTTATTTGAGGTTACTATTCAGATTTTTGGTTTTATTCTCTGTAGACATTAATGGATATATATTTCTATTATATTGTTTATAAGAGTGGATAGAACCAAAACTGTTCAAATCTTCCACACAAAGGAATTTTAAATAGCTTGTCCCTGAATTGGATGCTTTCAAATTCTGTTGGACACTTTGGTGGTGACAGCCCAAACTGTCAAGATAACAACTCATGCTTTTTAAGAGATGATAACTTCTGATTGCACTTTGCTTTATATTTGTCACATATATTTTTCAATGTATATGTTTCATCATATATTTTATGTAAGTTGGCTATAAGATCATAACCCAATTATTACACCTCTGGTTAGGAGAATGGAGCTATGGCTAAGATGTGATCTTATGAAGAATTTGTATACATTAAAAAAATGGGATAACAACCTCTAAAAATAAGTAAGGAATAAATGTTTGTAGAAGAATGGGAAAAGTCTTAAACAATGAAATCCAAAATTAATCAGTACATATGAAAAGTGATCAATACCATTAGAAAAAAAGACATAAAAATCAAAACATTGAAGAGATAGCATCTTTGTCGTGTTCAAATTGGCAAAGATTGGAATAATAATAACACTACCAAGTAATGATTAGGATACTTAGAATATTGTTAGTGGAAGTGTAAATTTTAAATCAGTGTAGATAGAAATATAAACAATTGTTGAGGAGATACTTGGAATTACTATAAAAAAAAAACATTGAAAAGTAGCCATTTAATTGCTTTTTTCAGAAGCAACTTGGGTTTCATTTAGGCACTGCACATTTTCGGGTGTAGAAACTTCAAAATAAGTCCAGACAGGTCAGACCACTACCTCTTTATCCTGCATTGTATCCAGAGGCATACATTTATTTACTTTCTTCTTCTTAGGAGCTGTTCGTTTGTTTGTTTGTTGAAAGTGATGACTCTAGTATAGAGTATGTGCTTTATCAATGATCACGATTTCCTTTGAGTCACATGCCATGTTGACCACCTAAGACTAGTTGCAACACCAATGTTCCTTATGAAAATCTTTTTGAAAATCTGAGGAAAAACAGAAGCAAATGAATAAAATAACTGGTATACTCCAGCTACAGGATCATTTGCTATTTATAGGGACTTTTTTAGATGAAACAAATGTAGCTAATATGTGTAGGTAGTACTTACCTCTTTAACACTTGATTAATAAATGTTTCATTACTCCTCAATGGAGATAATCCAGGACTTTAAATTAATAGCTTTGTGAAAAAATAGTGTGTATTAAGTGAGATTTTTAAGATACATTCAGTTGATCCAGATAGTGAATTATTGATAAATGTATCACACTGCTCTCTAATGAGTGGCAAAAACAATGACTACTAGAGTAAAACTTAGCAATGCAGAGGTCTCAAAATTAAATCTTAAAAAGTATTTTCTTCAAAGACAAAAATAATTTATAACCGCTTTATTTATTTTTCAAAATACATATGAAACAGTAAAATTATATTTCAAGTGCTTTTCCATTTTCTTTTACAAAAGTTATCATAAACTGTACACTTCATAACAGCTTTGAGGTTTCATTGTTACGTAATTCATCTGAACCTGACAAATATGTTCCCACGCATTCTAAAGAAGACATTGTAAAAATACTGAAATGTATAACATCTTTTAAATGTGGTTGCAAAACATTTGTTCTAAGTAATACAATTATATGCGGTCAAGTTTCACAAATGGCTGGTTACAATGTACAAAAACCTGAAACACGAATTTCAAAAGATTTTAAAATTTCTCCTCTATAATACGGAAGTTAAAGATACTGATTTGAACAATGGCTACATAGTACATCACAAATCAGTTAAAAAGTCACCTTATGAACAATACTGAAGGATACCAAAAAAGATCAAATACGATGGATCTAAATTATTCAATATCATGTATGAATGAAAAATTTTTGTGTTTTCTGGCTATTTAGCATAATTGGCAAATATCTTGAAGTATTTGTTAGTTGAATCATTGAGGCAGCTCTTTTCTATTTTGACCTCTTGATTCTTCATTTTAAAAGGTCTCTCTTCAATGTGTTCTATGACTTATGCATATATTTCTGATGAACCCATCACTTCTCTCATTTGGAAAGGTCAATAGAAAGTCAACGCAAATGACATGAACTTGGGTTGGATTTTTTTTATAAAAAAACTATAAATGTAAATGTTTTGTATATTAAAGCTGGTTCACCTGCTTCTTTCTTATACAGTGATAGAATTTATGAAGCTATCCATTCTGGAGATTACTGTCTTTTAAATGGAAAGCTTAAAGGGTCTTTTTAAGTAAAAAAAGTAAAACCCACAAAATGATCTATATAGAGTAGATATAAATATTACAAATAGAGTAAGTCATGCAACTTTTATAGAGACCGATTCTGTGGCTAGCTTGACCATAGCCTTAGAGATTATAGTGTTTTTGTTGTTGTTGCTTTTGGTTCATAAACTTTATTCTACAGCAAAATCATCGCCAAACACTCTCTGTATTGAAGTTCAGACTGGGAAACAAAACAAAACAAAACAAAACAAAAGCAGCTTTGAAATAGATAACAAAAACAAAAATCAAATGCATTAACCGTCCAACATTGAGACTTATTTCTCTTAACAATTTTTCATTCATTTATATATTATACCTCATTACACATTAAATTATTTTTAAGGGAAGAAAAATATGAAATTGAATAATTGAAATCCACCACCCTGTACAGTAAATAAAGATCCTGTGCACAGCAGATGTAAATCACAACAAAATTTCTGAAGAAAATGACCTATTTTTAACCCTTTCATAAGATCAGGCATAGTTTGCTCTTTGGAAAGGGTTCTTATGACCCAGGTGAGCTCAGAAGATATTACTGGAGATGAAAACATTTCCATATAAATACTATCAGTATCTCTAGATCTGTCAACAGCAAGTCATTTCCAGTGTTTGAGTGTAGATAAAAATAGAATTATTCTGATGAATACCTCCTTGTAGGACTGTATTTAAGTCATTTCAAGTATAAGGAAGTCTATCTTTTCTCATAAACACCTACTATTGTTTCAGTCACCATTTCTAGTATTCAAAATATTTGCATTCAATAAATCCCTAAACCTTACCTTAACGCTTAATTTAGCTCTGTCTTTTTAAGTTTCTAGAGCATGATATTTTCATGCCATCAAATGCGACCTTTGGTTACCCACTTCCCTGATGAACAGGGTGAAAACAAAAACACCTTTTTACTTTGATGAGAAAACACTTGAACTGAATATTAATTTACTGCCACTGTTCAAATACACATCTTTTTGGTTAACTGTTAATGGTGAATGATAGGTATTACCAATGCATCTTTTATTAAATTACCATTTACTCTAACATAAAATTGAGTAAATATAGTAAAAGTCTTTTAATGAAATAGAAAATTCTTACCTTAAAGAGCATCACTAAGTAATACATTGGAAACAGAATTTTGATTAATCAGCTGTTTCCTATGTAAGATATAAACTCACTATTTTCTTTTAAAGAATGAGTCTTAGTAGGTTCAGATGAATCATATCCTGAGCCATGTCACTGAGGAACTATTAAAATTCTGTGTCATGAGCTTTTTAAAGCAGTATTAGAGGATTTATTTTCCACTAAAAGTTGAAGGTACAAAGGAGATTTCGATTTTGCCTTCATAATCTTTATTTTCATGTGCTTTAAAGTCTGTGTTTATGTAGATTTTCACTTTAAATTATTTTACTTTTCATGCTTTTGCATCATCTCTTACTAGCAGCAATACTTTTAGCCTAAAAGCTATAGAAGTTTAGATCAATTAAAGTATATCAGGACAGCCAGAGCTACTTCAAGAACAAGTTGTGAAGAAAACAGATCTCCACATTTTCTTTAGATTTAGTAGAGGTTGAAAGACTTTAACTCCTTATCAACAATATTTTATTGTTGTTGTTGTTGTTTTGTTTCAGTTATCAAGTAATTAAATTGCCTGGTAATAATCAAAACTAAGGTGGCAAGAAATAATCAGATGGAACTGCATTCCATGAAAATATATCTACTTAGATAACATCAAGTACTATTTTAAAGAGGTATAGAAATGACTATGTGTTCAAAGTTGAGATTTTGTGTACCTTTATTGTTAATAGCTTTTGGCTCTTTTGAGAATTCATTCTGAACTAAGTTATATTCTGTTTTACGAATAGCAAAAGTTGAGAAGGGAATGAAAGTTTGGCTTTTTCATTTTTAAAGCAATTAATTTTTAAGTTAAAGTCTTATGAGATTGACAGCTCCTTATTGAGTCTGCAAAATTTTAAAATAATAAACATTATAGGAGAATAAACACAGGTGGAAATGATAATTAAATATCACAATCAAATAGATTCAAATTTATTTGCTTTTATCTAAAACCTGAGTCAGTATTGATCAGTAGTGATCTCCCTGCAGTAACTAGAACACACATACACACTCCTCAAAACTGCATAATAAAGTGGATGCTTGGCTTTGCATTCCCATCTCTAGTTCCCCGGCATAGTCCTAAAGATATTTTTTATTGAACTGTGCCTGTATTAATATCGTGAGATTTTACATGTGAAACAAAGTACCAGAAACAGGGCTAGCCTAACAAAGAAAATTAAAACCGTCATGAAACTTATTATTAAGAAACCACTGTTAAAAAAAAAAAAAAAAAGCATCCGTTCAGATTTTTCTGAGAAGATTGTACACTCCTCAAACATTAGTGTACTCTTCATTATTCAATTACCTCATTCCCCTGATTACTTAGCAAATCAGGTAAAATACACAAAAAAATAAAAAGCCCAAAAAGAACATTAGTATTGTTACATAATGAATCAACACTTGCTCCCTTTCCCTAGACTTCAGTTTGACCAGTCCCTGAATAGTCCCTGAAATTAGGTGTTCATTATGTGAAATTAAAAACATTCCATCTTCAGTCACACACAGGAGGATAAAATAAGTTTGCATGGATGTGTCTGTGTAGCATGAGGGTGTGTTGTATTGAAAATGGTAGATTCCATGAAATACATGTATATTTACATGAACTGTCCTCTGAAATGAACACACTTTATGGAGGAGGATACACCTCCCTCATGCATCAAATGAGATAGTTGTGGTTGTTCTCCTTAATCTCTCTCACAGGGTTAACAAATATTGGGTATGATAAGTTTATTCTAAGCCCTAGGAAACAGTTTTTAAAAATTACCTTAAAAACATATTTGTATTTTAATCCATAATCCCCACAGTAAAGTCTCCTGTTTGGCTGGTTGGTTGTGTTTTTTCATCACAAACATTGGCTTTTTCTCCATAGGAGGCAAAGAAAAGCAAGAGCTTCTAAGAATGCATACAAAGTCCTTAAAATATGTTTTCAGATGAAAATAATTATTATGCTTGGGAAATATAGTTGCTAATTAATAGCAAACTGCAGCGATATCTACTAATAAAACAACTGTCTGCAAAAATGTCATTTTATTAAGAGTATAATTTGTCTTCCCATTTGACAATTTTTATTTCCTAGTAAAACAACGAATTCCAAAATGGAAGTGTCATTTTCCGTCATTCTGTCTATAGCAAATGGTTCTTTTAGGCTTCATAAGGTAAACAGATGTTTCAAACAGGTTCCTTCTATTATTTTCTATCAGCTAATGCTAGCTAGAAATACTTGTTTTTATTAGGATGATACAGATATTCTTGAAAAATTTTATGGAATAGTGTTTGCTTTTAAAATATTAATGTGTAAAATATTTACATGTTAATTAACAGTAATGCAATCATATGACAGATGCCACAAACAAAATTTCACAGCTCTTAAAATTTTTTTAATATTGAGAAATAAGATATTTTACTAAAATCAAAATTTTATAACTGCTGATAAAATTTTCTCATTCTGATGACTATGTTTTTATAATGTAGGGATAATCTTGAAATATGCACTATTATCTAGGGATAATCTTGAAATATGCACTATCCACAGTATATATCTCAAAAAAAAAAAAAATGGGGTCATTCAATATGGATATCTTCTGATAGGGCCCAGAAGTGAGACAATAAAAAGCTGACCTGATTTAAATGAAAGTCCTGTCATGTAAAAACACTTGCATAGTTTTTACAACTCCTGGCCTGATCCTTGATCCTTTCATAAAAGGACTATGGGTCTGGGCCTTTAGAAATATTTTTATTTTTATTAAATGTGGAAGTTATGTTATTTATGGTTTATTTATATAATTTTCTGAAAAATAAGTCATCCCGTCTTTAGGAAATACCCAATTCTAGTGACTAGTTTCTGATTGGGTTTTAAAGTCACCATTACTATTTACAATCTAGTTGACAACGAGCACAGGCATTTATTGTACCTTTGGTGTCTGTTAGTATGTTCTATCAGAAATACAGGATCTACGTGATAGTTTCATGTCACAAAATATATATGTCACAGTACTTGAGAACCTTACAAACACTTAAAAAATGAACAGTTTCTGATTCTATTCATTAGGAATACTAATGCTACATAAGTATCAGTTAAATAGTTCAACAGATGTTTGAACTAATGTAACATTAAGACAGTATAAAATGGTAGCCCAAATGGTTCAACCTCCATTTTCCAGCTACTAAATATTACTTCTTAAATTTAATTCCAAATTGTTCTTTAAATTATAGCATTGTTTATATGTTTTAAAGAATGAGCTTGAGAGACAGTTTTGTGAGTTTAGCAGAGCCAAACCTCACTAAGGATGTAATTTGCTGAGAATGAAAGAGTATGTTATCAGATATGTAACATGAATTTGATTGTGCAAGGATTTAATTCTGTGTAAGTGAAGTTCAGAACTTCCATTAAAGTTTATACGAATCATCTACACAACTAGAGATTAACACTGTTGTAACAAAATCCAAAACCATACATAACATGACATGTGCTACTTGATACAATAGCAGCATAAACTATATTTAATTTAAGTATAGATTTCTTTTAAAAGAACATATTTCTTTACTTATGCAAAGAATTGTAACTTATGAAAACACTCTTTGTGCTAATAGGCATATGACATGAAGAATAAAATGCCTTATGCAAATAAGGAGTATTTGTATTCAAGTAAAATTTATCAAGATGTCCAAAGTTAATGAACAGCCAAAAAAAGTAAATGAAAAATCATACGTCAAGTTTGTTCATTATCAAGATATATTTTAAGTGAGGAAATCAAACCTTCCACTCTTTTTCTGATCTGATGAGCACAGGGTCCTTGTTCCTTATTATAATGGTCTTTACTCTGGAGGCATTATGGTGTGGAAGGTGGTTTGGGAGATGGACAGGATCCTTGACTCTCAAAACTGGTTGCTCGGCCAGGTAACTGAAAGACAATAATTTCAAAATGCATAATCTAGTGCAAAAAATAATACAGTGGGTAGTTGCTGCTACCTTTTAATAGTGCATATTCACCCATGAGATGCTAGTCTCTGAAGAGAAGATAGACCGAATTCCCCTTGTCCCCTAGAACCCACCTTCTCGGGCAACATGATGGGGCACAGACATCTCATGGAGATGTAGGCAGAGTATGATACACAATGGCATGAAGAGCAACACGGTACACACAACTATTCATGACTACAGACTCATTTCACATTTATGATAGGCTTTTAGTTCTTACTGTCAAATAAGATGGTTTGTGGTAGTGGGGGTGACTGCTAGGTAAGAGCAAGAAGGCTCAAGGCATAAGAGACTGCATTGTACTTGTTCTAAGGGGAGAGATGATTTTTATAGGGGCAACTAATGAGACCAGAGGAACTGATTCTGGGTAATGGGAGCCATGAGTGTTGAAGAATAATTTCTCATGGCCCTTAAATACTACATGTATTTAAAAAGTTCAATTACAATAGGATAAACTTTTGACTAGGTAGAAGTAACCCAATTTTCTAAATAACGCTTTAGTCTCTGCCCCACCAACTTACCCAGTTTTCAAATAATTGTTCCTTTCTCATTTTAATCCCTTCTCTGGCAATAAAACATACAATTATACACTCACCACTTTCCCAAAATGCAAAATCCAGCCAGTTCTTAGATCTCTAGTCCATATGTTCTGTTTGACCAATGAAAGTAGGTGCAGGAGTTGGAAAAAAGGAGCTACTTGCTGGAGAAAGTACATTTACATAGTCTTTTAGTCCCATTTGTCCTCTGATACTCAGCTGCTAGAAAAATATCTGGGATCTTCTTCTGATGCCCATATTGTAGCGTGTTCTTCCTGTGTATCCTACAATGACTGAAAAGTGTTCACATGTCCTGAGACACAAACACATGCCTATTCCAGAGCTTCCCTTCACCAAATAAATGCATAGCTGCTTATGAAACTGTCATAAGTAATTATAATATACCTTGTACCAGCCCTGTCTTTTCATTAATGAAACATTCTTGCTCACATTGTTTCTTTTCTCCTGACATAATTCCTGTGAAGTCAGTAGGAGCATGCTTTTCTATTTTCATTAAATATGGAGAAAAGCAACTGTAGACAGAACAAGTGATCTGCTCAGGATTAGACAGCCAGAGGAGTAAGGATTAGATTCCACATCACTTTTCAGTGTGGTTCTCTGCCCAGCAAACTTTACACTCATGTCTAGAATCTTAGAATTAATATTTGCTTTTCCAACTTTAAATGAAAGTAAGTTAAGAAGCAGGAAAAGGATAGTGATTGTATAATGAGAAGTAGCATATACTTTATACTTTAGACAATACACACTGTTGACATGAAACCCCGCTTCCCAAGATTTGCTGAATACACTTGTTTGTACTTCTGATGCACTCTAGGGGAATGTGCTGCGTGAATGTGAATTTATGTTTGTGTTTACATTAAATTAAGTGTGATAAAGATTCGGGACATTAATATCTATGAGCAGATCTCTTATCCATAGAACAGCTTGCCTCTGTTGCCTGAGCATGCAGTGTTCATACAGTGTTCATCAAAATCTCCCTATAATGTCCTGGGTAACACAGCCAAGGTCACTTTTGCGAATAAGCGGAAGAGAACCTGGGCCCACTGACATTTAGTTAATTACACTGTGCTGCCTCTCCCATTTAAGCCATTGCTTAATGCCAGAACAAGAAGCAGAACATGAACAGATAGCAGTGTATTCTTCACTTCCTATGTGGCTATCATAGCTATGCTTTTAACTGAATTGCAGGAATCTCATCATCTATCGCACATCCTTTCGTCAACCTGCATTACCTCTCAGTCAGGTCACATAAAAGACTTACTTTGTGATGCCTCAAGAGTCTCCAGCAGTCACCTTTGGGAAAGGAAGTCATTCCATCTAGCAACACTTGGTGTATCAAGTAGACTGACAACTAACTTAAAGGCTAAAAATCCTGACAAATCAGAAGTATTGATACTTCTGATTCATACAACTATTTGGTTTTTTTTTTTTGTTTTTTTTTAGAATTATTTGACAGAGAAAGATCACAAGTAGGCAGAGAGGCAGGCAGAGAGAGAGAGAGAGAGAGAGAGAGAGAGAGAGGAGGAAGCAGGCTTTCTGCAGAGCAGAGAGCCCGATGTGGGACTTGATCCCAGGACCCTGAGATCATGACCTGAGCCGAAGGCAGTGGCTTAACCCACTGAGCCACCCAGGCGCCCTGATTCATACAACTATTAATAGTAGTTGTAATCAGAGGTAACATTATGTCAAACGCTGTGCTAAGCACTTAAAATTTGGCATTTTATTTAGTTTTACTCTTTGAGTTTGCTATTGTTACACACCAACAGCAGAAGTGTAGAGAGGTTAAGGAACTTGCCCAAAGTTCTCCAATATGTAGTCACACAGCAGAGCCATGGTTTGAACTCGGGTAATCTGATGTCTCAATATTTTAAAAATCTGTGAACACTTTTACTTACTGCCTTGAGTATTGGGAGATATACCTGTCCCTTTCCATAGAGGAGTCATATTAGAAAATAATACTTCTATTTAGGGATTCTAGGGAAGTTTAGGTGAGGTGGCTGTTTTCACAAATGAGAAGCAACAAAATTCAGTTTCCAGGTGGTAAAAGATTTACTTGATTGCTCTATCAATCACTGATAGAAGTTTTCAGGCTATGTAAAGAAAATGACAGACTTGCAGTTTTTTTGAGCTTATTGTCCAAAGGAATATCAAACCGAGAAAATTTAGTAGTTTCTAAAATCCTACAGGGCACACAGAACTTTGAATATTGGATGAAAGATTATACGGGATGGAAGTAAGAGCAAGGTATAAAAAAAATAGGTGAATATATAAAATGACAGATGCATGGTAGCAGATAAATAATGCTTAAGCTGAAGAGATAAAAAAGAGAGTAGATGCCAGGGAACCACAGCATACCTCCAGCAAGGGGTGCCAGTGTGTTATTGGTTTTCGATGATAGGCCAGCATTTCATTCCAGTGGTCTCGCCCAAGACCTTCAGCATCCAGTCCTGTTCTACACACTCCTATGACTTCATTGTGACCTACCCTACGATTTGGAGAATATCACACTTTCATTCCAACATTCAAAAATAAACGGAGTTTTGCATATCTTAGCAGCATTTTAAACACACGATTTAAACACCAGATTTTATGATAGGTTCTAAATGATTCTGCAGATTAAACTACTTTAGGTCAAATCAAAAATCTTAAGTAAAAGCAAGCAACAGCAGCAGCACAATTCTGTGTTTTATAAAGACAACAGTGGCTTCTGTTTCTAAAAACAGCAATAACAACAACAACAACAACAAAAAACAAACAAAACCAAAACCAAAAATCTCAAGGAAACAAAATTTCCTACACAGGATTGGCACTCAAATATGGATTTGTAAAAGGAGCACACACAAACCATTTTGGTTCTCTGTAACTTGAGCACATTTTACAATAAAATAGTATGACAAATACCGGCTGTGTCTTACCTATATTGTTGAATTTCCTTTTTAGAAGCAGTACTATGAACTTGAAGTGCTATAAATCAGATCTTGTTTTTTTCCACAAGGCTTCATGTTTTATAACGATGCTTTGATTTCTTATCAAGAGCTCAGTACTCACATTCTTGCATAAATGATCATATTTAATTGATTCTACATGGTAGGTCAGCATGTGTCACTGCTTGTACGACAATTAAACAGGGCAGGGCTATCTTCAGCACTATGAATTTGATTTACTACTGCAGAGTACCGGAGTGTAGTGCACAACATTCCTATTTTCTACTCCTGTTTTCACAGCAACAAGTCAAAATAACAGTGATACTTAATATTTTTGAGAGCTTATTATGAGCTATACACTTATAAGTAATGTATATGTTCTGAGTCACTTAATTCTGACACTATGATCATGAGTATCATTATTATCATCTCATTTTATGGAAAAAGAAACTAAATACCCAGAAGTTAAGGGACCCGGTAGTACACAGTAAGAGGTAGAGGCAGGATCTGAATCCAGACAGTTGACTCAAGTGTGCACATGCTAAGTTGCTTCTCAAGAGTAGAACGTAATTTAAAGATATTCCCATGGGGTTCTTTTTTTAAAATTTTATTTTTATTTTTATTATTTATTTATTTTTAATTTTTTTTATAAACATACAATGTATTTTTAGCCCCAGGGGTGCAGGTCTGTGAATCGCCAGGTTTACACACTTCACAGCACTCACCACAGCACACCCCCCCAACGTCCATAATATAGGGTTCTTTTGATAGACATCTCTAAGGAGACTTTTGAGATGATCTTAGGACATTTTTTTATTTTATTCCTGTCATTGATGTAGATTTAAATGTTTACTATCATGTTTCTTCCATATGAAGTTTCCCAAACAAGCATATTTTTAGGAATAATTTTTTAATATTTCTCTTCAATATATTGTCACGATCTATTTCCCTAAAATTGTCAGCATGACTAATACTTTGTTTTATCTACCTGCAATCACTGTGAAAAGCAACAGGAATAATTTTTTGGAAAGTAGAACAGAGGTTTCTGATGAAAACACTCGACAATTTTTGGGTTTTTTGACTAATTGAAGACTTTTCTCTCTCAAAATAGTGACAGCTTTTTCCCCCCCTAAAGTGTGATATAAACTAATTGCAAATAGATGGTATAAATCATTTAACTTTTTAGAGCTTCATTTTCTAACTCCGAGCCAGAGGATAGCATATTAATTACTCTAGCTTATAGGGTCCTGTTACTACTATTTTCATGATACTATAAAATGGAGCACTCCTTTTGAGTACATTAGAACAAAATAAACATAGCAGGACACTGTCTATATGCTAATTTTATAGGTTAAACATGTAGTATTCCTTTCCAAAAGGTTTATAAATATGAAAAGCAAAACAATACGAAGAAGTATATAGCAAGGGCCAAATAAGAGATATGAACCTTTAGTGGGACATGAGTTCAGAGGAAGAAGAGGTTGGGATGCTGAGAAAGACACAGAAGGGGTGACTTGAGCAGGGCTGTGAAGACTGGGTGGAATGAGATACACAGAGCAGGATAACATTTCAGACAAAGCAAGTGTGTGAGAGCAAAGCTGGAGCTGAAGTGGGAAGAAAGAGCAGAGCTGCACTTGGGAGTTTGTAATTTATTTTGTGAAAGAATTGACTTAAAAACTGAGCTGAAAGAATAACGTACAAAGCACATTTTAAGATTGATGTGAAGGCATCAAGGCTGTGTCCCTATGGCCATTATTCACCTTCCACTCTTAATACTCACTGTTAATGGCTCTGTATTAGGCTAATGTTTTACAAATGGGAAAAGTGAATCCCAAGGAGATTACAAAACTTGCCCTTTCACACAGCCAGTTAATGATAGAGCTAGGATAAGAATTAGGATATGCATATTCCAGCCTAGTTGGGAAAACAGACTCCATTGATTGTAATTTCTGTTGTTACTGTAAAGAGACGTCGTAATTGTGCTTTCTGTAATGGATTCCGTAGGACTTCCGCACCACTCTTTCCCCAGCCCCAGGTGTCCTGTCCTTCAACTTAAGAATGGCTTCTTATGGAAAAGAAAAAAAGAAATAGTATAACATGGGAAAAATAAATTTTGAATGAATAATTTTTTCCTCTTCCATTTCAAATTGAAACTGTTGGAGCAGTAAATAACCTGGAAAGTTGAATTTGCACTGCATATGCCTCTTCAGTGAGTGAGAAATACGTGTACGTACCTATCGTAATCCATGACTGCGATGGAGAGGCTGACCTGGTCCACATTCTCTGGAGGGATATCAAAAATAATGGCCTCATTGTACACAGGGTTTAGAGTATTTTTCTTTGTAGTTGTTTTCCTCTTTTTTAGTCTTCGACCCTCACACATCAGAGACACTTTGACATAAGGATCTAAGGATGGTAAGGTAATTTCATTAACACAAAGGTAGTAGTTCAAAGTATAAATAAAACTGTAGTTAACTGTTACTAAATAAGAAAAATGACATATTAAGCCTTTAGTATTATCAGTTTTAAATTGAAATGACTTATTTAGAGGCAATAGACTAACACTTTCTTTTCAGTGTAAGAATTTATCTTGAATGAGCCAAAAAATCATTAACTTTATCTGTTTTTAATACAACAGAGAAAACCTACTAATCTATCAAGAGCCAGTCCAGAACTATAATATGTCTTCTAGCCACAGCTATTTGAGGACACATTTTGTTAAAAGTGATTTCTAGGGCACCTGGGTGGCTCAGTCATTAACCATCTGCATTCGGCTCAGGTCATGATTCCAGGGTTCTGGGATCTAGCCTGGCATGAGCTACCATTCAGTGGGAAGCCTGCTTCTCCCTCCCCGACTCCCCCTGCTTGTGCTCCCTCTCTTTATGTCTCTCTCTGTCAAATAAATAAATAAAATCTTAAAAAAAGAACAAGTGATTTCTAGGGAATATAATCCTAACAAGTAAGTATAATTGCCTTAATTATAAATTAAAAATTTATAATTATAAAATATAATTTTGTAATTATAAATTATAATATACAATTATAAATTATAATTGTAAAAGTTAATTTCCTTAAAAATGATTTAGGATAAGACTACTAAAATTTGTGAAAGAGTAACATTGTATCTAGTCATGTGTGTGTGTGTGTGTGTGTGTGTGTGTGTGTGTAAGCACAATGAGTAGAAATTAGAATTTTCCTCAGTTGTGGGAAAGGTACTAAAATAAGAAGTTTCATTTTAGTGTCATAGTGTTGGTATTTGGTAAGGGGCTCAGGCAGAAGAAATAAGTGATCACTACAAATACATTAAATACATTGTGTTTAATTGTATACAATAGTATACAATAAAAAAGGTGATATTTAGTTTAAAGATGTTCTCAAGGAAGGTTCTTGAGATGAATTGTCTAAATGATGCCGACTTAAAAGGGAAAAAAATAGTGGGGGTATATGTTTATGGGCCAAAGGGGTCAGATAAATGTTAACAAGTTCTGCCCCTAGTTGACTGATCTCTGTTTTTACTTCTCCCACCTTGAGTAGGAAAACTGTTACAGTATTACAGAAAATTATGCAGTATGATATGAAAGTTAAAAAAAAGTTAAAAGCCTTACTTGTGTACCTTTTTACAAGAAGGAGGCATGGCTTTGAGAAGGGGTGTTGGCATTGGAGTGAGATTGCTAGTTGGTTAATCAGTATCTGCTCTACGTTTCTTTCTTTTCCCCCCTTTATTCTGATGGCCCTCCAACAGTAGCACCACCACACCTTTCTCCCTCTTTTCACCAATGTCATAGTAAATATCATTCCCTTAGAATAAGCCCAAATCATGACAGTATAAATTTACTTGAATTTATGCCTTTTAGGCACTAGAATAATGTATCTGTATATTTCATAAGCATTTTCATCAAGAAGTAAAAATATATTTTCTGCCTAGAAATAGGATATGTAAAGGAAGACAAAGTAAAATGGGAATGTTCAATGGCTGTTTGCCATTTACTTCTCAATTTTTTAATAATAGGAAATATGTTCCAAGGAAGAAACCCACTTCTGTGATACTCTTTTCTGTACGAGGCCCCAGGCCTAGATCTCTCATTAACAGTGGGAATAAGGCGTGCTTTATCCTCTGCCACCCCCACCATGACACTTCTCCACTAGTGACAAGGATAATTTACTAGTTCCTGAGTTGATTCACAAACCTCTTGTAAACCTCTTGTAAGAATTAATGAGCTGGTGTTCTCAGAGCATGCACTCCTCCGATGAAGACTTCATATAAACAAAAAGTAATCTTGCACTAATTACAGCTTGATGCTGTCTGCATGTCTCAAAATTTGATCTCTTTTGATATATGGTGGAAAGAGTAGGATAAACAATAATTTGCAGGGGACATTGTTTAAATTCTTCAACATTTACTGACCCAAGACTTTTTCACCAAAATAAATGTGGAATTCACTTTCTTCCTACCTTTCACTATTAATGATGTATTGCAAATTTAAAAAAATGAAAAATTATTCACAGAATAGTTCAAAAGTGAAGATAATTGAGAACAACCTATAATGAGAAGACTCCCTCCCATCTGTTCCCATACCTCTCTCTCCACCCCTTAGTTTTCCTGTGTAACTCTGGTATTTCTTTCTGCAAATACGTTGTTAAATTTTTGCAAATCTATGTTGTTAAACATAAATATATACTGTAACACACCCCATTCTTACACAGAAAGGCACAATACCCATATTTATATTTGCACCTCACTTTTTAAAAATTTACTTAGTATATAGGGAGCTCTTTCCAACACTAGAACTTGGAGTTCCCTCAAGCTCTTTGTAATGCAAGTTTAGTTTATTTCTTTGTTCTGAAGAACCACAGTTACAGATTCCTTCCCCATGTCTTCCTTTCCTGTATCTCCATTACCATTTCTTATTTGTTTAATTCGACAAATGCTTACTGACCTCCTTCCTCTATCCTGATCATTTTTTCTTCTACAGAGCTGTGCCAGAGTTCACATATGAAGCTAATACATAACCCTCCAGTTATGGACTGTAGTGATATAAAGGAAAGGGTAAAGCAGCGTGATGAGGCTTTACCTTTTTATCAAAATTAGCACAGAAAGAGAAATTTCCTCCAAGAACATCTTTAAGAAACTTCAACATTCCTTTACTTTATAATTTCTTTCAGCTACACTTGCCCAAATTTTTATTTTGAAAGATGGTAAGAATGCAAATGCAAATGATGGTCTTGGAAACTTGTTATTTCTCTGCAGATCAGGTAAGGGAGATAAAGTCAGTCTAAATGTGTTTTCATACTTGTAGGGTAATGCAAGCTTGAGGTCAAGAATCTTCTTTTATAAGCAACTGACTAGTTAGAAGTAGGGCAGTGATTGGTAAATTATGAATTTTTGAGAACTAAATCAGTAGAGAAAGAAATAAAAATAAAAAACCAAATTTCATAGTCAATCTATTTGATAACATCTTCTAAAAATTTTTGTAATGATAATGTAAATACAAGAGGTGATTTGGAGTACTTTGTTTGACAAAGAACTTTCCACTTGTATAAGTGGAAAAATCTCTATAAATAATCCTCTATAGACAACTGAACTTAATAATTCAATAACCATGCATAATTTTGGATACATGAAATATTTTCATTTGGAATGTACTTGACCCACTAGCCAACTGTGTACATACCTGATGAGCCAGTGATATCCATAGCCTTCAGATTTCTGCACTTGATGACAGTCAATGTCATACGTCCAGCAGTTGGCAAGTAACAAAGGGAGAACATAATTTCACCCAGATCTATACTTTCCTAGAATGGCAATTGGTAATGTTATCAATTTCAAACACCAGATACTGAAAACAAGATACAATTGAAGAGGTTAAGGGAAAAATCACTTCAACAGGATATGTGAATGTCATTCTAAATTGTTTTATTAAGGATGCAGATAATAACTGCAAGAAAGCTGTTCTAAACAGAGTAAGAAAATTGAGTATATTCCACCTGCTCATTTGACATCTCCACTTGTGTTTTTAATAGGAATCTCAAACTTAATATAGTCAAAACCAGACTGCTGATTCCACTCATTCCCATTCGTCTTCTGGAACCAATTCTTCTGTCCAATACCCAGCGAAGGATGTCATCATTCACCCAGAGGCTGGAGCCAGAGCCCCGCAGTCGCGTTTACTCTTCTCTTTCCTCACCTCTACACTTCTAACCCACATTTTGTCTACTCTGTCTGCAAAATAGATCCCAAATCAGTGAAGTCCTTTTCAGCTCTATTAATACCATTCAAGCCAGTATCGCTTCCTCTCAGGATTACATTATGAGTCTCTAAAACTGATCTATCTCAGAAGCAGATTGGGTGCTCAGTAAGTACTAGATAAATGAAAAAAAAATTAATTAAGGAAAACAGTTATTATTTTTTAAGAACTTTAGAAAAAAATGTTTTAAAACAAAGATATATACAACTGGGTTTCTTCTGGGCTATTGGATTGCTGCAAACCCAAAATAGTGAGCAAGATCCAACAGGAGAGGCTTGAGAAAAAAAACAGAAAGAGTACAACCTCCTACTGAGGATTAATTTTTTTTTTTTTTAACAGCAAGCAATTACTGAGTATTATTTGCTAGGTGTGCTGGTAGGAGCCACACATACCAAGATAGATGTGGCATGATTCCGTCCTTGAAAATCCCAGTCAAGAAGGAAAAGAGTAGGCTATAAAAGGCTAATTAAATAAGCCTGGATCCTATTTTATCTGATGATTCTCTTCCCTTTTCTCTTTCTGTCTCTTTCCCAGTGTTTCTTTAGGCTGCGTCAATGGAGTTTTCTCTGAAGTTTTCTATCTGGCAGCCACCACCCCTCCCTTTCTCTCACTATATTTCTCCTTCCAGGAACTATCAATAAAAGTAGGCATACTTTGTCACCAGCTGGTGAAAAAAATAAAGGGATCCCTTTATGAGTGTAGAGAGCAGGTATCAAGTTCTACCAAGAAACGGTGGGGATGGCTATGGAGACGCTAGGGAGGAAATAAGGGGCATGACCTCAGAGACGAAATGCTCAGCATCCAAGAGGGAATGTACCACATACAGACAAAAGTACATAGAGACATGCAAAGGGATTAGTAAGTAAAACACATTTTTATGTGTGTGATTGATATGGTTTTACTTTTATACATGAAACAATCTGTGGAACTAATTTTTCTACTTCTCCAGATATATCACATGTTTACTGGTTGAAACTAAGAAAGTTTACCATAGTTGGTCCCATCTCTCAAAGGTCCTTTCTATCCAGCTGCAGCATAATTTTGACTATCTGTTATTAACAAGTATTGGTAAACATAAAGAAGTTAAACTGAGGAGCTGACCAAAGCACTAGCCTAAGTAAATTGAAAGCAAAGAGCATGATTAAAGAACATTCCCAGGCATCTCTGTATGTATGACAGGATAGCTGGCTTTTTGGCTATTCTGGTAGTCAGAATTCTCCTTAAGTATGTGAACTCCATGAGGTCAGGAGCTTTAATGAAACTGGAATGAACTGGGTGGTAAAGATTAATGTGTATTCTGTGTGCATAATAACTGCATATATACTTCATTAGACTTGATTTTTTTCCTTTAGGAGTGTGAATGTGAAAGAACTGAAATTGCATATTCTGAAAAGGGCAGAATGCTCTCTAAGGTAAATACCAGTATCCTATAACTTCTTAAATCTGGAAGCAATCTAAGAGATGATTATGAGACATGAACTTAATGAAGGTAAATGGCTGTATAACCTTTAAAAAGGTCCTATAACAAATGTAACAGCGGAACTCCAGATTCTGGCTACGGCTCTGTTAGCTAGTGTGTACTAACTCTTGGTAACCCCACTGAGTCTGTCCCTGTGTTGATGGCACTGCACCAAGGAGTGGGTTGAGTTTTAATTGCCACCTCTTATCTGCCCGAGATCACCGCTGATACACAGTCCCAACAGTCTGAACCCCTTCCTGCCCAGCAAAGAAACAGAAAATAAGTTAAAATGGTTCCGCAAAAAGTTATATGGTGAAATTCTATTAAATAAGGAAACTACCTCATTTCTTACTCATTTACTATTTACTTATTCACGTGCCCATTTTCTAGTATTTTAGACAAAACTCTAACAAGAATGTTTACTTGGTGTATCAGTCTCCAGCAGGTCAAAACTCACAAGTGGAATGTAGAAATGGGGAAACTAACCAGTAGTCTATCTGGCAGCAATAAATGATAGCTGGGAAGACTCTACTCATACAAGAAAAAAGCAAACGTTTGAAAAAGGATAAGCATCTGGAATCCTTTTGTATCACGGGGAACTGATACTAGTAATATCTCACTGACTTAAAAACATCATTTTACTATAGGCTTCAACAGTAATTAATATTCAAAATTATAGCTTTTGAGTTATTAAGCTTAGAAAAAATATTCTATATGTTCTGCTTAAGAAAGTAGATAAGTATACACTATTTTTTGGAATTATTTTTATCCAAAATCCTTGAAATGCTTGAATTGGTCTTTCTGGGTTTTAGTTTCTTAAAATGAGAAAGGCTTTGTGTTTCTGAAGTTTAATTATGGATGACCTCATTTATTTCAATTCTACATAAACATGAACTTCCCATATTAACCTTGGAAAAACCATTGTATCTTTGGGCAAATAATCACTTGAAACCTGCTTTAAGTCTAGCATATAGTGTTCTATAAAATTTCTTTCAAGTATGAAAACTGTTCTCATACACACTGATCTATTTGGTGGAATATTTGCAGAGACAGGCTTCTGAAAAAGTTAACACTGAGGCCAGGTCAGGGACTGTATATTTGAATTTTTCACCCTGGTTCCACAGACATAGAGCTGTGTAGAGAAAGATCATTTTCTAATACTTGGCAATAGTTAACCTCATAACTCATCAAAGTTATAAAGATTTTTCCATGTACTGTCTCTCCAAGATAAAAATAAAAGTCATTGGAAAGATAAGTTGATATATAGGTAGTTGCATTGCACGTTCTATTTCAGGTCTGAGCTAGTACTAAGATTGAATTATAGCAACTGAGTACAGAGCTGGAGTACAGTCAAGCAGACTGAAGGCTTGATAACTATAGCGTGTTCTAACCAAGGGAAGAACTCCTGGAGGGCATTAAACATCACATTAGGATTTGAGAGCTAAAAGATGTGGGACTGGCAGAGAAGAAGAGGAATAATATTGAATGTGAGTACTATGATTAATGTTTACAAATACAAGTGGCAGTTTACGTTGAGAAATAAGGAGTTTGGTGACATGTGGGAAGAGTTAAGGCTCTATGTAGTTTATTCGGTGACTCCTATGGGTAATAGGGATCTAAAGGTATTGGTAATATAAAAGAGTGGGAGCTTGGCAGAATGAAAAGGGCATGTAGGTTCCCAGATCAGAAAAGCCAGAGTTAAAATCTTACATCTCCCATGTATTAGTTGGTAATGAAAATGATATTTGGAAACCATTTCTTTGTTTTGAGTAGGCTAGATTAGGATGAAAAAAGGAGGGGCTGGGGTGCCTAGGTGACACATTTGGTTGAGCATTGGACACTTGGTTTCAGCTCAGTTAGTGATCTCAGTGTCCTTAGATCTCAGAGTCAGGTTCTGCACTCAGCATGGAGTCTACTTACGACTCTCTCTCCCTCTACCCTCCCCCAACTCTTTCCCTCTCTCAAATAAATGAATAAATCTCTCTAAAAAAAGGGGGGGGAGGGGCCATTAAACAGGTATGTGAAGGTGTTGGCTGGAGAAATGTTTGAATTCAGAGATATATTAGAAAGTAAGAATCATTAAGACTTAAAAAAAACCTTTAAACAAGCAATTTGTTACCATGGTGACAGCATTTAGCACCCTAAATGCTGCCTGCCTTCCACATTTCCTGGTTGGTAAGAAAACGGATAGTTTTCCTCACACTGTTAAACAATGTGTTACTGGATCAAATGAGCATCTTCATTAAATTACTAGTCTTTCATTTGCCTGCTCACAAAACGAAGCTACAGTGCAATGCAGACCCAGAGTGGGTCTACTGCATTCACACTACTAGAAAGTATCTATTTCTCTCTGACTCACATCACCCCTCCACCTGAGAAAATCATGGAATTTAACCTTGGACAATCCACTTAACCTCACTTGACCTCAGTTTCTTTGGTATAGCATGAGGGTGTCCAAAGAGATGAACTAATTTATTTTCCAGCTCTAAAATTTTGTAATTTTAAGTACTGGTAAAAATGAGTACTAAATAGTATATATAGTTCAAGCATGTTCAGGAATATATGGAGAGGCCCTTTTAACCCTTGCTTGCTATAGACCAAGCAGAGCCTCATTAGAAAGACCAAGGTCCAACCATGACCAGAAGGCAAAGAGAGACCAATGACGTAGGATAATTTAAATGGCAACACACTGCTTTGTTCTAAATGACCCCTCCTTGGAGTGCCTGGATGGCTCAGTTGGTTCAGTGTTTCTGCCTTCTACTCAGGTCATGATCTTGGGGTCCTGGGATTGAGCCCCACATCAAGCTCCCTGCTCAATGGGGAGTCTGCTTCTCCCTTTCCCTCTGACCCTCCATCCCGCTCAAGCTCTCTCTTTCTCTTGATCTCAAATTTAAAAAAAAACAATAATAAATGACCCCTCCTCAGGAATACGTAGATCAACCCCGATTTTTATTGCAAACAGGATGAGATCCATTTTCATGGTTATAACAATTACCTGGAAGGGTTGCATTTAAATTATAAAGGGATGATATACAAAGCTAATATAAGTATGAATCCAGTCGGACACAGTAGATGTTGAACAAAATTGTATTTCTTTTCTTGTTTACTACAGTTTTTCTAGGGTCAGTGACTGGTATAAGTTTGATGCTCAATAAAAAAAAATGTGCCGAATGAATAAATCATAAAAGCATCAGACCAGGTCATGACTTCAGTGGCAGCAGGATATCTACTGTTTGAAGGACTGAAGGCTACTCACTAACCAGAGAACAAGGGAACAAGGACACTGTTTATGGGTGTTGTGCGCTCTGAGTGGAGGCCCTTGGAACTGTGCAAGGGCAAGTCTATGTATGGCAGACCTGGGAGTATAATGGTTGTAATAGTTTTGAGCCACCTAAAGATACACTAAAGGTTTGGGGATCTTAAGTAAGAGGATACTTATCTTTTGGTTTTTACTGAACTTTATTTCTTCATAGATCCCAGTATTCTAGTGTGGTCTTGAATTTTTTTTGCTGTAATTATATGGTGTATTGAAATTTCAGAATCAGATGTATCCTTAAGGTGTAAAAATTGCATTTTTCCTTGCACATCTGGGCATTTACACCAAACAAGCAGTCTGGTGTCTCTGGGAGGCAAAGAAGGAATACTGGTAGAATACAATTAGGAAATGTAATTAACATTAAAATCTTCTCCAGTTTCTAGCCCACTTTCTTCCTTTTCTTTCAAAGAACCACAATTTTCACACAATACTTCCTTCCTGCCCTTCCTCCTTCTTCTAGTGATTGTGATTAAACCAGATTTCACTATGTTCAATGAGAGTGGGGGAAAGAATGGGCAAAGGAGGCTTCCCCACTCTGGGAACCACACAACACCTATTTCGACTCCTGGACTTTCACATACATTTTCATTATTGATTCTTTCCTACCATCTCCACTTGAAAACAGAGAAGATTGCTCACTAGGTGTCCTTTAGCAGGACCTGCTTGTATTTCTGCAGGAAAGAAAGAACACACTTTTCAGTAAGTGTATAATATTAAGCATTGTGCTTGGCCATGGAACAAAGTCCAGGGGAAACTTTGCTGAAGTCAGGCAGAAAGGGGACAGAGAACATAGTAGTGTTGGAGACGGGATGATTACAACCCCCCACTGAGCAGTAAGAGATCAATAGCCACAACCCAGAGCTACCATTGCCAGTGATGCTATTTAATAGTGCCGTGTTTCTGCTCAGTGGGAAAACCATTTTCCGTTCCCAATCCCGGTGGGAAATAACTCTGCCTGCCAGATGACTTAGCTTTTATCATATCAACACAGCCTCAGACCCAGCCACTAGGAGGGACAAAATGCTGAAGCCACAGAGAAGAGATGAGGCCTTGGAATAGTCTTTCACCGACTTACCAAATCAAGTTTCCTAACTATTGGTGCAATGAGCAGCCTGAACCAGAGGAGATAGCCCAGTGTAGACACTGGGATAAGAGCAGTCTGGGCATAAGAAGATGATACAAATTTAATAAGAACTCTTTCCTCTGTAATGCCGATTAAGAGACACCTTAAACTTCTTGGTGAGAGGAACTGGAGACTGATTCTCAAATCTTTTTTTTTTTTTTTTTTAAGATTTTATTTATTTATTCAACAGAGAGAGATCACAAGTAGGCAGAGAGACAGGCAGAGAGAGAGAGGACGGAGCAGGCTCCCTGCTGAGCAGAGAGCCCGATGTGGGACTCGATCCCAGGACCCTGAGATCATGACCTGAGCCGAAGGCAGTGGCTTAACCCATTGAGCCACCCAGGCGCCCTGATTCTCAAATCTTAATCACTGCTTGTAGATAGTGGCATAGAAACTTGCACAGTACACTATGCAGCTCTCCTTGGAGTATTTGAAGCTTTTAAATAACCTTCATAAAATTCCTCATTAGAAATATCCCTTTCAGTACGGATGTACATAGACACTTGGACTGGATGAGCCTGGCTTCACCATTTTAGAGTCTACCTTAAATTATTTTATACAGTTTTATCCCTGCTGTGTACTGACTTGTTATGATTTCCAACCCATGTTCTCAGGCATCTGGGTAGTTCAGTTGGTTAAGTGACTGCCTTCAGCTCAGGTCATGATCCTGGAATCCCAAGACCTAGTCCTGCATCAGACTCCCTGGTGAGCAAGCAGTCTTCTTCCTCTGACCCTACCCCTTTCATGCTCTCTCTCTCACTCATTCTCACTCTCTCTCTAATCAATAAATAAAACCTTAAAAACGAACAAACAAACAAACAAACAAACATGTTTTGAAAGCTTGCTTTGGACAATATATTTTGTGGTTTGGACTTGTTTTTTTGAAATTTTTGAAATTTTTTGAAATTTTTGTGCAGTTAGATATTAAAACGTTCTTACCAAATTCTTACACATGAATAGAAAATCATTACATTATTGATATCAGAGTAATGGCAGGGTGTCCATCAAGTGATGGACCTTAAAACTTTAAAAGCCAAAATTTGACCCGTAACTTGAGAGTGTTTGGTCTGGGCAAGTTTACTCTTTGTTGATCTAAATAGCTGTCTGTAGATTTTGAAACACCTACCCCTGCCATGGTCAGGCTACTCTTGGCAGTGCTGTGGAACTGTGCAGCAGTCTCAAGACAAGAAGGGACACGTGCTCCTGCCTTGGAAAATCTATTCACCCCAGGCAACAAGGCAAGCAGTGTCCCTTGAGTAAATAACCTCACGAGCAGCCCATCTCGTCTGCAGTACTGGTGTGGTCCCCTGCTAGCTACACCCTCCCAGCTCCTACTAGGCCAGCAGGTGATACCCACATTTCAGTTGGAAAGACCAACTCTCCCGAGAACAAAATTGTTAAAAGGAATACCTCAACTAAATGTGGACTTTATTTCATTCATTTCCTCTTGGTCTGAAACAATAGTGTAATTAATCTATTATTGGCTTGGTATCTCTTTATTGGCATACTAAAAGACATTATCCTGTATGCTGTTTGTTTGTGGAATATGATTATACATTATAATTCCTAGAGTGAACCCATGTTAAACAAATTACTGGCAAAGACAATCTAGTCTTTGAGCATGATTTGCCATGAACCAAACAACCTCTGCTCCTCAGTGTCTATCCTCCATATAGTAGTCAGAGATCTTATTGATGCGAAGTGACACCGTGGCTCACTTCTGATCAAAAGCCACCAATGGTCTCACAAGTCACTCAGAGTAAAACTAAAAGCTCTTTCTATGGCACATAGCATTTCGTTCATTGGACACACTACATATTCCCTTCAATATTACCTGCCTTGCTTTTCTAGAAAGTAGGCCTTATGCACTGGGGACAGATTCTGCTCTAAGACATCCAGAAGAGTGCCTGGTAAACAGGAGAACTAAATGGAGTTAGTTGAATTGATGGGTTTAAGATCCCTATTCTGTAGGTGGGCAGAGCAGAGAACTAGCCTCTGTTACAGAATCTTCTTTTTTAAAAAGATTTATTGATTTACTTTGAGAGAGAGAGAGAGAGAGAAGGTGTGTGCAAGTGTGCAAGTTGGGGTAGGGGCAGAGGGAGAGAATCCTTCAAGCTGACTCCCTGCTGAGTGTGGAGCCCTGTGGGGGCTTGATCTCACAACCCATGAGATCATGACCTGAACCTAAACTAGGAGCTGAACACTCAACTGACTGAGTCATCCAGGTGCCCCTACAAAATGTTCTTTTATCCATTATTTTCTCTGGATCTGGATGGCCAATATATCATACTTGGGACTCTATGCATAATTAGACTGTAGTTAAATGTTTGCAGCCTATTTGCTTTGACAAAAACCTGACTGGGCATAATTTTCTGTTTCTGGTTATTGGCTGTCTTGTAGACTGGTATTCGATAAGTACCTGTAGTTGTAAAACATCCCTTTACTTACCATGGGGGGTCAGATTGTACATGGAGCACTTAAAAATTTAAAAGCACTCCAAAGACAAGAATAAAATTGATATTCAGTCAGTAATATCTCTGGTTTAGTGAATTAAATTTATAGAAAGACTGAATGAAATATAAGCCATGGCATAGTCTCTTATAACATTGTCATATTTTATTCAAGTTCAAGATTGAAGAAATGAGTAAAGAAAAAGTGTCTCATTCATTTAAAAAAAATACAAAGGTGATTCATTTAGGAAATTTAATTATTAGGGTAAGAAATTTAAAACACGGAAGACACTGGGATATTAGAAATCAAGTAGATAAAAATGGCTGTATGCAAAAGTATAGCATGTTGGTGATAAATAACACTTGGCAACTTTTATAAGAAGTTCATATTTATTATCTCCTTTTATTTTCAAAATATTCCTGTGGGGCTGATATTATTATAAGCTTTTTTTTTTTTTTTTTTTTTTTTTTTTTTGTGGATGAGGAAACAAGTTCAGAAATGTGAAGCAAGTTACCCAAAGTTTTGGATCCAGAAGGGAGCAGATCCAGGTTTCCAGTGAAACTAGACTCATTGCATTCAGTTCCTGTAGATTTCTACTTCCTCTGAGACTTTCCCAAGCAGAAACAGTGTTTCAGATTTTACTAGTCAGGACAAGAAACTTTAAATTGTTTTCATGGTCTTAGATTTCAAAGCTAGTAGATGAAGTGCTATGTTTCTTTGAAAAAATTCTTTAGAAACTAGAAAATCAGTGACTTAATTTACAGGAAATTTTAATGCAGTCTATTAGAAAGAAGGAGGAGAATATTTTGAATGTTCTCATTTAAAAGTCAACTGCATATTCCCTTCACTATATAAGAGCATGTTAATAATAAACTAACTAAGTGCAAGAAAAAGACAACTTTAACTCATGGTACTTTTAGAACTATACTGAACTCCTAAAATTTGCAACAGATGTTGCTAGCATGTTCTGGAGCTGAAGAGCTTCTCCTTATCTGCTGCAAGTTCCAAATATTAAAATACAGTGGGACACAAATGATAAAATTCAATTATACCCCAAATACAGATTTTTCACTGATTATGTCTGAGAGGAAAAATTGTCTAGAAATTTCCTGAACATTGATTCCAACTGTTCTTTTATAAAGGCCAAGAGAGTCATTACTTAATTCTCCATGCATTTTGATACAAGTTGTTAACAAGGTAGATTTGATAGTATTATATATTTTAAAGGCCGTAACTTATATTTTTGTCATAAGTATATTAAAACTTCCTTTAATTCAAATTATGTAAGTATTTTGAGATTTCAATCCTGTAAGCTGAAAATTGAATTTCCATGTTAAAAAAATTCAATTCGTTTTATTTCCTATTAGTATATTCCAAACAGATTAACACTCCAATATAATTCAAGACAAGGAACACTGAACTAAGAGTTAAAGATTTAAAATCTAGTTCTGGATCTTCTGTTAATCAGCTGGGTGAGCATAAGTGATTTTTTTTTTAAACATTCCAAGACTTCATTTTCTAAACTATAAAATTAAAGGACAACATTTGAACACTCTAGCAATTCTAAAACAATATGACCACATGATCTGGACATGAGTGTTCTTGAAACCCTACTCCAAACATATTCTAGAATTTTAAAATTAATATGAAAAGACTTCTGACCTATTACAATTCTCATGCATTTTACTCTGAGAAAAAGATCACAGGCCAATATTTAAATGTATTGATTTTATCTGTATATAATTCTCCCAACTTAGGTATTTTATTAGAAACCTAAAAGCAACAAACTGGAGAGGTAAGGAATTCAAGAAGCATTTATACCTTTAATGGAGATGAAACAGTGTAATAGAAGAGCGATGGACAGAAATAAAAATCTGCTTTTTAAATTTATTATGCTAACTAATGGTCATAAAGATCACCACTCTTACGAAAAGGTTAAATTATTCAGTACATTTTACTTAAAAACCAGGGACATGCATAGTTTAATGAAAGTTTCTATTTTGAATTTTTTTAAGAAAGCAATTGGGCACATAAGCATGTTTGAAACCTTTAATATTAACAAAGACTTTTCCAGATGACTCGAAATAAATGATCTAATATTCCTGTCTAAAATCTTGATTTTTAAGAGGTGGAAATTCTGACTTTTTCAATTGTGATGAAATGTGAAATTCCATTTTAAGGAGTTCCTTTGAAATTCTCTGTGTATAAAGATTAGAGGATTTTAGCCATTTTCTCACTTTCTGTGGCTGAAGGCTTTGTCTTACAATCAAGCTTTTAAAGGACTAAAGGTAGTGAACACACACAAAATATCAGACACATGGCAAAGTCCAAGAAGGTTATAGGAAATTAAGTTATTTGCAATCAGGAATTTTTTTGTTGTTCTTTTTTTCCCCTTTAGGTTGTCAGAGATCCAGGAGGAAAGAGATGGCACAAACAAGCTAGACTAATTCCAGAAGGCTTAATGAATGGACTATCTAGAGATGTGAGCAGAGGTAGGGAAGCCACAAAAGAGGGTACAGCACTGGACACTGGTACCAGGGGAGGTTGTGATGACCCCTAGGTCTGAAAGGACAAGGGGAGGGGGACAGCTACCTGGACTCAGAAGGAAAAAGTGGTGAAAAGAAAAGGCTGCTTTGAGAGGAACTGTGCCCTCCGGTGAAGGACATTGTGAGCCCGAGACTATCTCTCAGAGAAAGATGAGAGAGAATCCTTATCCAAATGACATTCTCCTCCTGCCCTAACATCTCTTGACAGAATCCGGAGAACAGTGTCTGCGGACATAACTGAGGTACCAGATAGCAAGGAGGATGGAAGAGAGTGAACCTGAAGGGACACACGGAGCGTATCTAGCATCTTCAGCTCCCGAAGTTTGATCAGATGCACTTAATAAGCACATGTAGAGGTTGGTAAAGGAACAAAGAGGAAGAGTGCCTGGTGTAAAAGGAAGAGTTGGGTTAGGTTACAGATGAGGGGCGTGCAGTGTGACATTATGAGTATATACTTCATAAAAAAATTATATACTCACTGAATCACAGAATACAGTAACTAATAAGGTTTAAATAAACTCTTGCACAAAACTTTCCACACTACATAGAAAAACATACCAACATACCACCTAAAACTATCTCCTACCATAATAATAGGACATACCATTTTTTTTTTTTTTAACACCGAGGTCTTTATTCCTGTTTAATACGTAAGCCACATCAACAACAACCGAAACCATATCCTTATGATAGCATTCTGTAATACTTCTTGGCAGCTAACATACAGTAAGCATTGATGAATGCCTGGCTCTCCTTAGCATTTATCTTTATTTACTCTATTCAACAAACTATGGGTTTGCCTTCTCATAATCCCTGTTTTACAGATAAGGTAATTAAGGTTCAGAGAGATTTTCTAACTTGCTCAAAGCCATAGAGAGAAGTGACACAGCAGGGAGGCAAAGCTTGTTAGTTTGTCCCAGAGCCTTAAGTTCTCAGTGATTAGGCTGCAGGGCTGCCAACAGTAGCCAGATGGGGAGAGGGTGAGCAGGGATGAGGGAGGCAAAGGGGAAGCAGGGAGAGGGAGAGACCCCAGGGTGATAGAGAAGTTAGAGGGCATTATATATAATCTTTACAAGTCAAGCAAGGTAGGGATTTAAATTGGAAATTATGTGGATGCAATGAATTTAGGGGGAAAAAAAAACTTCCTTTTTGAATAGCCCCAAATATTATGACTAAAATATGTTCAGGTATCAATTTTTGACTATTTTTCAGTGACTCAGAAGACCTTACTGTGCTTACCCAACAATTCTCTAAAAAGTGTGGCTTCAGTGTTGAATTAAGACTAAAACAATTTAAGTTTTAGATATGCATTAACTTTTTTTTGTTTGTTTTTGTGAGACATAATGCTGTAACCAGTATTACAGGAATCTACTACTTAACCTGATAATAAAGGGCTAATTTAATTGCTGTGGGCTATTTTAAAACTAATTTGCCATCAATCTTTCATGTGAAATACAAAGGCAGTCAAAACACATGGAACACTGAAGCCCTGTTCTCTAAATGTACATAGATGAGATTTGACTTTCAAAATAATATAAAAAACTATGGTGATTTATTAAATACCAAATATTCATGAGACAAAGTTCCTTATTTTTTTCCCCCTTTTCCTCCTTTTGCCCTTCCCTCCACTCCCCCTCTGGCAATTACTAGTGGTTTAGTTGTTGGTTTAGTGATTTAGTTCTTAGTTGTTTGTTTTGTGGAGACAAAGTCTCTTAACAGTTTGCTTGAGTTGATCAGGAGCTGAAGCCAAGGGAAAAAACCACACTTTGAGAAGCTGCATAATCTTTAGGTAGTTTATGACAGTCTCTATTATTTTGAACTTAATTTTAATTTGATTTTATATTGCTACATAGGTACATGCTATAAATTCTTGCAAAATGACTAAAAAACCTTATAGGTAGGTCATAGAATTTATTTGCATCATTTGAGTTAATAATAGTCAGTTAATGGTGGTCCATTATTAGCAGATGTGGTATCTTTGACACTCCAGAATCAGGTTTAGTGCAGAGATGAAAGAGAAAATTAGGAATACCTAACAAGGAGCAGATATGGGTTCATTGTCCCCCAATCTGCAGGCCTATGACCGTAATATTTCTTGCTGCAACCCAAAGATTGAGCTAGATGGCCGCTGACCAAAAAGTTTACTCTCTACTGCCTTGACTTCCACCACACTTTTTTCTTTAGAATGAAGTTGGAATTTTGCCACCCCTTAAAATGTTATTGGATAACAAATTATTCCAGAGTTAACAAATTTTAAAAGAGAATTGATAGCTAAATGCAAAAGAACAAAACAAAGTAAAAAATAGTATTATTTTGATCCTGGAATAGATCCAGGATGCTCATTGGAAAAATTAAAAATATATCAAGAGAAAAAAGAAAACAAATTAAAAAAAATTTTTTTTAACATTCAAAGCTACTTTGGTACTGTGTATTAAAATACATTACTTCAAATTCATGCTCAGCTAGTACATTCAGGACTCTGATTGGTACAATGAACACAATAGTTTCTTTGTATTTGGCATGTCAAGGTCTACTCTTTCAAACTTGACAGATCCTTAGTTAAAAGATAATAGATTCAAGTACTTTATAGCTGTAAACCAGGTCAGTGTGGTTATGTGCATATACTCTCTTTTCCTGTGAGAATTCCTAAGTGTCTAGAACGTCACTGGTGCTGAAAAAAATGTTCATTGATTAGATGAGTGAATAAATATGTAAAATAGAGGTAGTTTTATTCAAAACCAGAAAAGCTTTTCTTTAACTACCTATACTTTCAGTGGCTTCTTGAGTGTGCATGAGATCACTACATTTAAATATTCAAAATACATTAGTCTTTATAATGAGTGACTTCTTGAAAAAAGTTAATTAAAAATTTGAAAAATATACTTACATAGCTTAAAAATTAATGTATATAAAGCAATATGTTGCAAATTATTCCTTTTCTACATTCATCTAGTTTCTATCATTTTTGCCAATAGTAACTATTAGTTTCTTGTGTGTCCTTAAATAGGCTTTACTAATATATATATACATATAAATATATATTTCTTTCTTATTGTCAAAATAGTGGCATAGGGTACACACTGTTCTTCAAAGCGATATTCCCTATGTTGGGAGTTATTTCTACACTAGTGCAAGCAGTGACTGGCTTGTCACATTTCTGGTATATGGTGGGATGAACCTTAAAGTAAAAATTAATTTTTTGCAAAGAATAAAGACATATCTTTTCATTTCCTTATTCCTTAACCTTCCTTTCTACTCCCAATCTTAAATTTTAAAGACCTTGCTAGGGATGCCTGGATGGCTCAGTTGGTTAAGTGGCTGCCTTTGGCTCAGGTGATTATCACAGTGGCATGGGATCAAGTCCCACATCAGGTTCCTTGCTCGGCAGGGAGCCTGCTTCTCCCTCTGCCTCTGCCTGCCACTCTGCACGTGCTCGCTCGCTCTCTCTCCCTCTCTCTCTCTGACAAACAAATAAGTAAAATCTTTAAAAAACAAAAACAAAAAAAAAAACCTTGCTAATTCCTGATAAAAATATTAATCCTTTTTGTATAGAAATAATTAGTAATGAAATTATAAATATAAAACGTGTGACTTTGTTTTAACCTGATAGGATTTCTGACAATAAAATATTCCTGCTTTATTTTGCATATGAATTTATGCCACACACTGAATAAATTTTTAATTTTTTGTAACAGAAAGTGGTGTTAACAAATAGAGCTAATTTATATATTTGTAAACAACATGGTACAAGATTGCACTGTTTTTTCCCTCTGGTAGTGGTAGATTTATACTTATATACATTCTTACACTTGACCATCCATAAAAATTTGCTACATTAATTTTTTCAACAAGTATTACTGATTAGTTAGTAAGTGCTCATATGCACTGTAAAGGATACAAGAGAGACACAAGATGATTTCTGTCTTTCAGCTAAGAGGCAAGGGGATGACAGAAGACATCTACTTGGAAAACGTTTAAATACATGTCACAGATGGCACTTCCATTGCAAATGTTAGATTCTTTCCATTTCCATTGCTACCAGCCTCAGCCAGTCTTTATTTCATCTTACCTAAACTGCCATGTTAGACTCCTTCCTGGCCCCTTATTTTTCAGAAGCTTCTATTTGTACCCAGTGTACAAATGATGACACAGAAGGTAACAGCTCCAATAGTTTATACTCTTTTTATAAAAACAAAATAAATATAAACCTTTATAGCAATAAAGGGCTTACTGATTATATGTAGTTTAAATAGAACATTCTACTTTTGGTTCCCTTTAGTTCCTTCATCATCTCATATTCCTGAACTCACAGCCTACTGTTTTCCCCCTGAACACGTTCTAGAACTCGCTTTCTTTTTCCTCATGCGTTTTTTCTTCAAGAAACATCTCCTTTTTTCAGAATTCTGTCATCCTCATATGGTGATCTTTTATAATATATTCATATTAGACATAATCTGTATGAGAGAGAGATTGAGAGCAAATGTGTGTGTGTGTGTGTGTGTGTGAACAAGACCACATTTGTGGAGATTAAGAGGAAGATATTATATAGTGTTATTTATATATTAGCATATACTTCTTTACTTGTTTCTTCTATCAGGCTAAAGTTCTTGACCAAAACTTGTATTTTACTAGTCTTTATTTCCACTTTAGAAAGTATAAGCTTTGTATGTACAAAGTTCTCAGTAAGTACTTACATAGTCAAATTGAAGTTATTTGAATCCAGTGATGCAGAAAAAAAAAAAATCAATTTCATTTAATGAACTGGCCTAGGAAGATTTTTTTGAATAAGGCCTTGAACAGGACTTTGGATACATAGGGGAAAAAAATTGTGACAGAGATTCTATGTTAGAAATTTGTTGGAATGAGACACAAGATAATTAAAAACAATAATCACAAAAAAGCAGCAACTCTGATTTCCATAGAGTTCTATTTTTAATAATTATATCATTGGCCTGAAGAAGTACAAAGAAGTCCGTGGCATTTATGTCAAAATGATAGTAAAGCAGGACTTAATGATACTAATGAGATTCATTAAACATTAAAGATATACTGACTATTTCAAGTTGATGACCAAATTTTTTGACTAAATTTTAGAATTTTTGAGTTGGAGGTTTGCAGTATATAAAGGTCCTCCTTGGAGACAAACCATAAGTGACTCTTAATCTCACAAAACAAACTGAGGGTTGCTGGGGGGAGGGGGTTTGGGAGAAGAGGGTGGGATTATGGACATTGGGGAGGGTATGTGCTTTGGTGAGTGCTGTGAAGTGTATAAACCTGGTGATTCACAGACCTGTACCCCGGGGGATAAAAATATATGTTTATAAAAAATTAAAAATTTAAAATTAAAAAAAAAAACTTGCACATGATTACTTCAAATAAGAACTTTATAAGAATGGCTTAAAATCTATGTTTAACTAGTTATTTATGTGTATTTGTCATTAGTGTCTCCTGATATAAAAAGAACTAATACTTTAATTCAAATATGTTTTGTCTGTTACATAAATTCTTTTAAACCTATATTCACATAGCTGGATCACCTTTGCAGGTTTCTGTAAAACTTGGATAAGTGAAGGTGTATGGCTTGTTATTTTTTAATTTCTTTTTATTTCTTTCCTTTCTTTCTCCCTCTCTGTAGCAAACTGTATTTCTGTATGAAATTATTTAAAGTTAAAATGTGTAAGTAAAGATAGTTTCTTAAGCAAACCTCAACCTATATTATTTTACTTTATTAATCTGAAATATAAAATTGTTTAATGATTTTTCAAAAGCTGAAGCAAAGATTTCCTTAAACATAACACTATCCTTAAAGATGATACTAGTGTATATTGTGAGCTTTGGTTTCATTGTCAAAAAATTAAGGTTTCATTATTATCTTCCTAACAGAAAAGTCATAAACAGTATCTAGAACAGTGGCTCAATGTTCCAGTTACAGAGAAATATCATTTGGCTAGAATGATTTAATAATATATTTTATTATCTACCTACTGCTTTTTGCAACCAGAATATTGAAATGAAAATGTCTATGGATGTTGTACTTAGAATAAAGACACCCCAGAGATAAACACATCCTAATTTCTAGAATCTGTGACTATGTTACCTACAAAGCAAAAGGGACTTTGCAGATGTGATTAAGATTACTATGAACTTTGAGATGGGGAAGTTATCCTAAATTTCCAACATAGGCCCAAGAACGTGTTTCAAAACAATTTTTTTGCATCCCTATTACTTAGAACATACCAAACCCATAGTAGGCACTTAGCAAATATTTGTTGGGTGAATAAAAGAAGTAATAATACAAGATTAGAGAATTAAGAGAGAAATACCTAACAATAAATAATTATCTGTATTTGTAGAATTCCAGAAGTGTCATCCTTTTTAAAACATAAAAATCACCCCTATTTTTTCCCTGTAGGAAAATAAGTAATAAGGTGAAAAACACCATGAAATCAAAACAGCTCCAATGTACCTTTGAAATATGATCCAGTTTGAAAATTTCTTCGTTCCCTATAAATGTTGGAAACCATGGAATAAAAACCTAACAATTGAAAATGTTATGATGATGCAGTGCAACAAATTGGAAGTATAAAATTTTAAGTTACCTTATCCGTATTATAATTATAGTGAAAATATAATAATCCCCAAATACTGATTTTAATTAGTAAAACACTGATGGGGGAAAAATTAAAAAGGAATTACTATGAATTAAAATATAATTTTCTTATTTTTAAAATAATCCCTTATCTCTATTAAAAACTGCTACATTTTGGGCACTTGGGTGGTTCAGTTGGTTGGGCCACTTCCTTTGGCTCAGGTCAGGATCCTGGAGCCCCTGGATCAAGTCCGGCATCGGGCTCCCAGCTCTGCGGGAAGTCGGCTTCTCCCTCTGATCTTCTCCCCTCTCATGCTCTCTCTCACTCTCTCTCTCAAATATATAAATAAAATCTTAAAAAATAAAAAAACCTGCTACATTTTAAGATTATAAATTTTGCTAAAATTTGGACAAAAGATGGCAAATACATAAAGACAATCTGGTGGTAAAAAATTAAATGACGGGCAAGGGGGACCAGAGGGGGAGATGAACCATGAGAGATTATGGACTCCGGGAATCAAGCTGAGGGTTTTAGAGGGGAGGAGGGTGGGGGGATGGGTATGAAGGAGGGCACATGTTGTGATCAACTTTGGGTGTTACGAATCATGGAATACTACATCAAAAGCTAATGAGGTACTGTATGGTGATTAACATAATAATTTAAAAAATTTTTAAAATTAAATGACTCCATTGAAAAATCAAGAAATCAGGGATGCCTGGGTGGCTCAATTGGCTGTGTCCCCCTCTTAATTTCTGCTCAGGTCATGATCTCAGGGTCATGTGAGCAGGGTCATGAGAGCAAGCCCCATGTTGGTCTCTGTGCTGAGTATGGAGCCTGTTTAAGTTTCTCTTTCTCCCTCTCCCTTTGCCCCCGATCCCAAGTTCATGACCTGCCTCTCTCTTAAAAACAAAACAAAACAAAAACAAATCCAAACAATTCTGCAATCTAACCTAAGCAACCAGTTCTCTAGTTCCAATTCCATAATTCTGTCCTAGACAGATAATCTCAAATAAAGATTTATGGAACAAAGAACACAATAATTTTTAGCATAACGAATTTATGCCTAGGTAAATAGATCATACATTTAAACATCATGCACTAAAATAAATGTAGCATGAAAGAAAACCAGTGTGGGAATATTTTTTTATTTTTAAAAATATTTTATTTATTTATTTGATAGGGAGAGATCACAAGCAGGCAGAGAGGCAGGCAGAGAGAGAGGGAAGAAGCAGGCTCCCTGCTGAGCAGAGAGCCCAATGCGGGGCTCGATCGCAGGACCCTGGGATCATGACCTGAGCCGAAGGCAGAGGCTTTAACCCACTGAGCCACCTAGGCGCTCCCCAGTGTGGGAATTTTTAAACTTAGTTTGATCTCAATAATTTTAAAAATGTATAGAAAAAATTTAGAAAACAATATGCCATAATTATACACATAATAAGTAACACTATAGAGTATTTTAATTTTGTATGGTTCTTTACTGTTTTCCCCATTTTCATTACTAAAGTTATTATTTTATATTCAGAGAAAGCATTTTATAATGTAAATGAAAAATCCTAATATAAACAGTCACTTATGATCATTCAACATTTCAAATTCTGTAATCATATCTAGTGCATGAAAGCCTCTGTAGGAATGGGCTGTTTTAAATTCAAACAAGGGCTTTTCAAAACAGCATCAAAATATTTTTAGGTTTGATCTGAGGAACAAAATTTTCTTAAATAATGAAAGTCAGTATTAACTATGAGAAGACAAGTTACAAATAAACATTTTTAAAGAGAAAACAACTACTATTTTTGGTAACATAAAGAGCTATATTTTATTTACGTAATTACCAATATTGTGTTAGGTATCTAAATTATTTTATGTATGTAATCAAAGCCTACCTTTGCAGGTTCTTAGAATATAAATTCTACAATTTGTAAACTTACTCCAAGAAGCTGGGTGATAATTAGTTTTATGTACCACTGCAGGTCAAATAAAAACCAATATACTGGGGGAATTATTACTTACCGTAGTAGCGCAATGAATATCTTTCCACACTGTGGCTTCCCTGGAGAGATCAGAGACTTCAAACAAATTATCAAGAATCACTTCCCCAATCATGTCATGTCTAGAAAATCTGTCAAAATCATACACACTGAAATGTAGTTTTCGGTTGCTTAGTTGATCATATGCTACGGGAAACTGAAATGTTTCATCAAATAGAGGATTTAAAGTCTTTCTGTGCACACGGGTCTGAAATTTCTTTTTCCTATCTGGAAGAAGATACATCTTCACATAAGGGTCAGAAGTGCCTGTGAAGTCTTTAGCAGGGAGATCTAAGGCTTTGATAATTTTAACAACTAGAAGTTCGTTTTCATAGTCATACTGGAGGGTGAAGTTAAGTTTCCCACAAGTTTTGATATCTTCTTGCCTGTTGCCCTCAGAGTCAACTGATTTCTGTTTGTAGAGCTCTGGTTTTATCCTCCCAATGCTGGTTGTTGTTTCTCCTCTTTGTAAAACGGGTTCTGTGCCCATGCTAAAATCAACACTGGAAACCTGCATTTGCCTTGGTAGGTGTCTCCTGAAGGAATTGTGGCTGTACATACACATACATACACACACACAAAATAATTCAGGAAGATCATTTTGATGACAACATTATATGGTAGCATGTAAACTTTCTCCCATCCCCAGGATAATGAAAGCAAGGCATTTGTATCAATGGACAGCCAGCCCCCCCACCTGACACACAGAGAGACAGACACACGCAGACACACACACACACACACACACACACACACACACAATCAAAGGGCTACTTTTGAAAAATCAGAAATGCAATATTTAAAGGAAAAGTCTTCTAAAATGATAACACCTGAAACACTCAAATGTACATTTTCTTTGAGCTTTGGGAATTTTGTACTCTTAACCACAAGCATATAATTACATACTATTGTAAAAAAACGGGATTACCAACAAAGTTTAGTAATCCACAAAATACCACGAATCATCAATCATCTGGTTATATCTACGTGTAAGTCTTATGTAGACAAATCATTCACATGGCTGGTTTCTTTATATCTGCATACTTGTGTCTCATGAATCTCATGTTTACAGACTATCCCACTCCAATAAAAAATATAAGTCCACCTATTCTTATACTGTGTTAATTATTTCTAATAGTTAAGATAACTAAATAAGTATTTACTTGTAAAAAGAATATTTAGTGGTGACAGCCAAAATTAGTACATTTTTTTTTTCAACATTGAGTGTGCTTCAGAAATCCTGAGGATTAAAAAATGTAGAATGTTAGAATTCGGGGCCAACATAATAGGGTGTTTTAGAATTCAAACTGACTTTCCTATTATCACTGTTACTATTCATCTAGTCAACATTTCCAGGACACCAGCTAGCTAACCAGTATCTTTTTTTTTTTTTTAAAGATTTTATTTATTTATTTGACAGACAGAAATCACAAGCAGGCTGAGAGAGAGAGAGAGGAAGGGAAGCAGGCTCCCTGCTGAGCAGAGACTGATGTGGGGCTTGATCCCAGGGATCATGACCTGAGCAGAAGGCAGAGGCTTTAACCCATTGAGCCACCCAGGCGCCCCTAACCAGGGTCTCTTAAATGTGATTGTACTAAGATTTGCTTCTCTTCTACTACTCTGTGATTTCTGGCAGGAAACGAATCAACTTATGTAACTACTCAATGCTTAGTCCCAGGTCTTTTGTTCTTATTTTCCTTAGTCTCTTTATCAGGCTAATTGTTTCCTGGACTATAACGGTCATCTTAAATCTGAAGGTCTCCTGCCTTTATCTCAGATATATAAGCTTCTAGTTCCATATTTCTATATCTTTAAAAGAGACTTTCTAAATGCTTATCCTAATTTTGCTCCAAACTCAAGCAAAATCATTATTATCTGCCTTTTACTCCCAAACTGGTACTCCCTTCCACAGTCTTAGAAAATAGCTCTAACATTTTTATCAGTCACTTAGGCTTAGAAGCCTGGTTTATGGTTTGAATCTCCTTTCCTTTATTCATGCAATTTACTCAGTTTTCTAAATCTTGTTGATGTTTGCTTTGAAACATCCCATATACTTGTCCATTCTGTTTCATTTCCATTGCTACTCAGTCCAGAGCCTCATCACCTTATACTTGGCTTTTTATACTAGCCTTTGGCTGATTTTCCTTCTTTAGCTCTCTCTTACACTTAACATCTATCTATCTATTACTTCTAAATCCTGTACCCTCTTCTGTTGTTTATTATATCAGATCTACATTATTTTTTACAGCAAGTGCTAAGTAATATTGAGGACACTGCTTATCTAATACTTGACTCATTGATATACACAACTGATTTAAGAGGGATAAAAAACTAGCGACAACCAGAGTTAAGATACCTAGCCAAGATACCATTTGAGAAGTAGTTCGAGGAGCTGAGGAGGTTGAACCTAGCAAGGATAGGAATCTGGCTTCTAATATCTAAAGGACTGTCATGGAAGAATTAATAAGAATCAGCAGAATTACAGGGAAAGGTAGATTTCAGCTTACTATAGTGGAACATTTAAAAATATCTAGAGCTGTCCAAAATGCTGAAGTAATGAGCCTGCACAGACCCCAAGTATAGAAACAAAGGTCAGATGTTGAAGGAAAATGTTTCTGCCTCAAGTGAGATGAGGCTAGACTTCTCAGTGTTTAACACTTAATTTTTATAATTCTCTATCATTCTGTTATTCTTGAATAATTTATTCAAGATATCATTTTATATATTAATAAAATACAATTTTATTATGTAAACTATATATTATGTAAAATCATAATTATAACCTGAGGTGTTCCAAATTCATCCTCTTACATTGAATTAGCTTATTTTCTATTAGTGGGACTGAAATACTAAACAACTTTTTTTTTTGTATGTGGCACTTTCCATATTTCCTTTTTATGTTGTTGTTTCAAGTATTTATTTATATTCTAGTTAGCTAACATGCAGAGCAATATTGGTTTCAGAAGAATTTAGTTATTCAACACTTACATATAATCCCTAGTGCTCATCACAAGTGTCCACCTCAATGCCTGTCACCCATTTAGCACATCTGCCCACACACCTCCCCTCCAGCAACCCTCAGTTTGTTCTCTATAGTCTTTCATGCTTTGCCTCCAACTCTTTTTTCCCTTCCTTTCCCTAAGTTTATCTGTTTTGTTTCTTAAATTCCACTTATGAGTGAAATCATATGGTATTTGTCCTTTCTCTGAGTGACTTATTTCTCTCGACATAATACACTGTAGCTCTGTCCACATCATTGCAAATGACAGTTTATTCTTTTTCATGGCTGAGTAATATTCCTGTGTGTGTGTGTGTGTGTGTGTGTGTGTGTGTGTGTGTGTGTGTTTTGTGTGGGTGTACCACATCTTTTTACCCATTCATCAGTTGATCCTTTGGGCTCTTTCCATAATTTGGCTATTGTTGATAATGCTGCTATAAATACCCCTTTGAATCAATATTTTTGTATTCTTTGGATAAATAGTAGTGTAATTGTTGGGTCATAGGAGAGTTCTATTTTTAACTTTTTGAGGAACTTCCACACTGTTTTCCAGAGTGGCTGCACCAGCTTGCATTCCACCGACACTGTAAGAGGGTTCCCCTTTCTCCGCATCCTCGCCAACATCTGTTGTTCATTTTAGCCATTCTGATAGGTGTGAGGTGATATCTCACCATAGTTTAGATTCATAGGTCTCTAGTGATGAGTTTTGTTGAGCATCTTTTCATTTGTCTGTTAGCCATCTGTATGTCTTCTTTGGAAAAATGACTATTCATATCTTTTGCCCATTTCTGAACTGATTATTATAATTATTATTATTTTGGATGTTGCATTTGATAGACTCTTTATAGATTTTGGATACTAACCCTTTATCAGATATGTCATTTGCAAATATTTCCCCCCACTCTGAAGGCTGGTTTTAATTTTGTTGATTTTTTTTCCTTTGCTGTGCAGAATCTTGATCTCGATGAAGTCTCAGTAGTCCATTTTTGCCTTTGTTTCCCTTGCCTCCAGAGATGTATCTACAAGAATTTGCTATGACTCATGTCAAAGGGGTTGCTGCCTGTGTTTTAATCTAGGATTTTGATGGTTTCTTGTTTCACATTTAGGTCTTTCATCCATTTTGAATTTATTTTTGTGTGTGGTGTAAGAGTGGTCTAGTTTCATTCTTTCGCATGTTGCTGTCCCATTTTCCCAGCAACATTTGTGGAAGAGACCATCTTTTTTCAATCAGATATTTTTTTCTGCTTTGTCAAAGATTAGTTGACCATATAGTTGTGGGTCTATTTCTGGGTTTCTTTTCTGTTACACTCATCTATGTGTCTCTTTTTGTGCCAGTACTGCCTTGATCACTACAGCTTTGTAATATGGCTTGAAGATTGAAATTGTGATGTCTCCAGTTTTGCTTTTCTTTTTCAAGATTGCTTTGGCTGTTTGGAGTCTTTTGTGGTTTCTGTATGAATTTTAGGACTGTTTGTTCTAGCTCTGTGGAAAATGCTGGTGGTATTTTGTTAGGGATTGCATTAGATGTGTAGATTGCTTTGGGTAGTATAGACATTTTAACAATATTTATTAAATATGAGCATGGAATATTTTTCCATTTCTTTGTGTCTTCCTTAATTTCTTCCATAAGTGTTCTGTAGTTTTCAGAGTACAGATCCATTACCTTTTGGTTAGGTTTATTCCTGGGGTCTTATGGTTCTTGGTACAATTGTAAATGGGATTGAATCCTTGATTTTTCTTTCTACTGCTTCATTATTGGTATGCAGAAATGCAACAGATTTTTGTACACTGATTTTGTATCCTGTGACTTTAGAATTCATAAATCAGGTTTAGCAATTTTTTGGTGGAGGCTTTTGGGTTTTCTACATAAAGTATCACGTCATCTGCAAATAGTGGAAGTTTGACTTCTTCCCTGCTGATTTGAATGCCTTTTCTTTTTGTTGTCTGATCGCTGAGGCTGGGACACTAAACAACTACTTAAATACTATAGAAATGGTACAGCTAATCCCATTCTAATTCTTGATACTTTTTTAGCCCTAATATGATAATGGAATACCATTTATTTCTTTAAGCCTATATATCTATCTTTGATATACAGGATTAGGGGCTTAAATTAGGGACAGGCAACTATTAGAGAATATTTAGGAAAAGTAAGAAGAATTTTAAAAGGAATACTAGTTCACACCAACCACAGTAAAAATCTCACTCCTTTCACTTGCCAGGTGCTTGACGCTGGGCAGCACCTCTCAGGGCTTCAGTCTGAAAAATGGTTGTAATGCTGTTACCTGCGCCATAATGTGTGGTGCAAATTATGTGAAATGATGCATGCCAAACATTCAGCCCTTTGCCTGGCACGTAGTAAATACTCAACAAATATTAGCCATTAATGACAATAAAAATGTTGATGTAAATTTTAAAAAATAATAAAAGAATACAAGTAGTATATGTTCTGAATTATGAAAGGGGTCTTATATAACTTAGTTCTATATTCAGTGTACTTAAGAGATTAGGAATATTTTGTTAAATAATTTAATATTTCTGCCCAAATCACATTCACTTATATAATGATTTTTTTAAAAAGATTTTATTTATTTATTTGACAGAAAAAGAGTGAGAGTGAGCAAGCACAAGCAGAGGGAGCAGCAGGGAGAGGGAGAAGCAGGCTCCCCGCTGAGCAGGGACCCTGACACGGGACTCCATCCCAGGACCCCGGGTTCATGACAAGAGTCCAAGGCAGACACTTAACCAACGGAGCCACCCAGGTGCCCCTATAATGATTTTTAAAGAAAACTTTTGTAAACAAAGCCCCCCAAATGTAAATTCCTTATATTTTATAGATTGATTCCACTCACACTCACTTATACTTTTCAATATCCTAAAATTTTAACCTTCCATCCTCTCCCTAAAAATCAGTAAATTCTTTCTTATGTCTCTGAATATAATTGTACAGCTGTAAAGCCCCTCCAGCAGGAATCAAAGAGTAGTAATGTTTTTGTTCCAGTCAGCTAGTGTCCTAATTATAGAGTAAATAGTGCATATTCTAAGTCATAGTTTAGCTAGTCAGTTAAGAGAAGCTGTAATTATTACAATGCTAAACTAGTGCCATGACAAAACAGACTCTTTCTTCTTGCTCCCCCAGCCCCACACCCCACCAGCTCCTTTTCTTCTTCTTTTCTGGAATGACATGATAAGTGGCTAGTCTCACACAAATATACAACCGAAGTATAGGCCACTTGACTATTACTGATCTCATTCGTACCCTTCAGACCTAGAAGGGCAACACCCAGGCACTTCCCCAGGTAGGGAAGGAAAAACTTTCCCTGCCTTACCTGGAATATCTGACAGTAGCTAGAGTCAAAATTACTTGATGCCATAGGAATAACATGCATTAACATGGTGATTTTCAAATGCTTATTACCAATAGATCCCTTCCTTCAAACAGAATCAGAAGCCAGAAGCTGAATATGTAAAGACAGAGTTGGTCTGGTTGTCGTGTAGGTAGAGTCCTGGGATCTCACTGGAAACCAAGCCAGCTTTTCTCTACTAACCAGAAGAGGCTGCTTAAAGATCACAACGCTGACATGCGTGGGGAAAATGCTGACCTGGAATCAGACAGTTTGCTTCCAGCTTCCCTAAGTGAGAGCAACTTCGGGCAAGTCACTTAACTTGTTGGAGTTTTACTCTCATTTATAAAACAGTCCTTTCAGTGTGAAGAGTGAATGAGATATTAGATATGATGACTTTGAAAACTATAACTTCTCATATTCTATAACAGTTATTATCACTAGAATTCAGGACACAAGGACCTGAAGTATGAATGCCATAATGAATTCTCTGATTCCGACAATCGCAAGCCTAGGGCTGCTGTTTGGGGCTGCCCAGGTGGCAGAAAGTCATTCCTGAGCGAGCACATCCTGGGTCACAGCCCTGGGTAACACTGGCCCTCCAATTCATTCACTTCTTAGAACCTAGCATTTCTCTTTTCCTTAAATGGGAAACCTTTATCCTATTACACTTAGCTGCAGTGTCTTTTTTAAAAAATGATTTTATTTATTTATTTGACAGAGAGAGGGCATAAGTAGGCAGGGTGGCAAGCAGAGGGAGAGGGAGAAGCAGGCTCCCAGCTGAGCAGAGAGCCCTGACAAGGACCCTGAGATCAAAACTGGAGCCAAAGGCAGATGCTTAACAACTGAGCCACCCAGACACCCCTTAATTGCAGTGTCTTTACCATTTGTTAAGTTTACCTTAGATATTGCTTGAGAATTCAGAGAGGAAAAGCAAAAATATATTTAGCAGCATTTTACTGATTTATTCAATATGTTTAGAAGGAATTAATCTCTCCTTGTTTTTGTTACTACTGAACTTTTTATCAAAAACTGTCAGCATATATTAAACGTTACAGCCGTATTTCACAGTTAAGAAGGCTTGAACTGTAAGACTAAATCAAGTTTGCAGTAAACTAAGTTTTCATCTACGTTTCCTGTTTTCTTATATTCAATTTGAAACAAGAACAGGAGTGACTCATTCAACACACAAAAATCTCAGAACCCCCCCCCCCCACACACACAAAAAAACAAATATATATTGTTTTATTATATACCAATATATTTATTTATTATATACCAAGCCTAACCAAGGCAAGGTACTGCATATATGAAGGCAGACTAAGCTATATAATATGTCACAATGAATTTTTAAAAATAAAAACTGGACATCAGCAAAATCTTCCATATCCTTAATCTCTTCTTTGAATATGCTTCTCACCTGATTGTTCAGTAGAAACACAGCTTTTTTCTAAGGACACGGTTCCCTCTTTGCCTCTCTCATGTGGTGGCTGATACGTTCCCCACAGTCCTTGTTCCACTGGCTGGAGGTCGGGCAGTCATGCATTTGTCTTCTTTCCCATTGTCACTTTGACCCCATTCTCCCTTTATCCACTTCTACCAGCCCTGAAGCTCAAGTCAGCTAGTCGCATCCCCATTATTACTTATTGTTAGCCATCTATTGATTAATAAATCACTCCCTTTAAAGTCTTCATTATTTTCATTTCTTGGTTCACGAACACTCTGACAAATTTTTGTTCTGATTTCTAGCAATGCACATGTTTCTTTCTACCTTGTGGCCTCTAGGTTCTTTGAACTCCCCTCCTGCTATGATGCCTTTTACTTCCTGAAATTACAACCGTGTACATAGATTTTGTCATAATTAGCTACAAACTGTCCACAACCCCAATGTCATGCATCTCTCTCTCTGATCGATGCCTCTTATCTTTCTAGCTCAGACCCCCTTAAATCCCCCAGACAACCTTTCCAAATTACCAGAACCTCCAATCTTTGACTATACCTCAATTTCATAATCCCTACTTCCCTGATATCATTTCCCTCTCATTATCCAGTTTTAATTCCATGGCTAGTCATTAAAATCACTCTCAGGGACACATCTCCAATTCCCTGTTGCTCTCTACCTTCTTAGTTGCAGGACAAAAAAATAACTGCAGCTCCGGTTGAATTCACGCTTCCATCACTGGCACATGTACAAGTGAATGCAAATGGAGAAAAACATAAAACAACTTTCTCTGCTCCGCTTTAAATTCATGACCACATTTCTCATGTAAGCCCTAATGTAACATAGCAATCTCTTCTCCCTCTCAATCTCCTAGATTTGCAAGAAGACTATTTCACGTTCTCACCTTTCTACAAACTTTCATCACCCTTCTTCCTCATGCTAAGTCTCAGTTAAAACCCAGTTTTCCAATTCGCTCAGAAAAATTGAAGCAAAGAACAGAAACCTTCCACAGACAACATCTTATCAACCCTCTTAGCAGTATCTGTAACCCATATATTTTGCCTTAAAGACAATTCCTCCACTTATATACTAACGCCCATTTTCTCTCATGTCACCTTCAAGAATATTCCCTCTGGTTCTTGCATTATTAAACCTCCCTCTCAGTGGGGTCGCTTCTATCTGCATAAAAGACACTGTTGTTTCTCCTATCTTTAAGAAAACCTCATACCACTTCCTCTCTCTGTACTACTATGTTTCTCTGACACATTTGTAGCAAAACTCCTTGAAAGAGTTGAGGACAGTCTGTTCACTGTTTAATTTGTTTCCTTCTATTCTATTTATACATATTCTAATTAGCTTTTCACATGCTCAACCCCACCAAAACCAGTCTTGAAAATTTGAACAATGTCTTCCCCACATTGCTAAACTCACTCAGCAATTCATAGTCTTCATCCCAGCCAGATTTACCAGAGTCACTTAACAAACAGTGCATCTCTCCTGGTTGTTGACATACACTCTTCAGTTGGCCTCTGGGTTATACCTTCCTGGCTTTTCTCCTAATCTACTAGTGTCTACTTCTCAGTCTACTATGCTGTTCCTGATGTCTGCAAACAGTATATTGAAATGAGTTGTTTTCAAATTGGTCTTCCATTTCTCAGCCCTTTTCCTAGATGGTGCTCTTTATAATGGCAGAGACTACGTATTATTCATCTTTTCATGAATTTCATACTAACATATACTGGGATTCAGGAAATGTTTGCTGGAATTTGTATTAGAATAATTTACCCTAGGGGTACCTGAGTGGTGCTGTCTATTAAACATCAGACTTTAGGATTTGGTTCAGGTCATGATCTTAGGGTCCTGAGATCAAGCCCCTCATCAGGGCTCAGCACTGAGCATGAAACCTGCTTTAGATTTTCTCTCCCTCTGCCCTTTCCACTCATGCTCTCTCACTTTCTAAAATAAATGAATAAATCTTTTTAAAAAACCATTTACTGGGGCGCCTGGGTGGCTCAGTGGGTTAAGCCTCTGCCTTCGGCTCAGGTCATGATCTCAGGGTCCTGAGATCGAGTCCCATATCGGGCTCTCTGCTCAGCGGGGAGCCTGCTTCCTCCTCTCTCTCTGCCTGCCTCTCTGTCTACTTGTGATCTCTCTCTGTCAAATAAATAAATAAAATCTTTAAAAAAAACCAAAAACCATTTACTGGGCACCTGGGTGGCTCAGTCTGTTAAGCGTCTGCCTTTGCCTCAGGCCATGATCTCAGGGCCCTGGGACCCAGCCCCCATGTTAGGCCCCTGCCTTACCCAGGAGCCTGTTTCTCCCTCTCCTGCTGCCCCTCCCCTGTGCTTCTCTCTCTCTTTCAAGCTCTCTTTCAAATAAATAAAATCTTTTAAAAAAATCATTTACCCAAATACTCCTGTGACTAATGAAATCAAACATCCCAAGAATGATTTATATTATAAAGGAGGGCCCAATCAATTTATAATTAGTGTTTGTAAAGAGGAGATGATATTTATCAGTGCCAGAAAACTCCCATGTTTGATTTTATTTTATAAGGATTTTTCTCTGACCTTGGTACAAACAGTCATCCCATTTCAGAAAAAAAGTTGGAGTATTTATTGAATACATGTTTCATGAAAAGGCTTATTTAACCAGCTCAAGCACCTGCACAGTATGTTTCATAAAATTTTAATTCAAAGAGCTAGATCTGAGGTCCTCACAGTTTTCGGTAAGTGTTGCTTCTTGATATCCTAGCTAGGTTCTATCTTTGAAACTCTCCATTTGTGTCACATCTTGCTTTCCATTCCTTACAGTGTCCTGGAATGGATAATTGTAATTTTTGCTATCTTTTCAGAGGAATTTAATTAAAAAAAATCTCTTAAACTATATAATCCAGTTCTATATATTTTTACATAATTCTTTCATTTCTCTTATGTGATGATTTTAAAAATTATTCTCCAAGCAATCATAGCTTATTGTAAATCCATGAGCACATATAAGTCAATGATTTCTTCCCATGAATGCTTTCTTGCTTTTGTTCATGTTCAGTTGGCTCTGCCATTAGGTTTCCTAATTACTTTTCACTTAGACTCCTTTCTAGCAGTGGCTAACCTACATAACTCCTCATCCTCAACAATTTATTTTGCCACTTATTATTCACCTCTTCTGGGCATCATTAATAGAATGCATGGAAAATTGGTCCTCATACTCATCCTAGGAGTATACCATCATTAACCTCTTTCTAAAATGAGCAGTTTATCTCACAACCTGATGCTGTTATTAAAGGAGCAAAGTGAAGTGGAGAGATGACCAATCAATCAAAAGTGTCACTTGATGCTTCTTAGGTACCTACACAGTGACAGAAATTAGGAATGCATGAAAGTAGGCTACACAGCCTTGTTCTCTGAGAAGGTAGCATTGAGTTTGGCAAGTAGCTACAGCTTAATATTAGGACAATCAATAATTGCTAGATTGTAGCAACTCTCCTTTAAGTAATAAAGGATAATAGCTTATAACTGGCCAGAGAAAGTAGACTCTCAGATACATTTTCCTTAAACATCTTATAGTAGATAAAAAACAGGTCACCATTCCAGACATGGGAAGCAATACAAGCAAAAACACAGAGGCAGAGAGGTAAGGTCTACAGGACAGTCAAAAGACCAAGCATTCCTTTCGTGGGCAGTCATAAAATATCCATTTGGATAGATAGATGAGGTTGTCAAATTCATTAATTTATTTTTTTTAAACTAAAATATGTAGCCTGAGTTCCTTCAGTATTTTATCTAGGTGTCAAGAACAATACCGAAGTGAACTTGGCAGATTTTCTGCCTAAGAAAGCAACACAGAGCTGTATGTGTATGGGAATATGGAATTAAAATGCTTGCATGGTAGCTTGGTATCATCCAATTTTAATAGTTTGAATGGCAGGCTTTGCAGAGGTTTAGGCTATGCTTGTAATGATTTGAAGAGTCACGGTGCTTTTTATAAGGGGTCTTAGATTCTTCCTTCACAACTGCCCTCAGGCTTTTGTCTTTTGGTTGTTTGCTTTTTCCTGATTTTTTATCATGCTTTAACTACTACATAAGTTTCTAAATAGATGTCATTTTCTTTAGTCTGTCCTTTAAGCTATTGCCAAATTAATTTTTCTAAAACACAGCTCTTTATACAAGGGACTCTTCTGTGCCAAATATTTTTTGACAGGACAAAACTTGAACATTGTGGCCATGATTTCAAGGCCTCTTATACTTTGATTCTAGCTGACTTTCTCTTCTTCCTTTGTTCCTCCACTGAACTCCCATTTTCTGATCAAGGTATTTTACCTGCTGTTTTTATGGTAACGTTTCCTATTCTGTGTCTTTTCACATAAAATGTTTCCATCTGGGATGCACACCTTTTCCCAGTAGACATTCATGTGAATTCCTGGATTCCTTAATGGCCCTTCTCTCAGCCTCATGCTGGAAATAATCTTCCTGTTCTCAGAATTCCACATTCTTCATCACAGTTTGTACTTGTAATTCCTTATATTGAAGTTGATCTTTCAAGTCTTGTCTTTGCATTATGTTGTAAATTTTTTTCCAGCTCCCTTGGATTTACAGAGTAGATGGAGTATGCATAATATTTGGTGATACTCATTACTAAATATCTACTGAATAAGACTACAGGATGAATGAACAGTCAGTCAATCAAGATACAGGCTAGAAGAATGTTAGTAATAAAGAAATACACGGATGCCTCCTGGCTGGTTGCTTGGTCTCTGGCAGGCTGACGGGACCAAATGTACAGGCATTTGAAAAGGAAGATGAGAATCTGGAAAATTTGCCCGTTTCCAGCCATGCTGTTATGTTCTGGACCAATCAAAATGTTATGAAATTATAGAGACAAATAAAGCTTGAAAGGCTAAGAAGTTTGGCATCTACTGTCTGAGCCAAGTCAAAGGGAGTCCCAACAGCAGACTGGGGCTGGCATAGCCTAATAAGGTGATGATATCAAGCATTAAATTAATTGTGTGTATGTATGTGTGCATGTATGTGGTCTGATTTTGCTACACTTTAGTGAGAAGTTAGGATCTGAGCAGAATAATCTGATCTATGATAATGTACATTTGATCACTGTGTTCAAGTGGGCTGCCTAATGCACTCAGCAATTTCCTCCTCCTTCTATATGAGGTCATTTCTGGTATGATGAAGAGAGAACTACACACAATCAAGTTTTCTGCAAGGAATTCATCTCAATGCCAAAGAGATTAAAATCATGACTCTGATCATTCACAATAACCACTTATAATTTTAGATTTCTGAGAATAATGAGTAGGAAGATACCCTTATTTTTCAATCTCCAAACCATCTGTCCACAGCAGACTTTGTGACCAACATCTTTGAGTTCAGAAAACTATATCCCCTTGGCTTTCACACTTAAACTGTGAAACCATCAATCTGGATAAATTTGAATTCTAACTTTGGCCAGCCGCATGACTTCAGGCAAATTTTTAAATCTCTCTGGGTTTGAGTTAATTCACAAGTAATGGGAATGATTAATAATACTTACCTCATGCAAGTTGGCCAAGGATTAGCAGGAAGGCTGCCTGGCATAGAGGCTAAATTGCAAGTGCTCAAAATAATTCTTTCCTTCTTCTGTTCTTACCCACTCATATAAACAAGAAAATTCAAAGAGGCAGATGAAATGATATCAAAGTTCTAGTAAAACTTTGAATTTGTCTTCTACTTTTTCTCTTAGAAAATATGAGATATGTATAATTCAATCTTTATGGTTTTTTTTTTTTTTTTTTAGGACCAAGAGAGAAAGTGTCCTTGTGTCGGTTGCACTTATCAGTTAAAAGAGCTGAATAATTCTAAATGCTAAGCTCACTGATGTTCATAGCTGCTGCTAATATTTAAAAAAAAATGTTTTGTAAATTAATTGAACATTTTTACCCTAAATTTTTTGAGTTTCTTTAAAGCTTTATCCTCACACACACAAAATTTTTTTTACATTAGTGTAATTTGAAATACACTATAGCAAATTATTTTCATTCAAGAGATATTCTGCTGATTTTTCCAAGCAGAGTTAAAATGTATCTCCACAAAGAGGCCTCCCTTTTCCCTCATTTTCTGTACGCTCCTCAGTATGCTCACGATATTCACCAAAAGCCTGGCGAGCGTCTCGCACTCTGCCCAGTATGAGTTTGGTCTGTGTGGATTCAAATAACATTTTCCTGTGGTTCCATGTTGACAATGTAGTTGCTGAACAACTGTAGACTACACGTTAGTGACTGTTACTCAATTTTGATTGTGAAGTTCTCAATGATTTCATGACAGACTTTGCAAATGGCTGTTTTCATGGTATTTATTGGTCAATTTAAACTAAATTGAAAGACTGCACGTAGAATCTATTGAGCCATGATATTTCTTTTTTTTTTTTTAAAGATTTTATTTATTTATTTGACAGAGAGAGAGATCACAAATAGGCAGAGAGACAGACAGAGAGAGAGATGAGGAGAAGCAGGCTCCCTGCTGAGCAGAGAGCCCAATGCGGGACTCGATCCCAGGACCCTGGGATCATGACCTGAGCCGAAGGCAGAGGCTTAACCCACTGAGCCACCCAGGCGCCCCGAGCCATGATATTTCAAGGGAAAGAGTTCATAAATAATAATCTGTATTTATATGATTTTACCGAGACTTCAGAATCTACTAAACTTCCTTGGTACTGCTCCCTGTTTGGCTCCTTTGTCTTGAGTTTCTTTGATCCTTACTCTGTCCTTTTCCTCTTTATTCAGTTATCTGTTTCCTGTGTCCTTCTCATTTCTCCTGTTTGTCTTTTCTTTTCTCCTTTCCCACCTCAGTTTTCTTTTCTATTATGAAATCACACACATACACACACACACACACACACACACACGCCCAGTTTTATGTATTTGATCTTTCCTTACCGGGATGAAGACGTAGGCTCAGTAGTTTGTCTTTGCACACGTGCATGTTTAATTAAATGTTCTTTTAAAGCAGTTTGGACTTCTGCTGGGATATCAGGGGAAGTGTGGCTGATTTTTATAGCAGGTTCAATAACTTTTAGAGCTGGCTTTTCGTTATCTTTAACTTCTTTTTTCTCTTCAGTCTCAAAAACTTCAGTAGGAGCACTTGAAATGCTCTGTGGAAGGGTACTGATGTTGGAAGTCACCGGTTTGCTCTTCCAGCAAGGCCAGCACAGCTTCCAGAAGACAAAAAGTGAAACAACCAACAAGGCCAGGCCACAGAAGCTGACAACCACCGCTAACAAGCTGACTGAAATATCTGGAAAAAATTACAATGTAAAGAAATGTTAATTCATTGAGAGTGTAGATAAAAGAGCAGCAATGGTGAGATAATTTACCTACGATTATTATTAATAGCTTTCTGACTGAGAATTATGAAATTTACTTTTAATTTATCTTTGTAGGGAGGAAAGATTAATAACTGTGCCTGAAAATTCTCAAAGGAAATATATGAAAACTTCAAACTGTACACAGGAAAAGCACATCACTTCCAGGAACAGTACAAGGGGTTCAAGAGTTTGCGAAGGTGGCAGTTTATAATCTGTCTTGAAGTTACAAAGCTTAAGAAATTTGGAGAGGGGCACCTGGGTGTCTCAGTGGGATAAGTCTCTGCCTCCGGCTCTGGTCAATGTCTCAGGGTCCAGGGATCAAGCCCGGCAACCGGCTCTCTACTCAGCAGGGAGCCTGCTTCCCCCTCTCTCTCTGCCTGACTTTCTGCCTACTTGTGCTCTCTCGCTCTCTATCAAATAAATAAATAAAATCTTTAAAAAAAACGAAAGAAACTTGGAGAATGCACACAGCAGGAAAGGCTTCTGTTTGCTTCATCTTTTATCTAAAGATGTAAACTTCTCACTCTTGAAGCAGAGAATAATGTCAAATATTTGCATAAACCACTTTCTATAGTCTAAATGAGGATAACATGTTACTAACAGAGAGTGGGTATAGTAATAGCATATTTTTAAATTCCCCAGGTTCGTTCTGATAACCTTGTATGTTCCTTCTTTTTAGAGTTCCAAATTAAGGATGTGTTACCTAAGTATCTCTAAAATAAACTTACTTTAAAATATTTACAAACTTAATACATGATAATTATGTAAAGTAATTTAAAGAAATATAGTAAAAAAAAAGTTAGTAAGATTGACTCAATAAATGAATGGGAGAGAAGGAACAAATCTCCTGTGCAGAATTTCAAACAATTTATGTAGATACTTTGCTCTCAAGGAGGTGGAGTCCAGCTCTCAACTCCTTAAGTGTGGACTGCACATAGTGACTTCCTTCCGAAAAGGAGAGCATGGAAAAAGTAAGGGTACCTCACTGGGGTGATCGAGATGAACATCGACAATGATGAATCATGTTGCTAGTATGCACCCCTGATAAGTGATGAAAATGGCACTCTAATTCTGTTGTCTTCTTCCCCAAATCCATAACCCAAAGTCTAAACATTAGAAATATATAAGACAAATTCTGGAAGAAGGGCATTCTATAAAGTATCTGATGAGTACTCTTCAAAACTGCCAAGGTTCCCAGATAAAAACATAGCCTGAGAAATGATCACAGCCAAAAGGAGGCATGACAACTAAATAAAAGATGGTATCCTAGACAGACTCCTTGAATAGAAAAAGAATTATTAGGTAAAAACTAAGGAAATAGGACTCAAGTATAGACTTTAATTAACAATGTATCAATACTGGTTCATTAATTACACAATGTCCCATATTAATGTTAAATGTTAATAATAGGAGAAACTGGGTGTCGGGTACATGGGACCTTTGTACTATTTCCCCCAATTTTTATGTAAATCTAAAACTGCTCTAAATCATAAAGTCTTTTTTTAAAAAAAAGTTAATGATTTTCCATTACCCACTTCCATTTTCAACTTCCTAAGATAACCAATGTTAGCAACTTGGTATAATAGCACTCTTCAGAATCAAGCAAAGTTCCTGTAAAGGGAGATTTTTCTAGATGTAAATAACCTTGTAATTTTCTTTTACAACTTTGCTTAGCCTCATTTTTGTAAAATATGAATCCAATATCTTTTATTTGTTCAAAAGAAAAAGTTAGGAATATGTTAGAGGCTGAACTCTTCTCTGTTCCTTTATCTCTTCCACTTTCTTACGTTGAAGTCCTCATATCCTAGGGCCTCAGAATGTGACTGCATTTGGAAACAGAACCTTTAGATTAGTAACTGAGGCAAAATGTGGTCCCGTGAATAGGCCCTATTCCAGGGACTGGTGTCCTTATAAGAAGAGGAGATGAGGACAAAGATACTCAGGGAGAAAGACGACGTGAAGACACAGAGAAGGTGGCTGCGTACAGGCCAAAGGGGACAGCCCTCAGATAAAAAATCAACCCTCCTGACACCTTGATCTTGGACTTCTGGTTTCCACAACCGTGAAGAAAGAAGTTCTGTTAAGCCACCAGTCTTGGTATTTTGTTATGAAAGACCTAGCAAACTAATAAAGAACAAATCTAATTTCCGTTAACCACTACTGCAAATTCAGGATTTCCCACTCCTCTCTAGAAGCAACCTTTGATCCCAGTTTTGTGTGTTTTGGTGTTTATCTGTCCAGCCCAAGCACTAAGGTATTTCTTAAAAAAAAACCTCACAAAAACATATAATTGTTTAATATACTTTTTAAAAAACACAAATAGCTTGCTACATATATCTCCAATTTTTTTTTAAGTTCAATGACCCTTGAGGTTTAACCTCATCTCACATGAATTCCATAATACTTCCTCATGACAGCTATTTAGATTATGTCCAGTGTTTTGCTGTTACAACAGTTACTTACAATGAGCATCCTTGCACCTTACTTCTTGTGTGTATTTTTGAATATTTTTCTAAGGTCAATATCTAAAAATAGAATTGCAAAGTCATAGGTTATGCACGTATTTGATGTTACTAGATATTTCCAAAAGAACCCCAGAGTAACTATAACAAAAACATTTTATGAGTTTACCAGTTCCTACAGTCTCAAAAAAATGCTGATGTACTTTAATTCTCACTAATATGATCGGGAAACGATACCTTGCTTTAATTTACATTTTCCTGATTAGTAAGATAAAATGGTTGTGCTTAAACTCTTAATTTGTAGCTAATGGAAACCTATTCAGAAATTGAAATAATTCCAAGTTTTTAATGCCACTTAATTATAAGAATAAAAATTAATTTGACAAGCTATTATACATAGATATTAATATTTTACCTCATTTTTCCAGTTGCTTATTAAAGCAACCATTGAATATCTTTCCCATTTATATTCCATTGATGAGGAATGTGTGATCATACTTTACATTTTGTAGTTTACCTTATTTTTACTTTTTAATTGTTCATTAGTCCCAGGGCTTGCGGAAAAAAAGAAAAAATATATAAAGTGTGCTTCCTGATGATCAACTATGGCTTTAAATGGAGGAGTAAACACTATAATTATGGATTCATAATCTTTATGTATATTTGGCTCCATTAATATTATATTTTTATGGATATTTTAACTGCTCAATCTGCTCATTTCTACCCAGTTGAAGCCAAAAGCCAAGAAATAAGGAAACTGTGGGACAATGTGGGGTAGGGTAAAGATGCAAGTAGTTTTCAGTTCACAACTGAAAATGCCTCCCTTCTTACTTATGGGTATTAGAGAACTTATGCTCTACCCACAACAATTTGATGGCATCCATTTATGCCACTGTTCCTAAGTGATGGACTTTGGCATTCACAAGCTTCCTAGGAAAAAGTGCTGTGAAAATCTCTGACCTTAATTCCATTTTCCCTACTGATGACAATTTTCTTTCTAAAATCAGTATCTGGGGGTGCCTGAGTGGCTCAGAGGGTTGAGCCTCTGCCTTCGGTTCCGGTCATGGTCTCAGGAAGAAACCAATCCTGTCCTGGCATCTGAGACATATGGTTTCCTAACCTGTCTTGGCCTAATATCCTTCCAGGTCACTTTTTAACCATCTGGGACAAATCCAAACTTTGTAAGGCATTCCATAGCATCTCTGGGATTTGGCCACTTGGTATTGATCAGCTTTATTCTTTTGCCACCTTCCCACCTAATCCCCTTCCCCTGACCACATATTATTGTCTTAGGATTTTCTTCAGGCTGTTTCATGTAGCTCCATGTAACTGCATTTTCTTCTCCTCTTTGGCTGCCTGGAAAATTTGTATTCAACAATCAGATCCAATAGTTCCTCTTTCTTGACCCTCTCTGCCTCTTCCATTCCTAAGAGCTTTGAAAGGACACCCACCACTCTAACACTGCTATTATAATAACTTGATTGTCTTTTAATTCTTTACCCCATCTCTGGGACATGATGTTTTTCAAAAATTGTTATTTTCTTTTGGACATTAGAAAGGCAACATGGTACACATCATCTGGGATAACATCCAGTAACCAAACACATCAATATATCTATAATGAAATGTATGAATTAGTCACACTGAGTGGGATCACTGAAGATTATAAGTAGCGTAATGCCAATTCAGGTAAGGTGTTGATGCCAAAGTAATACAATTTACAGAATACTTTTTTGGTTTTCAGCATTTTGAGGTATCATAATTGTGGATAAGACATTATGAATCTGTACTTACTGTGTTTTTCCAGACGTTCCTGTCCTAAATATACTCTCATTCCTTGATCTTCAGAGCAGAAACCTAATGTACTCACTGTTTTAGTGTCTGGTATTTATTACATGGTCAAAAGTGTTTATGGAGTTACTGCATACACATTTTGGGAGTTATCTGACAAGGAACTCAAATATCTGTGCATTTCAAGGTGGCTGGATGAAAAAAATTGAGTGATTTGGAGGGAATATGCAGAAATCCTTGTACTAGGAAGATAGTACAATATAGCCTATACTACAGTTTACAATATAGTTTATAGATCTGGGTTCAAATGTCAACTCCACCACTGTGACTTTGGGCAGGTTGGTTAGTTAGGTTTTAAGAGGCTCAGAAAAAAAAGGGGTGTTTATAATTATTTCATAGGGTGTTGTCAGGTTTAAGTAAATGTATATAAAATAGTTAGCATTGTCATTTGCATAGGAAGTACAGTGATGGGTTGCTATCAATGATTTACTTTTCTTTAAACAAGAGTACTGAGGGAAAAAAAGGCATAGTTATAGATGGGGTGTGGATTGAATGGTGATACACAAATTAGTAAGAAGAGGAGAGACTCATCTAATGATATCTGGTACTGAAAGGAGTGAATTTGTTTAAAATGAACACCATCATTTCTAAGTAAATGCTAATGTTTCAGGAAGCTAAGAAATAACATCCCATTTTTCTACCCATATGTGCTCAGAACAACTGAGAGACAGACACAGTGTTCAAACAGGTAGCAAATAAATACTAGCAGCTATCAGCTTAGGTGTGGCAGAAAGTGGACTCACTAATATACTACCTTGAATTTAATTACACTTGTCCATATAGTCACGAGCGTGGCTGGACTACCACAGGTATTCCCCATGAGGACTGGACCTTGTAAAATTTACTACATGGAGAAGTAGGGAATATTTGTTTCCTGAGGATATGAAGCTTACACCTCAGAGAAGGGAGAAATAGGGAGAAATGGCATTTCTCAGAGATGGGGGTTGGCCAAGATTCCAGGATTATTCCTATCTTATAGCTCCTTTCACCCAAAAACAGAGCAAAGGGGAAAAGGTATTTATTCTCAACAGTAAAAAGTGAGAAAAGTTGGGATAATTCCAATTTTATCCTGAAAAAATAAAACTAAAGTTATAAAAGTAAGCTTATTGTATTTTATATATTTTTACATTGCCTGCTATTATAGTTGTAAGTAATTAAATTTTAAGTATTAAAGACCCAAATCAACTGTTTAATCCTTAGGTCTTTATGATTTTTTTTTTCAACAAAATGTGTTTAGCAAAATAAAAAAAAAATCTGAATTTAAAAATATTAATGGAGGATCTGGAAGAATTTATAAAGTCATCAAAATATTTTAAATGATATTTTTATGATTAGAAGTCAATAATTAACCACGGCATGAAAAACGTTATGAGTCTAGACTTAGTTCAAAGAAAATCAGTAACTTCAGTCTTGACCTTCAGTCAGGATACTGAAAAGGTCAGATACACATTTCAGAAGTAACACTCTGGCTAGGGAGAAGATCAGAGTGGAAGTGAGACTAGAAGAGGCAAAACTAGCTAACAGATTATGAAGTCATCCGCAGAGGGATTACAGTGGTTGCTGGAATGGGGAAAAGAGCAGATTCAGGAAATCACTGGAAGTTTAAAACTCTAGTTAAGGAGTGTGAAGACTGAAGGACAAGAATGTGAGTTAGTGGATATAGAGATCTTACTCTCTTATTGTGTCTTAATATCTCAAAATAAAGTGACCCACTTCTAAAAAACTAAAACAACTCTCATCAGAAAACAGAATAAGCCAAAATAGACAAATAGGATGACAAAGTCAGAAAGACCATGACTTTGAGCTTTGGTCATACTGAGTTTGAAGTACTTGTGGTCAGGCAAGTAGAAATTTTGAGGAAGCTATTGGTCATGGATGACTGCAACTAAAGATAAAATTAAGGGACTTTTTAAAATAGTGGAATCTGGATCCATGTAAGAAGACAGAAATTCTGTAGAAAACTGAGTACATCAATATTTAAAGAAAAATAACTTAAAGGAACAAAGAGCCTATGTGCATAGGAGATTAAAAAATAATAGAGAAGTCTAGGGGGAAAATCAGCTCAATGTGTTCTCACATTGTTTGGAGAAAAATATTTTAAGAAGTGATTAACCATATAAAAAAGTTAAAGTAAGTTCAATTAGAATAAGTAACTACTAACATCAACAAATAGGTCTTTGGTGAATTCAATGCAGTTAGTGAAGCAGAGGCTGTATAACCAGTTTAACATGGTTAAATAAATGATAGGGATGATGAAGTGGATTCTTTAAGAGGAGATAATTCCTTCAGGAAACTGGATGAAGGAAAGGAGGTGAGAGAAAGCAGTAACTAGAATAGCACGTGGAGTTGATGAAGGTGTTTTATCAGGATGTGCAGTACTCAAGCATGTTCTAAAAATGAGGGGAAGGAATCACACAAGAGTACACAGAAAGTTAAGCAAAATGCATAATTATTGATGAAGTCCCAAAACAGGAGACAACAGAGGGATGGGGTCTGAGGTGACAGTGCAAGGACTGCCTCATTTTTCCCTTTGCAAGAAAAAGTAGGTGGTTCTGGAATCTGGATGGGGTGTGAGGTGACAGTGCAAGGACTGCCTCATTTTTCCCTTTGAAAGAAAAAGTAGGTGGTTCTGGACCTAAGTTTATAGGTCTTTGGGCAGAAAGTCAAGTGAATTCCTAACAAGTAGTATCTTCTCTCCAAAGTAGAAGTTAGGGTCAACTGCCGGTTATTTAGTGATATTTGGGGGAATTGTTTGGAATATTTGAACACACTGGGAAAGTTTTAAAATAAGAATTGTAGAGAACAGGAGAAACTCGAATAGGGAAACAGGATTTCTGTTCAGAATTGAGGGTTCTTTCAAAATGAGAGGCTAATAGAATGATGCTAGCCTGCCAGGTTTTAAAAATCCCCTGACTATTCAGTTGTTCTGGTGTAGGGATAAAGAAGATAAATTTATCCATGAATGAGGTTCCTCTTTGCCGTAGTGCAGGAAGATCCAATATAGTTCAAAGGAAAAAAATGACTGAGATGACGAAATGATGCAACATTAAGTATGGTGCCATATTTATTGGCAGAGAATTCAGAGAAGTAGAAAGGTGAATGGGCTGGAGTTTCCAAATGAGAAAAGGTGAAAGCATAGGAACTTTTGGTTGGGGACTGGGGAGGTAAGATAGAGAAAAGGTAGAGAAAAGATCACTGGGGTCAACACTGGGAGGCCGGAGTGATGAATGTAAACGGGTTGCCTTCGGGGCAGAGCCTCTGAAGTTATTCCTTGCAATTGCAAACTTGATGAGTAGGATCTACCTCAAATTTACAAGGTCTCTGGATAGTTAAAAAGAATCCATTATATGACGTTCATCGTATTATAACTTGGTAAGCCTAAGAGTTAATGAATTTTACAGATATTAGACTCGGTACCAAGATAATCAGGTTTAAAATTGCTCAAACTCTGGTTTGATTACATATATATGCATAACCATTGCTTTACCACTATCTATTTACTTATCTTTCTGACTGGATATCTCTGACTCACTTTAGTTATAGAGATCTTACTCTCTTATTGTGTCTTAATATCTCAAAATAAAGTGACCCACTTCTAAAAAACTAAAACAACTCTCATCAGAAAACAGAATAAGCCAAAAAATGTGATTCTTCAGAAACTTAGTAAAGCCGAACTTTGCTATAGTCTTTATAACCAGACCATAGCATTTGAATTCTCTGAGGCCGGTAAAATATGTTAGATCTAATTGCCTACTAACTATGCAGTCAGAAAAGATCACACAGAAAAGCACAGACCAGTCGGCACGCTCTCAATTTCCATCACCACTGCCTTAATTGATATTCTTATCTGTTTCTGTATCATTTAAAAAAATTTTAAAATTCTAGTTCTTTGGTTTTCAAAATGTACAGATATATGATTTCTTATAATTAATAAAAAAATTATAATTTAGGGGTCCCTGAGTGGCTCAGTGGGTTAAGTTTCTGCCTTCAGCTCAGGTCATGATCTCAGGGTCCTAGGATTGAGTCCTGCTTCGGGCTTTCTGCTCATCAGGGAGCCTGCTTCCCCCTTGCTCTCTGCCTACTTGTGATCTGTCTGTCAAATAAATAAAATCTTTTTAAAAAAGTTATAAATTTGGGTAAAAATTACAGTAGCAATTTTGAATGGGTGTTTACAGCATTAAAATGTTGTTTGAAGAAAAAAAAAAAGTTATAAATTTAGTTCATTGGTGTTCTAAGCCTTTTCTTTCTTTGGTTGCTTCCCATTACTGCTAGAACACAGACCACATTTATGGCATCATTCCATAGAGAGGTGAAATAAAACTCAAATTTGCAACTCTTATTCAAAAAAAGTTTAGGAGGGGCGCCTGGGTGGCTCAGTGGGTTAAAGCCTCTGCCCTCGGCTTGGGTCACGATCCCAAGGTCCTGGTATCGAGCCCCGTGGCAGGCTCCCGGCTCGGCAGGGAGCCTGCTTCCTCCTCTTTCTATGCCTGCTTCTCTACCTACTTGTGATCTCTGTCAAATAAATGAATAAAATCTTAAAAAAAAAAAGTTGAGGAAATGCGGGTCTAGGATAAAAATTTGGAACTATCTTTAAAGTTAACCTATTTATCCTCTTCATAATGGTATTACAGTTGACCCTTAAATAAAGAGGAAATTGGGGCACTACCCCAAGTTGAAAATCTCCATATAACTTTTGACTCCCTAAAAGTTTAACTTTATTTATATTTCATTTTTAATTTTTTAAACAGATTTTATTTATTTATATGCAAGAGACAGAACACAAGTGGGGAGAGGGGCAGATGGAGAGACATTAGCAGACTCCCTGCTGAGTGTGGAGCCCTACATGCGGCTCAATCCTAGGATCCTGAGATCATGATCTGAGCTGAGATCAAAATCAGACGCCTAACTGACTGAGCCACCCAAGTGTCCCCAAAACTTAACTATTAATAGCCTACTGCTGATCAGAAGCCTTGCCAATAACATAACCACTTGGTTAATACATATTTGTGTATGTATTAAATACTATCTTTTTATAATAAAGTAATCTAGAGAAAATACAGTGTTATTGAGTAAATCATAAAAAGAAAATACATTTAGAGTACTTACTGTACTATTAAAAAAATCCACATAAGGTGGATCTGCACAGTTGAATCCTATGTTGTTCAAGAATCAGCTCTAGTGTTATAACAGGGCATAATTCTGATTTCTGTAACAAGGGGCTGAATTAACAATGACTTACACAAGGGAGAAGTTTATTTCTCAGTGTAATTAACTGTGTGATTAACTGTCCCAGCATAAGCAGGCCAAGGCATACACATCAGCTTCAAGGTGTCTAGAATCCTTGTTTCTTCAATTTGTTTTGCTATTCAAAGGTTTTTGCCTTCTCCTTAAAGTTCAAGAAGGCAAGTTAACCATGTCCATGTTCCAGGCAGTTGAGTGGCAGAATAACAAAGGAAAGGGAAGGTGAGAGTATGTACTTTTATTTTAAGGCCACAGCCTGGAAGTAGTACATATCATTGCTGCTAACCTGCTGATGGTGAGATTGACTGACTGATTGATTTTTAAAGATTTTATTTATCTATTTGTCAGAGAAAGAGAGAGAGCAAGCAGAGGAAGTGGCAGGCAGAGGGAGAAGCAGGCTCCCGGCTGAGCAAGGAGCCTGATGCAGGGCTCCATCCCAGGACCCCAGGATCATGACCGGAGTTGCAAGCAGACATTTAACTGACTGAGGCACCCAGGCACCCCATGATGGTTGGATTTCGTCACGTGGTTGCACCAAACCAAAAAGAAAGCTCAGTAAAGTTGTCATCTTTAAATTTAAAATTTTTTAAATTTATTTTAATGCTGTCACATACCTAACTAAAAATAAAGGATTCTGATACTATGAAATGAAAGAGGAAAATGAATACTAGGAAACAACTAGCAGTCTCTCTTTTTTTTTTTTTTTAAAGATTTTTTATTTATTTACTTGACAGAGACAAAGAGATCACAAGTAGTCAGAGAGGCAGGCAGAGAGAGGGGAGGAAACAGGCTCCCTGTTGAGCAGAGAACCCGATGTGGGGCTCGATCCCAGGACCCTGAGATCATGACCTGAGCCAAAGGCAGAGGCTTTAACCCACTGAGCCACCCAGGTGCCCCTAGCAGTCTCTTTTTCATCTATCAATCCAAAATATAATCAACATATCATCCTTGCAACAGTGTTTCTTTAATTTCCACTTAACTGTATTGACTTTTGCATTTTTCTTGAATTTCAGTAAACATAGACAACTTTATATTAATACTATACTTAATTGGTTGTAAAATGCACATTTTAAAAGATTTTCATTTTCTGAAATTAGAATATATCTTACTATCAATGGCTTGTTACAATCACTAATAGCCAGGAAGTAAGTGTGTCATAATTTATTCTGAGTATGTGCTAAAGCAAAAGCATTAACGTTGGAAATCACAGAAAGTGAAGTCTTAGTGGCTTGAAAGAAAACAGTAGAGAAAACATGAAGCCCAGCCCTAACCTTACAAGCTAAACTTTTACTGGGGATGGAGGGAAAAGGCAGTGAGTCAAGTGAGTTTGCCAACATTGCTAACATTGCACATAACTATACGGGTAGCTTAGAGCACAACGCCAATGGCCTTTGTATCTTATGAATTCTTTTAAGGCATTCTTGATGGCATAGATCCCAATAATGAGTGCAAACAAAGGTATCACCAATTCTGAATCAAAAACCCATTCAGAAGAACCACGTTCAATTTTATTTTTTTTTTAAAGATTTTATTTATATATTTGACACAGAGCGAGAGAGATCACAAGTAGGCAGAGAGGCAGGAAGAGAGAGAGAGAGAGAGAGAGAAGCAGGCTCCTTGCCGAGCAGAGAGCCTGATATGGGGCTCAAACCCAGGACCCTGGGATCATGACCTGAGCCGAAGGCAGAGACTTTAACCCACTGAGCCACCCAGGCGCCCCGAACCACACTCAGTTTTAATTTAAAATTATTTTAACCCATTTATATGTTTTCCTTTTTATGTTTGTGCAACAGTGATATAACTTAAAAAATTTATGAGGAAGTGGAGATGCAACATGGGGGGTTAAGGGGGTAGGAGAAGAATAAATGAAACAAGATGGGATTGGGAAGGAGACTAACCTTAAGTGACCCTTAATCTCACAAAACAAACTGAGGGTTGCTGCGGGGGAAGGGGGGTTGAGAGAAGGGGGGTGGGGCTATGGACATTGGGGAGGGTATGTGCTATAGTGAGTGCTGTGAAGTGTGTAAACCTGGTGATTCACAATCCTGTACCCCTGGGGATAAAAATAATATTACCTGTTTATAAAAAATAAATAAATAAATAAATAAATAAATGAATCCTAAGTATGAAGCAAAAATTCTGTGTGATAAGAAGGCATTAAGCCACAATTTAACAACATTCTTTTCCTTTTTGGTATCATTTAAATACTGGTGTCTCTTATCAATAGTATCTTAGATTCAATCAAATACGGTATCAAATATGGTACTAAATATAGTATAAAAGTATCCAAATGTATAAAAATTCTTTATATGTTCATAATTGAGTAATTTATAAACTATGACTATCTTCTACATTTACAATAACTTGAACTATACATGAGTACATTTTAATGTCTGGCAAAGTGGCTTTCACAAAAGTGTTCAATAAATATTTGTTGAATAAAAGCATAATGCTAACACTATCTCTTGGATAGAGTAGCGACTCATACTGTAACATATTAGAAATGATAATATGCTTCTTGATAGTTTTATCAATCATTCCTATAAATATGACTACTGAAATAGAACTAAAGGAATAATAAAGACTATAAACAGTAGTCCTCATTGTTTAAAATAATTCTGCAGGATGAACAAATTGACATTTACAAGGTTTCTTCAATTGACTGTAATGTTGTCTCAATTCAATAACAGAATGTTAAAGAGAAGATCCTAACATACCTCAGAATCCACCTGGCTTAAAAAAAAAGTTAATACCAGTCCCCCACCTCCATCATTCTACCCTTCTAGCTCTGAGGCATCACAGCACAATTTCATGATTATATAGTCATGTGATGTGTGTGTGTATATACACACACACGGAGCTTTATTTTCTCATAGTCTTACCTAAGCCTTGTTAATGTCAGCTCTTACAGTTTCAGTAGTCAATTAGAATATTTAACATTATAAGGAAAAAGAAAATGAGTTTATTATATAATAACAAGAAACCATCTCTTGGGGTGCCAGGATGGCTCAGTTGGTTAGGCATCTGCCTTCAGCTCAGTCATGATCCCAGGATCAAGCCCTGCTCAGCCGGGAACCTGCTTCTCCCCTGCCTGCTGTGGCCCCTGCTTGTGTGCTCTCTCTCTCTCTCTGACAATTAAATAAATAAAATCTTAAAAAAAAAAAGAAAAAAAAGAAGCCATCTCTCAGTTAGGGATTCTGTTTCTAAACTTGGCCAGTGTTGGATATTCTACCAACAGAAAAAATTGGTATTGTACAAATTAAAAACAAGCAAAATAATTTACTGAACTTTACTAATAACACTTCTATTAGGGGGTCTAGTTTTCTTTGACATCATAGCACAGTTAATAGTGATATATATAGATGGTTGATAACTTTAATGTAAATACCCAAAATATGGCAGGAAAATAAAGCAAAATTTTTAATGTATTATTTTTTTCTAATTACAAAGTAATAAAAAGAATTTAACTGACAATTTCACATTTGTTTTCATTACAGGCTTATTTATGGACATACAAAAGGAGCTATATTTGTAATTACATGAGCTGAAAGTTGTGCGTTTTGGACACACTAAAATCTTTTACTGCTCAAATAAATTAGTTATATTTAGCTAAGAATTCATGAATAAACACTCTTGTACACTTAACTGCAAATGCATTCATGTACTCAAGCAAGGAAAATGAAGAATGTGGTGTCTTACACTTGTATGACAATACATCTAACAAAAAGAAATCTGGAGATTTGGGTCATAATTACACACTGAGAAATCTTATTAATACAGGCACCTGGGTAGCTCAGTTAAGCATCTGACTCTTGATTTTGACTCTATTTAGGCTCATCCCATGATCTCAGGGTTTTGAGATGGAGCCCAGCATCAGGCTCTGTGCTCAGCGGGGAGTCTGCCCTTCTCTCTCTCCTTTTCCCTCTGCCCCTTGCCCTGTTCATGCATGCTGGGGCTCTAAAATAAATAAATAAATCTGTAAAAAAATTACCTTCCAATGTGGCACTAATTATAGCCAATGGTATTATAATAGAAAAGAGCCACCCTTACAAGCATTTGTTCCAGTGCTGTATAGCACCAAGAATGTGTCTCCCAGGAAATCCTCCTATTTCTATTTTTTGGTGAAACTAGGATAGGATCTAAGGAGTCCTGGGTTCTTATCCTAGTTGCATCATTAAATAGCTGTGATTTGAGGGGACGTTGCTAACTTTTCCTGCCTTTGTTTTTGCCACTGCAAAACGATGATTTCTAATTCTAAGTGGTATGACTAATAGGCATTTGAATAATGATATTATTTTTTCCCATGCTATTTTCTACTTCAGCAAACAGGCTTTCTTTACTGTTATAAATTGATATTTAAAATGGATATTCCCATTTTTCTAGAACTTCAGTAAAGTCAATAGTTTTATTATGCAACACTTAACAAAAATTTAGCCACTGGATCTTAGCCTTTCCTGAACACACTCCATATGGGGTGTGGACATCCATATGGGGTTCAGTTGCCTTTTCATTAGTCTCTTGCCCATGTTCTAGGTTTTAAATGCCTCAAATGCTTTAATTTCTGCCATTTTCATAAACTACATATTTTGCATGCCTATCTACCTGGATCCTGTATTGGACATTGGAGACATGAAGACACAAGTATATATAATATAGTTTCAGAGGAATTTGGAAATGATTAAATAGCACCCATCATTTTACAAATAAAGAAACTGGTTTCTTGAAGATAAATTTATTAATTCATTTATTCTTTCTTTCATTTCTTCAACAAATATTTGTTGAGACCCTAGTAGGAGCCACAGACTTTTCTAAGTACTAAGGATAAGACAGTAAAGAAACCACTGCTCTCAAAGGCTTATATTCTACTGACTTAATGTACATATCAGAAAGCACACAATTACATTTGCAAAATATAGATAATTTTAATTGTCATTAGAGATTCCAATAAACCTTTGTGATAATGTTTATCTTCTACCAGCATTTTGTAAAAATGAAATCTTTTAAGTGAATGCAAGTGCCTTCCATTTGTTTTTTGCACAAAACAAAGTAACAATGATGATTAGCTTTTAAAGAAAAGAGACTTGAATGAAATGGGCAGCTCTAGACCTTGTATATAAAATCATTTTTGTAAGAACCATATTTCAGAGATTTACAGCTCATATAAAAAGAAAATATAGATCTTAATTTGTTTCAAGGAAAAAAAAAGATTAAAACAAAAAAAGGTCCAGTCAGTATTGCCAAAATATTGATATCTCAGAATTAACAAAAATAGATGTTTGCTGAGACTGGCGTGGCCTTTGAAGGTAGTTGTTCATTCCCCTTTGGAGCAAATGAGACCAGGCACAATATGTATTGATGATCATGTAAAAAAGAATAGAAATAGAAGGTGGCCGTTTTTCACTGGAATGACTGTGGAAGAAGGAAAAAAATCCTCTCACATCCTTCTTCTTATTGGCCTATCTGAATTCATTATTGTTCAATTACTCTTTCCCAGACCTATTATTCTTAAGGAAAAATTTCCTCTATATTTCTAAATTGTAACTCTTTATACAACCATTAGAATGTACAAAACTCAGTGGTGTAGTGATATAAGAATTATGAATTGAGTAGTCATCTGCTTTGTGTCTGTAGAGAAAACCTTTGAAACATCCTTATTCATTTTAAGTCTTTATCATAGACTTAAAATGCTTTAATCCCAGAGGACAATCATGATATACTTTCAAAATTTTATTTAGCCATCTCTTTAATTAGTCAAGTAACTTTAAGGAAATTCTTTGATAGACCTCCTTATCCCTACATCTAAGAAATTGAGGAACACATGTATGAATTTAGAAAAAATTGTTTAAACTTTTTTTTAGAATTTTTAGTCCCAAATTAAAAGTAAAAAATGCAAAATTAAAATAATGATGAATTAAATGTTTATTTAAAATAGGTCTATACAATTAGGATGTGACTGTGTGCTTCACTGGGTTTGATTATTTATGATTTATGAGGTCTGCCTTTTAAGCAACATAGTTTCTTAAAACCCATAAATGTTTGGATATGGAGTAGCAGTTAAAGACTGACCAGCAATGAACCCAAATGCAGTTCAAAAACTATTATGTATCTTAGTTATAGTATATCTGAAAAATAACATTTTGGTGGCTCTATTGTTTTGTATTTTCCCTAAGCATTCTAGTATTAAATCATGTTGTACATGGAGATGAACTTAGTGGGTGACATGTCCATGGGGAGAGGAGAGTATCAGTGGTAAAAAAAGGGCAAAAATTTGATTTTCTATAAACTGCACATGATGAACTTTCTAGTGAAGGGTAATGTTGGTATCAATAATGTCTCTAACAAACTATTCCAAGAAAGTAAACTAACTAGTGTTGGCAGATTTGTTGGGGACTGCCTCCGGCCGGGAAAGTCCCCGCCATTACAAGAAGGTGCTTGGCTCACTGCTAGCAAAATACGCTGCAAGTATACAATGAACTTTCTGGTGAAGCCCGCCTAAAGGAGGACACAGTTATTGACTGTATCAAATTTAATCAGCATAGTAACAGGACTCTCATTGGCTCTCCCCATTGCTTGACCCCTTATTGGTCACCCTGCTGCATATAAGCTAAGGAAGTTGATTAAATAGACGGAAATGAAGCATTAACACCATACCAGGCTCCTTGTCGTCCTTGCGGGTCGAGGGCACAGATTCATTCTACATTTTCATAAATTTTATGAAAACATGGCATTGGTCTACTTGATTGGTAGATCCTTAATGCCAGTAACATTGCAGCTGCTTCTGCTACTGCTGTTATACTAAAAAGGATGTTTTTATTGGCATCTGAAAAACCAGTAGGAGAATATCTTATTTATATACCTGATTTATTAGTTCTTTAATGTAGAAAGGCTTTAATTGGGATTACTGGAATTTCTCTCCTACTCCTATGTGAAGGAATCTAAAAATACACTCAATCTGGAAGCTTGCAATTGTCACTGCAACCTTTGAATAACTGACACCACATGGGCAGTGCTGATTAACATGCAAAGTAAATAACCACTGTACCATTCAATGTCGATGTCCTCCTACCAATAATGTGTTTCCCATTAAACAAACAGTGAATAGAAGGATCACCTAGAAGAAGCGTTTTTATTTAGGGACTTATAATAAAGGGCACATGTTCATAAATTATAAGAAAATGAACAATGTGAAGCTGAGTGGCTAATTAATACAAAGATTCAGTAAATAATAGCTGAATCCACTTTACCATTATCGATTGGTGTTGGGAGTTTATTTGTGGGTTATTCTATTTCTGATTGTTGCATAGATCTACAAACAGAATATGTAAAGTAATCTTAGACATCTTTATATCTAATATACAACCTAATAGAATGTCTTCTTTAGTGGTAGCCACTCAAAATATATTCATATATTAAATCAAATACCCCATTTGGATAGTATATATATTTCACTGAACAGGAGAAAAATATCCATGTAATTGTTTTAGGCTAGTTTTCCCCCACTTTTTTCTATTCAAGCATTCAAAAAGTCCAAAAGGAATGAGGACTATAACTACTTCTTGTATTGCTTAGAACAAGCCCAAACCCTTTCTGCAATTCGTATACTGTGTTATACCTTAAATTTATATGGTTGTGTACTTAGAAAGATTTATAAGCTAGTAATTGGTTTCCAACCTTCACAAATTGCCCTCATTACCAGACACTCTGAGACCCAGGAAACTACTACTTGGTGTGTGATCACAAACAGTTGGATCACAGCATCAACTGTTAAATGACCAAATTATAGGTCTTTAAGTTTAAATACTCCAATTTCTTCCACTACCCCCTCCTCTGAGTCTTATCTTTAGCATGTATATTGCTAAAGACAGTTCAGAAGACTTTATCCAATAGCACCACAGAGGACTTCTAAGGTCATACTATTTTGAGGGTTTATCTCATGCGTAGCAACCAAACGCAGGACGCACATATACACAGTATTCACCAGTCCCTTCCACTAATAGTTTTTTCATACATTCACAGTATTCACCAGTCCCTTCCACTAATAGTTTTTTCATACATTCACAGTATTCACCAGTCCCTTCCACTAATAGTTTTTTCATACATTCCTAGGAATTGACACCCACTGAACAAGAGACTTGTGTTTGTATATTTGCAAAATGTCCAAGTTTCCAGCATGTGGACAGCACCAATTATATGTATCATTCTGCTCCGGGTCCAAGTAGCAAAGTCTCTGCAGACAGAAAGAAGCTTCCCTTGGTTTCTGGGGCCATGACCAGGAAATTTGAAAACCCCAAATATACTCCGTTTATGAAATGGTATGTAAATAAACCACATCTATCCACCCCCGCCCCCAAACACACCCCATTTCCTTTCCCTTTTCTTCAGCGGTGGTGATGGGCAGGAGAGAATCGCTAACAGTGTCTGTAGTCGTGCTCCACTCGCGTCGAGCGGTCCAGCTCTTACTTGTTGCCCTGGCTACCCTCAACCCACGAAGCCCCGCCGGGAGAGAACAATGACAGGAGAGCAAAGAGAGGGAAACAAGACCCACATTAGGAATGGCAATCTTCCAGCCGGATGCCCAGAATCCCGAAACCAGTGTGTGTTTGTCTCCCAAAGCAACAAGTGACCCTCGCAAGGGACTCTTCAAACCACGCGGCCCATAACTCTGGAGTTCCTCTCGTTCGTGTGAACAGCACAACAGGCTGCACAAACCAAACATTGCGCAGGTGGTTAAAACCCTACCCAAGCGTGACCAAACAGTAGTTCTGATACGGTTCCCCCCACGCCCCGAGAAAAACCTGTCGCCTGAGGCTACTTTCCACCTGCAGATTTCTGACGGTCGATGTCCTTCTCCATCCCACCCCATTTTTTTTTTTTTTTTTCAAGTTTCCTGAACGGAGAGGGAGAATGCCCGTGTGTTTGGGTGTGCGGAAAGGATTTATAAATTATTTTGTCCTTCCGCTTTATCTGTGACCAGAGCCTTAATTGCCGCCTGAAAAAAAAAATGGGATCAACAAACCCTGCTGTTTTGCCAACGTTCAAGAAGCCCTACAAAATCATAATTAATAAAGGGACTTGGGACACTGTCAAAAGCTCGACAGGTTGCAGCCCCTAGTTGCCCCTCCTGGGAGCCTTTCCGCTCGCGGAATGCAAGGCAGTCCGATTTGCAAGGCGGTTCTTCACTTCCAAGCTGGGATTCTGGGGTCCGGCCCCTTACCCAAGCTCAACCCGCGACCCGCGAGATGAGAGAGCGCAGCGTTAGTCCCGCGGGCAGCGCTGGGTAAGCGGGCTGGGCACAGCCGCCCGCGCTCGCCTCGCCACCCCGGAAGGGAGCCCGCAGGCGTGGGAGAGCGGCGGAGTGGAGGTGCGGGAGCCGGGGAGCAAGTAGGGACGGCGCGGCGGGCAACGAGCGGACTAGGGAAGTGGAAGAAGCCGGGCAGGTGGAGACCAGGACGCCAAACCCGAACAGCCCACGCTCGAAGTCTCCAGGAGCTGCGCGCAAGAAGGAGCAAGGTAGGAAGGCGCGGCGTCCCACAGACGCCTGGTGCCGCGCGGGGTCCCGGCTGGGCGCGCGGAAGCGAGAGGAGCCCTCCCCGGTTACCTGTGCTGCTTCCGCCCTGGCTGCCCCTGTCCCGGGGGAAGATGCCCGAGCACTTCTCCCACTCCACCTGGCCCGCGAAGCACAGCTCGGTGACGATGTGCAGCGCCTTCTGGCACAGGCTGCTCACTCCGTCCTCCTTGTGGAAACTCATTGTTTGGCCTCTTACTCCCCACTCAGCCGTCCCTTTCCCCTTCCCGTTACCTCTAGGCTGGCCCCTCGGGCGCCCTAAGCCATCGCCCGCCCGCGGGGAAATGAGCGGGAGAGTGCGCTGCTCAGAGGCGGCAACTCTTAGGAGCCGCAAGTTAGCCCCATGGCAGGAGTGGAGGGCGCCGGGGAAGGCGGAGAGGCTGGGGCTGGAACGCGCGCGAGGCTTGCGGCGGCGAGGTTTGCGCCAGTTCTCCCGCCGTGCCAGCCAGTCGAGGCGAGCTGGAGAGAGAGAGACCCGGCATGGAGTGCGGGGGGGCGAGGCGGGGGGAGACGTAAAAAAGCCTAAGCCCCGGGCTCGCTAGAACGCCCCCCTCCTCTTCCAAGCGTGTTTGTGTTCTGGCCGGTGCCTGGCGGCGGCGCGTCCAATCGCAGCCCGGCGCGGGCCTGGACGACCCGTGGCGGTACCCGCAGCGCCCCCTCCCCGCGGAGCTGGGGATGGAGCTGGCCCCGGAGGACGGGCGGCCCCGCGCCGGTGCTGGGGTCCCTGGTTAGGCTTCGGGTACTGGATGCAGCGGGGCGGGGATGAGAGAAATCTCCGTTTTCTCCGTACTTTTCCCAGGCTCGGTCCGCCCCCACCCGATCCTCAGTCCTCTACCTGTCCAACTTTGCTACACATGGGTGCTGCTCTCTCTCTGGTTTCTCGGGTTTTACTTTTCTGAAAAGTCATTTCAAGTGAATATAAACTGAATAAGTTAAATTACAAAAATGAACAGATGAATAATCAAGCCAGACGTGTATACAGAAAGAAAGATGTGCCTGGAAAGCATGTTTAAAGTGATTTCTAATGATGATGGTCTTAGAGACAAAATTTAATCCGAGAGTTCTTTTTATTGCTATCACTGAAATTCACAGTAAGATAAATTCCTATTTAGCCAATTCAGTTTTTCTTTATGCAGAAATTCTTTAGTCAGATTTTAATTTGTTGCCTTTGATTTTTTTCTTTCTTTAAACTCTGTTAGGTATTGCGCAAAACGAAATGTTGCTTGTATTAATATTCACTGTAGACTGGTCCGTAATGGGCAATTGAGAATGCACAACTTGTCATCTTTATCACTTTTGCACGTAAAGACTGAATATAATAAGACATGAGTGTTAAAGGGGAGGGGAATGAAGTTCAAATCTGTCTGTCAGTCTCTCTCTCTCTCACACACACACACACACACACACCCTGTGTTTAACCTTGGAATTGCTTTCAGGTCCTTCTTTCAATCTGTAAAAGGAAGGGCGGGAACTCTCCTGTTCTTATAATTCTCTGATGCAAATGGGTGAAAAGCACTCATGGAGCTACAACTACAAAATAATGTTAGTGTGTGCCACAAGGTTACAGTAAATGGATTTATATTGTTCTTAAATTGTTTTGAGACACATTTTGATACCCTCTTATAACCTAAAGATTTATTTAAACTTCATTAGGTGGGGGTCTTTATTTTTGAAGTGGAATATCAGGACTTTGTTAGTGTATTTACACTAGTAGAGTAAGTAATCTTATTTTAAACTGCTAGGCAGTTTATGATAAATTATTTCCTGTGTAAGGACACTATGGTAAATTTACTATAAATACTAGGCATAGCATCCAAGTAGCTAAGCATTCATTAGTTGAATCATTTTGACCTGATTCATAGGACAATTGGTATAGCCAGGACTATTTTTATCATGAATCAAGACAAACTAAACTCTGTAGGCTTTGTTTTTTGTTTTTATGCATATTGATTTGAATGGTTTTTAGATAAGATTGACTATCTTGAAATAATTTCACTGTCAAAAAATATTAAATATCTACTGTATCTTTGAAACAAAGTAACACACTTTAATAGGACCCTTTCTAATTGTCCTTGCCTTCTAGTCCTCCACAGTCTAGATAGATCCATGTAAGACAACCTGAAATGCAATGCTGTCCTTTCATATTTACTGTATGAGCAAACAGTTGTGTGGGAGTCCAAATGAGTAATTTATCTCTATACTACTTGCAGACTCTTAACTGCTTAAGTGGAGTAATGCAGGTCTCTCTCATTGACCCTCTTATGTTTGATTTTGGTGTTCAATATTATTAGGTAAATGAATTCTGAATAAAACTTTCCTGGTATTTGTTTATGCTTTTCTGGCTTGTTGCTACTCTCACCTGTGTTTCCACAACAAGCAGAGTTAATTTCACTTGTATATTCATTTTTCTCAATTTGTCTGAAATATTTTTGCTTTCATTTAAAATTAATATCCCAAGGGTTTTTTTTTTCCACCCTTCTTCGTTAGACCATCTCATACAGCTCATTAACAGGTGAATCAAACCAGTTTTTTTCTTGTCACTTATTAACAGCTCTGGTAAGAGGTGTGGGAAATGTAAAAACTGCATTCAAGGTCACTATTTTCAATGCCGAAGGATAATATGACAAGAATTTCAATTTACAATCTTTAAGAAATGTTTATGAACTATTTCAACTAACAAGAGCCTACCCATCAAATAACCCAAGCAATAAAGATTTGCATTTATTTCCCCACCCACACTTGAAGGAGTTGCTGAAATAGTAAAGGAGGGGAGAGCAGGTTAGACTGATTTTACTAAGCACCAATTGCTATACTAAGTGATAAATGAAGCATTGATAGTCAAAATATTCAGGTAGGTTGCTGACACAGCTTTCTTCTGAATGATCTCTGTATTAAGTAGAGGAGGGATTGGTATGGAATTGAAGAGCCCAGGAGTACTCATTGCCATCCCTATAAGCTAAGCCAGCCTCTTGAGAGGTAATTTTAGATGGTTAACACTGTGATTTCCCTAATTTTTCAATCCTCTCTCAATTCTTTTTTTTCCCCCCTTTCCATGGCTCTTTCAAAATCTGGAGGGGAGGGAGTCACTTCTTAGGTAGAGATCTCTCTAAGGTAAGGGGAATTTGGGGATGATTCTTGAAACTGTAATTTCAAATATTACTTGACCCCCCATATCAAGCAATGAGAAGATGGGTAAATGAGGAAATTTCAGAATGGCTAGGCTCAGTCTGAATGAAGATCAGAGACAAGGATTAAATTGTAATTTACTTAAACCTTCCCACCTTGCTTTTCTGTATTCTGCTGCTCAGATTCATATAAGCCCAGTTCTAATTGCCTGTACATACTTGGGCCTTATCCTGTATTCCTTAATTTGGAGAGTGGCATCATCACTCACTCCCAGCTGGTAAGACGACCAGACTTCTGGTTTGCATGGATGGGTATTGCTATTGAGAAGTCCGTTTCTAATCCGACTCCAGATCCTTTGGTCAGCCTGATTCATCACTCTGAAGGTTTGGTGTCTTCTCTCTTTCCAGCGTGTTCATTTTATTCATTCATCCCGATGGATACTCAGTGAGCACTTCCAACGGACTCGGTTTTGAATCCTTTGATTTTGAGAAATGCTAATGATTTATTCCTTCAATAATTCTCTGGCTTCTGTTTTTCTGGGTAGTTCCTCTCTGGAACTCCTTTATGTTGAATTTTTGACTGCCAGGATGGAATCGCTAATTTTCCTTTCTCTTCTACTTTCCATCTCTATTACCCCGTCCTTGTGCTCTAAGTTTTGGGAGATTTCCTTGGCTTTCTTTTCTGAGCCTTCTATCAAATCACTACAGTTTCAGCTATTAGAGTTCAAAGAAATACATACTTTTTTTGTTTAATAATTGTTTGGGTTACTTATTTTTTGGAGATGGTCTGTGCTTATTTATCTGACCATATTAATTATGTATTTTTAACTACTCCCCACCCCACTTCTACATTGTATCTTTTTACTCTGAATAAGTTGGTTTTGTTTTGTTGTTGTTCTTCTTCTTGTAAAAGTTTCTCAGGTGTTTGCTCCTCTAAATAATGAAGTATAAATATTCACCCTGAAGATATGGAGTTGAAGTCCCAAGTATATTAATAAGGCTTATAACCAGGGGCTGCACTGCAATGTGACTCAGAGTATTTTGAATTGGAGTGCCCCCAAATATGAAGAAAGACTATCTAATCTTTTGTTAGGCATATGGGGCAATAACTCAAGTCTCCCTGCTTTTATTTTCTGATCTGTAGCCGCTCATGGTTCTGGCCTCTTATACTTCTGGTGCCTTAAGTCTGGAACTTTTCTAGTTTGATATCTTCAGGGGAAAATTATTTTACTTGCAAGTTTGGGGAAAGGTCACCACCTGACCAAAGGAGTTGTATGGATGGAGACTTGAGGCTCTAGACACATTCAGAGTGACACTCCCTGCGTTTTCAGCCTTTCCCTCTACTGCCATCCTCTGTGGAGTCAGTATGAGGTACCTCCATTTCCGAGTTTTTCTGAGACTCTGGCCTCCTTGCTTCTGGTTTGGAAGTCTCAGCTCTCTCTGCTCAGTCAGGACTCCTTCACCGAGTCCATCTTGTAAACCATTTGACAGCTTTTGTCCTTACATCATCTCCTGTGTCTTTTCCTTTTCTTCTGTCCTTTCGAGTTGATAGCTTTATATTGCTCTATTGTCATCTCAGGGTCTTTTCAGGACAGGCAGGAACACACATACATTTTCAATCCATCATGTTTAACTGTTTAAAAAGGCAGTTCTGATTTATGTCACTTCCAGTGCTTTCCCTTTGTGCTTTTGCTACATCTAATACCTTGAATGTGGCCTGCAGAACCCAAGGGGCTCTGGCCTCTGCCTAGTTTCTTTGTCCTTTTCTGAATTCTTTGACTTGTGCTCTCTTTTCATTCTCTATTTCTCCTTTATGGCACATAATGTAATTTACATTAATTAATATGATATAAACCAGTAGGTAGAGAACCTTTCCTCCCTCATCACTGCTTGTTTCCCTGAGCCTTCACTGTGCTGGCTCTAACCGTCACTTGATAATATTTACTGAATAAATAAATTAATGTACATCTTTTGTTAATCCTCTTTCCCTATAGTTATCAGAAATAAAAGCCTTTATTTACTTGTTTAAGAAACCGATAAACTTTTCTATTCTCGGGAAGTTGAGAGAAGAGGGATGAGAAGGAAGAGTGAGTGATGGTAGTAGAATATGACCTTTGAGAAGGAAGAAGATGGTTATTTATATATTCGGAACCGACACTAACTTTTGAATACCTGCTTTGTACCAAGTCTGTTATGTATATTCAATATGTGGTTTACTACTACTAATAATCATGATAGTTTCTGTTTGATGTGTAAGCTGTATAAAACTAAATACTCTGTAAGCTAATTATTACAGTAACTCTTATATTAACTCATACAGAACCGTGATAGGCATAGTACTAACCTTTGTAGATATATTGACTTAATTAATTCTTTTCTTTTTTCTTTTTAGAATGGGGTAGAGGAGCAGAGGGAGAGGGAGAGAGAGAATCTTAAGTAGGCTCCATGCCCAGAGAGGAGCTGAATGTGGGGTTTGATCTCATGACCCCAAGAGCATGACCTGAGCTGAAATGAAGAGTCAGATCCTTAGCCGACTGAGCCACCCAGGTGCCCCTATACTTACTTAATTCTTACAACAAGCTTGTAAGATAGGGCCAATGTTCTCATTTTACAGATAGGGAAACTGAGTCACAGAAAGGTTAAGGAATGTTTCTTAAACAACGTAGTGATTGGTAGTAGAGCCCGGATTCAGACTAAGTATTAAGGTTGCAGAATTTAGGTCTTAACTATTGTAGTATGCTGCTTCTTATCTATCCTTACGATATGCTTATAGGATGGGCAGGATGAAATTAAAAGGTTATTCAGCCAGACAGCTATAATTGGTAAAAATGTATAATGATAAAATTATGACCTTTATCTACTTCACATTAGCAGTCAGTCCCTGCCCCAGTGGTTATGCCATTTAAGAATTTAGAATGCATTTTTGTCATATTCTTCTCTTTTCTCATATAATTAAGGACATGCGTATGCATAGATGTTCTGTCATTGTTTATCTTCCAGAAAGGTGCAGTTTTTGCCCAACTATAATGACAATGTCTTTAGTCTACCTGAGTAGCTTTAACTAAGTATTTTAAATGACTATAAATTACTCAATGTGATGATGATATAATTTGTTTAACTATTTACTCACTGATAGGAATTCACATTACTTTTAGTTATTTACCACTGTGGATCTCTTTATAGAGTAGTAGTATATGTTGTAGTGTATAGTGCATGTTGCAGTAAACCTCCTTGTAATATTTACTTACACACTAAGAATTTTATTTATTTCATCTAGATTCCCAAGGAATAGAATTCTGATATATGAAATCACATTTAGAATCATATTTCTACCAGGAATATACACAGTATGATTTTTTTTTTTACCTCTTGCTTAACAAAAATAGATGTTACAAATTCTTGCCACTATTTTGTGTGAAATTTTTTCAGATTTCTCTAAAAGACGTGAAGTAAATGGTCATATTTATACATCTTTGTAAATTTTTATCTATATAATAATTTTGTATCTCTATATAAATGGAGTTAAAATTAAAGTTTAAACATTTATTTTCAATTAAAAAAACAAGAATCTGGGGATAATTGTTACTTATCTTTTAAATTAGTAACTTCAAACCACAACATGTGTCAAAATCACCTGGAAGGCTTGCTAAACCACAAACTGTTGGGCGCCACTCCCAGAGTTTCTGATTCAGTTGGTCTAAGGTGGGGGTCTGAGGATTTGCATTTCCAAGTTCCTAGGTGACAATGCTGCTTGTCCAGGGATAACACATTGAAAATAATTGTTCTGTGGTGCCTCTTTAAACTCAAGAAGTAGGGGCGCCTGGGTGGCTCAGTCAGTTAAAGGTTAAGCATCTGTCTTGGGCTCAAGACATGATCCAGGGATCCTGGAATTGAGCCCCGCAGGAGGCATGAGTTTCCCTGCTCAGCAGGGAACCTGATTCTACCTCTCCTTCTGCTGTTCCCTCTTCTTGTTATCTCTCTTTATCTCTCTCTTATGCTCATTTTAAAAAAAGAATCTTTAAAAACAATCAAAATAAAGTCAAGTAGTATTCCTAAGAATTTACACCAGAAGTAAGTTCACCAATAATCATACCCGGTCAGCTCAAAATAACAAAAGATTGAAGGTGTTGATTAAATTGACTAGGAAACCTTAGTTTTGGTTTGAATTACTTGCCAACTGTGTTATACATAGCTTACTCAAACTTTTTATAACTTAGTTTTTCTTTTATAAACTTTAGAATAATACTGTGTTCTACTTTCTATCAAAGGACTGCCCTAAGGCTCAATAGAGGCAACAAATGTGAAAATGCTGGGGGAAAAAAAAGCTACCAAATACTATGCAAATGTGTTATCATCATCATTCTTTGGATTAGGATTACTTGATATGTAAACCATACAAGTTACAATTTATCACTCCTTGTCAAGGCTTTTCTCAAACTGACATCTCATTCATAAATAAACAATGGAGTACCGCAGAGGTCTTAAAACCTAACAGTCATGTTTCTCAAGAGATAAGTTATATATTACCTGACAAGCGCACCTTCCCTAAAATTCGTCTTTAGACAGTGCTCTCCTCCACTTGCCACTCATCAAGGTGGTCCCAGTCATTCCACATCATATTAGAATATTCTATTCTCTCTGTAGCTATAGTCCCTCTCTGAAATTATCTTGTTTATGTGTTCATAATGTATCTTCCCCATACTAAAGTCCACATTCCATGAGAGCTAGAGCTCTCTCAGTTTTTTCACTCACTACCTCCCCAGAACTGAGAAGAATGATGGCCACAGTAGCAGTGAAACAATGTAGCTTTTTAGAGACCAAATGCAACTGTACCACAGTTGGTAAGTAGGTCTTATCTGGGACTGACAAATTTGAAATAGTCACTTAGAATGAGCTGTGCCAATTCTTAAGCATCAGAAACTTGAAACTGGTTATTTTGGAAAGTTCCAGAGGAAGGATATAGGGATCAAATGTTTTGTAAATCACCATGATTACAATTTATGCATTCATTGAACAAATACTCATGTAATTTCTATATGATAAAATGAACAGTTTATAAGTTTTTAGCAACTTTTTAATTTCAAGACATATTCTTGGAAGAAAGCTTGCCTAGGAAAAATGCAATTCTAGTTTGGTACGCTAGAACCAATTCTCCTAATATCAGGTATACTTTTCCCAGCAGAAGTGATAAAGTTGTTGTGTCTACTCTTGGCAGCAGAAGTAGGTTAAATGGTGAAAATTCTAGGAAGAAAACTTTGAGTGAATGTTAGAAATAATTTTCTGATGATGATTATTGCTCTCATAATATTTCATTTTTAATTTGTGGAATAAATTTTCTGCAGATGCATTTGTAGGGGTTCCTGGGTGGCTCAGTGGGTTAAGCCTCTGCCTTCCGCTCAGGTCATAATCTTGGAGTCCTGGGATTGAGCCCCGCATTGGGCTCTCTGCTCAACAGGGAGCCTGCTTCCCCCTCTCTCTCTGCCTGCCTCTCTGCCTACTTGTGATATCTCTCTTGCTCTCTATCAAATAAATAAAATCTTAAAAAAAAAAGAAAAGAAAAGAAAAGAAGAAGAAGAAGCAGCATTTGTAGCATTCTTGGCTCCAAACAGTAAAGAGTTAGTGCTAGAATATAGAATGTGGTTATAAAATAAGGAGCATAATGTTTTTCTGAATAGTTGTTTTTATAGGATTATCACTAATTATCAGCATGTTACATTTACTCAGTATTTTGGGATTTCTTCTTTTTGGACTGACTTCAGAATCAATTCACTTGCTCTCAAGAATACCAGAGAACTTCAGGATAATACCATTTTTTAAAACCTAAATTGTAGTAGTGTAATTTGATTGAACGTTTTGTTTATCAGTGTTGAATACTGGCTGCTTAATGTCACCTTAAAAAATTAGATCCAATATTCTTCCATGGTAAAAGCATTGAACAAACTAGGACCTTTTAAAAGAGGACTTACTCAAGCTGATTAAAAAACAAAAACAAAAACATGGGGTGCCTGGGTGCCTCTGTTGGTCGTTAAGCATATGTTTTTGTCTCAGGTCATGATCACAGTGTGCTGGGGTGGAGCCCTACATCGGGGCTCCCCACTTAGCGGGGAACCAGTCTCTCCCTCTCCCTCTCCCACTCCCCTGCTTGTGTTCCCTCTCTCACTGTGTCTCTCTCTGTCAAATAAATAAAAATTTTAAAACAAAAACAAAAACAAAACATGACCCCGGCTAACACCATACTTAACAGTGCAAGACTGACAGCTTTCCTCTAAGATCAGGAAAAAGTAAGGATGTCCACTCTTGCCATTTCTATCCAAGATTGGTTCTAGCCTGGGAAATTAGATGAGAAAAGTAAATAAAAGCCATCCAGATTGAAAAGAGAGAAATAAAACTCTATTTACAGAGGACATGATCTTCTGTATAGGAAATCCTAAGGAATCTGTATCAAAACTATCACAGCTAATAAGTGAGTTCTGCAAGGTTACAAGATATAAGACCAATATTTTAGAAGACTGTGTTACTATACACTAGCAACGAATGCTCCAAAATGAAATTAAAGACAGTTTCATTTATAATAGTATCAAAACAATAAAATATGTAAGAATGAAGTTAACATAAGAAGCTCAGAATTTGAACCTTGAAAACTGAAAAACATTGCTGAGAGAACCTAAAGAAGACTTTAATAAATGAAAAGTATTCTGTGTATGAGTCAATAAATTGATGCACAGCTGTTTGTTTTTTTTTTGCAAAAATTGATGGAATGATCTTAAAATTCATATGGAAATCTAACACACTCAGAATTACCAAAGCAATCTTGAAAAGGATGAAAATTGAGGGGATTCACACTTCCCATTTTCAAACCTACTGAAAACTCTATAGCAATTCAGACAATGAGGTACTTGTATTGATAAATGGAATAGAATTGAGAACCCCAATGGGGAAAGAATAATCTTGTAAACAAATTGGCTCTGGGACAACTGGTATCTACAAATGAAAGGATGAAGTTAGACCTTTTTTACACATCATACACAATAATTAACTCATAGTGGATCACAGGACTAAATGTAGAGCTACCATTATAAACCTTTTAGAAGAAAACATAGGAGTATATTTTTATGACCTTAGGTTAGACAATGATTTCTTAGATATGACACCAAAAGCTCAATCAACAACAAGAAAAAACAAATTGAACTTAATGAGAATTAAAACTTGTGCTTCAAAGGAAATTATCAAGCTAGTGAAAAGGCAATCTATGTGTTTGGAGAAAATATTGCAAAACATAGATAATAAGGGATTTTTTATCTAGAAAATATAATGAACTCTTTTTTTATTACGATAAATTAGCCAGCATATAGTACATCATTAGTTTTTGATGTAGTGTTCAATGATTCATTAGTTACGTATAACACCCAGTACTCATCAACAGATGAATGGATAAAGAAGATGTGGTTCATATATACAATGGAATATTACTCAGCCATCAGAAAGGATGAATATGGATAGAACTGGAGGGGTTTATGCTAAGTGAAATAAGTCAAGCAGAGAAAGACAATTATCATCTGGTTTTACTCACATGTGGAATATAAGGAATAATGTAGAGGGAAAACTAAATGGGAAGAAATCAGAGAGGGAGCCAAACCATGAGAAAAGGGGCTCTGGGAAACTGGGTGATGGGAATATAATGAACTTTTATAGGTAAATAATAAAAAGATAGACATAGTATTTGGGTAGATATTCCTCCAAAGAAAGTATTCAAATCATCAATAAGCTTATGAAAAGATGCTCAACATCATTAGCCACTAGAAAAACAGAAATTAAAACCACAATAATATACCACATCAAAGTAAGTAAGATAATTATTACTGAAAAGACAAACATGTCTTTGGAGAGAATGGACTAATTAGAACTCTACTACATTTCTGGTAGGAATATCATTGGTGTAGCCACTTCAGAAAACAGTATGGAACTTCCTATCAGGTATCTACTATTTAGTATTCACTACTTAGTCTCTACTCAAAAAAATTGGAAACATGTTCATATAAAAACATGTACACTGCTATTCAAGCAGCATTATTTCTAGTAACTAGAAAATATTAATGTCCATTAATTGATAAATGTGGAATATCTATATGATGGCATTTTACTTGGCAATTAAAAGTAATGCATTATTGATGAACCCTAAAAAGATTGTTTTAAGAAGCTAGTCACAAAAGAAGACATATTATGTGATAACCATTCATATGTAAATCTAGAATATAAAATACATAGAGACAGAAAGTAAATTAGTGATTTCTAGGATCTGGGTGAGTAGAGAGAACTAGAGAATGGAGAGTGGCTGCTAATAGAGATGGGGTTTCTCCATTTTCATTTGAAAGTGTTCCCAGATTATATTTGCACAACTCTATGAATATACTATGACCCACTGAGTTATATACTTTAAAGTGTCACTATTCTGATATGGGAAGTAGATCTCACCAAAGCTGTTGTATTTTGTAAAATGCTGATGTTACCATGGAGCTTATTTAATTTTGAATGCCTTAAATATTTACAATTAATTATAAAATGAAAATTACTATTAGAGAATTTTGAATTATAACAATTAAGACCATAACATACAGGACAAAAATATACTGAAAAACACCATAAAAATTGATAAAAATAATAAATTTAAAAAAGAAAAGAAAAGAAAAGAAGGCACCTGGGTGGCTCAGTCAGTTGAGCATCTGCCTTCAGCACAGGTCATGATCCCAGGGTCCTGGGATCGAGACCCACATTGGGCTCCCTGCTCAACAGGCAATTTGGTTCTCTCTCTCCCACTTCCCCTGCTTATGTGCGCTCTCTCCCTCTCTGTCAAATAAATAAAAAAATTTTTTTTTGAGAAAAATGTGTGTGGCATACATGCAATAAAAAGGCTAAGGACAATAATAATAGTATCTTAATAATAAAACATCTCTTACAAATCAATTAAAACAAAAGCTCAATTTTTATGAAGTAAGAAACATGAATTTAAGAACCTGTAATGTGACAAATTAACATGTAAAAATAACTTTATTAATAGTCAAATAACTACAAAGTTTATCAATATGAAAATCTTTTTTTTTTTTAAATGATAAGATTCTGTGTAGGCCAGACTTAGGATGAAACTGGGTAAATGCATACACTGCTGGTAAAACAAATTGATACTGTATTTCTCTAAATTATTTAATAGCATTTAACAGTTTTATGTACTATACTTAGAAATTCCCTAACAGTATATCCTAAGGAAGCTATCATAAATGGGTTCATTGATTTAGCCACAAAAATATTTATTGAAAAATTATAATATTAGAACACATTATATTGTAACTATCTGCATTTCCAAAATGGATTTATGACATCACTTGTGTCTATCCATAAAATTGAACACTGTTCAGCTGTTCAATAAAAAATAATCAGATTGTGGAGAAGTAGGTACAAGCTTATTGATTTATAAATAGTAAGAAATAGTAATGAAAAAAATAACAAAATGCTCACAGTGGTTATATCAGGTATTGGGCTTGGCTTGGTGGCTGTGATGGCTTCCAACCTCTTCCCAGAGGCTTTCCTATACTGCAGAGACTAGAAAATTAGAAATTCCATTTCTAAACTCCATTATGGCTCGGTTCTGTAGCTGATTAACGTCCACGAACACCATGTCATTGTAGGAGATTTCCAAGTTGCAGGTGAAGCAGAAGTTACTACTCTTGCCATTTTCTAAACAGGGTTGGAGAAGCTTTTGATTTTTTTGTTGCAGCATCATCAGGGTCCCCACTTATAATATGATTGCTAAGAAGCAATGGTTAAGTTTTCTAAGAATGATAAATACTTGTGTCTTTGTTTGGAAATCTTTTCTACCAAGAAAGAATGGCTGGTACATCACTATCACCCTAATGTCTTGGGACATCCATGGAACATCCATTTTGCTGTTGTGTAGTACAGCAGGTACAGAAGAGATTGTCGAACTTGTGCCTAGTTCCGGCTGTGAGGTTATGATTTCGCATCCTAACTTCTAATCTTGAAGAATCAGTAGTTAACTGTGGTACGGCAGTAGGATTCATTTCTGAAAGCCCAACCTAGAGTTTTTATCTTTACCCTTTGCAATAATTCTGTAAGCCACTTAATTGTAAAATTTCTTTTGGTTTACACTGGCAAAAAGGATTCGGTTCTCTACAGTTGGTGTCTGAACATGGATACAGTTGGGTTATTTTTATTTTCAATCTTGATCTTGTATGTATTATATACATTTGCAACAACTACATATTGCTATTATAATATAGAAATTTATATAATAATTGTTTAGAATAAATCTGAAGTTTACAAAGGGGCTTCTTTTTTTAATAATTTTTTATTTTTTTATTAACATATAATGTATTATTAGCCCCACGGGTACAGGTCTGTGAATTGCTAGGTTTACACACTTCACAGCACTCACTATAGCACATACCTTCCCCAATATCCATAACCCTCCACCATCTCCCTACTCCCTTCCCCCGGCAACCCTCAGTTTGTTTTGTGAGATTAAGAGACTCTTATGGTTTGTCTCCCTCCCGATCCCATGTTGTTTCATTTATTCTTTTCCGATGCCTCAAACCCCCCACATTGCATCTCCACTTCCTCATATTATGGAGATTGTGATAATTGTCTTTCTCTGATTGACTTATTTCACTAAGCATAATACCCTCTAGTTCCATCCATGTCATTGCAAATGGCAAGATTTAATTTCTTTTGGTGGCTGCATAGTATTCCTATATATATATATATATATATATCACATCTTCTTTATCCATTCATCTGTTGAGGGACATCCAGGTTCTTTCCATAGTTTGGCTATTGTGGACATTGTTGCTATAAACATTCAGGTGCATGTGCCCCTTTGGATCACTACGTTTGTATCTTTAGGGTAAATGCCCAGTAGTGTAATTGCTGGGTCATAGGGTAGCTCTATTTTCAACTTTTTGAGGAACCTCCATGCTGTTTTCCAGAGTGGCTGCACCAGTTTGCATTCCCACCAACAGTGTAGGAGGGTTCCTCTTTCTCCGGATCCTTGCCAGCATCTGTCATTTCCTGACTTGTTAATTTTAGCCATTATGACTGGTGCGAGGTGGTATCTCATTGTGATTTTGATTTGTATTTCCATGATGCCGAGTGATGTGGAGCATTTTTTCATGTTTCTTTTGGCCATCTGGATGTCTTCTTTGCAGAAATATCTGTTCATGTCCTCTGCCCATTTCTTGATTGGGTTATTTTTTATTTTTTATTTTTTTTAAAGATTTTATTTATTTATTTGACAGAGAGAGATCACAGTAGGCAGAGAGGCAGGCAGAGAGAGGGGAAGGGAAGGAAGCAGGCCCCTGCTGAGCAGCGAGCCCAATGTGGGACTCGATCCCCTGACCCTGAGATCATGACCTGAGCCGAAGGCAGCAGCTTAACCCACTGAGCCACACAGGTGCCCTGGTTATTTGTTTTTTAGGTGTTGAGTTTGATAAGTTCTTTATAGATTTTGGATACTAGCCGTTTATCTGATATGTCATTTGGGAATATCTTCTCCCATTCTGTCAGTTGTCTTTTGGTTTTGTTAACTTTTTCCTTTGCTGTGCAAAAGCTTTTGATCTTGAGGTCCCAATAGTTCTTTTTTTGCTCTTGCTTCCCTTGCCTTTGGTAATGTTCCTAGGAAGAAGTTGCTGCAGCAGAGGTCGAAGAGGTTGCTGCCTGTTTTCTCCTCAAGGATTTTGGTGGCTTCCTTTCTCACATTGAGGTCCTTCATCCCTTTTGAGTCTATTTTCATGTGTGGTGTAAAGAAATGTTCCAATTTCATTTTTCTGCATGTGGCTGTCCAATTTTCCCAACACCCTTTGTTGAAGAGACTGTCTTCTTTCCATTGGACATTCTTTCCTGCTTTGTCAAAGATTAGTTGACCATAGAGTTGAGGGTCTATTTCTGGGCTCTCTATTCTGTTCCATTGATAAATATGTCTGTTTTTGTGCCGGTGCCATACTGTCTTGATGATGACAGCTTTGTAATAGAACTTTGAAGTCTGGAATTGTGATGCCACCAACTTTGGCTTTCTTTTTCCACATTCCTCTGACTATTCGAGGTCTTTTCTGGTTCCATATAAATTTTAGGATTATTTGTTCCATTTCTTTGAAAAAAATAGACGGGATTTTGATAGGGATTGAATTAAATGTCTAGATTGCTTTAGGTAGCATAGACATTTTCACAATATTTGTTCTTCAAATCCATGAACATGGAGCATTTTCCCATTTCTTTGTGTATTCCTCACTTTTTTTCATGAGTACTTTATAGTTTTCTGAGTATAGACTCTTTGCCTCTTACAAAGGGGCTTCTTTTAAAATTATAGCTTTTGGAAGAAGTATTATAGTTTGGTAGTTAAGACTTGGGCTTTGGAGATGTCATAAGCTTAAATCTCAGCTTCCTTCTTTAGTATTCTTAAGCAAGCATTTCTAAAACCTCAGAATTATTTTCTATAAATTGAGGATTAGAACAGTTTATTTATGGTATGAAGATTAAATGAGATAATGTATGTAAAGCTGAGATCCCAGTGCTGAATATTTTATAGGAATTCAATAAATGGTAGCCTTGCAGACTCTCTTAAACTTTCATACAGCTCACATTTCTCTATCTTGGTCATAAGAATATCTATGCATATCTTTCCTAAATACTTTGCTTTGAACTACATTTCATTATATTCATTACCCTACCCCAAAATAAATTTAGATGTGTCCTAATCTCATGAAAGTATTAAATGAAAATTATTTCTCCATGTGAGTTTGTATTTTACACTTGATGTTACTTAAGAAAACAAATTCTACTTTAAATGATTTTAGTATTCTTTCAGCACAGTGATTGTTTCAAATTGAAATAAGTGCCAGCCTGTTTTTCAAAACAGGGCAACACATCAATGTCTGATAATTAAGGGGTCTATGCTTTAGGGATCCACATGCATAGCTCTTAGTAGAGTTAAGAGTAAATGAGGCACACAATGAATTTGCTAGGAATTTAAAATAAGAATATGCTTTTGATTTGTTTTTAACTCAAGTATCCAGATACACAGGGTAAATATTACCCTTGAATATTAAATATTTACACATGAATATTATATGATTACAGATGTATCTCTTGAAACTGTCAACAAACTCAAATACTTCATCTAGTAAAGCTCACGGTTTCTGCTGTTTTAATTGCATTCACCTTATTCTCTGGCAACGTGAAGTTGCCAGTGGAAAATAATGAATTATTGTAGCCAGTACATAAACAAATAGAAAACCACCTTTCATGGGGTTCAAATTTATCACTTTGGTTTTATTGGCATATACACTAACCAACTGAGCTGATTTGCTGTGCTCCTGAGTTGTAAGAAAGTATTTAAATTCCCTTCTGCTTTAACTAATGACAGTGAGATTAGGAATGCCTCTTTACAACTTCTTCTTTTACATAAGTGCTTAGCAATAATTTTTTATAGTGAGAACTTGTTAATAAGAAGGAAAACTCTGTTTATCTATCTATTTATCTATCTATGCATTCAATACATATAGGTATTGAGATGCCTAAATTATAACCATAACCGCTATTTCTGCTTCTGTACCTTTGCTTGCTAACCCATGAGGAGATGGAAAATTACCAGCAAACTTTCTATAGGCACTCTGTAACCACACAACCCCCACCCAGAATCCAACCTAGCAGAGTGGCCGCTCCTAGACCCCCACCCAGCTCTGGGCCGAGAGATAACAGTCATCTGGTGCCAGAGAAACCCCCACCCAGAATTGGACGTGACAAAATGACTGCTCCCGGACCCCTCACCCAGCTCTGGGTGCAAGAGATAATAACCATCTGGCACCCCGCGGCTTGACAGGGAGACCCCAGCCAATCCTGAGGTGACACATATCCTAGCGGCGCCAACCAAGCAGTTTGAAGAACGACAGCCCTTTGATCTAACCGATAATCTGTTCCCAGCCTTTTCCCGCTCTGTAGCGCACCAGTCATATTATACAGTTGTTATTTGATTTTCCCGCGGTATGTAGTGATTTGTTACGAGATACTATGATGTATGCTAAGTCCCTGCCTCCCCAAAAATAGAGTATAAAAAGTGCTGTGATCCTGAGCTCAGGACTTCTTAGCGTCACCGGCAATGAGTGCGTGGAGGTCCGGGTTCGAACTCATAATAAACGACCCTTGCTGTTTGGCTTTGACTCTGGACTCTGGTTGTTGTCTTTGGGGGGTCTTGGAATTTGGGCACAACAGTATGAGACATACTGACAATCTTCTATGTGCTGGAGATCTAGAAGTGAACCAAATAAGTAAGGGATGAAAATAGTGCAGCCATTTTGGAAAACAGTTTGGAAGTTCCTCAACATGTTTAATATATGGTTCCCAATATGACCAGAAATTCCACTCCTAGGAATGTACCCCAAAGAATTGAAAACATGTTCACACACACGAAAATTGTACATTATGTTCATAGTATCATTATTCTTAATAGTTAAAAAGTGATAACATCTATCAACTCATATGATAAATATGGTATATCCTTATACTGATATACAGTGGGCAATAAAAATGAATGAAATATTGATATGTAACACAACATGGATGAACCTGTAATATTGTGCTAAGTGCAAGAAACCCATCACAAAAACCACATATTGTATGATTTTTAGGAAATGTTCAGAGTACCCAAATCCATAGCCATAGAAAGTAGATTACCAGCTCTTAGAGTCTTTATAAGAGACAAAAATGAGGGAATGGGAAATGATTTCTAATGAATAGGGGGTTTCTTTTTGGGGAATACAAAAGTTCTAAAATTATATAGTGGTGATATTTGTACAAATATGTGATAATGCTAAAAAACACTGAATTATACATCTTTAAAAGGGTGAATATTATGGTGTATGAATTATATCTCATAAAGCTGTTATATTTAAAAAAATAAAAAATTAATTGTGAATCCTCCTTTTGCCAGGTAATATCTGAGAATCTAGGGATACTGCAGATGTCAAAAATTATAAATCTGCATTCACAGAGTTAATCATTTTTAATATATGCTATTGAAATTGCAAGACCATGCTCTATATTTGAACAAACTTTAACTAAAGGAAATAATTATTGGATATTATGGTCAGAGTACTATTATATAGAAGGGATAGGATTCTTCTTCCTACAGTATTCTGTAAGGAATTGTAGCATTACAGAAAGTGTCACTAAAGAGATGGAACAAACTCTTACATTTAGGATGGATCAACACATCTCAGGAGCTTATAGAAACATATTATACTATAATTTTACATCAGAATTTCTTGGAAGATAGCCATGGCCTATAAAAAATTTTAGGAAGTAACAGAAATTAATATCACTCTGTGCCTGTCCTCATATTGAAATATCAATATCATGATATTGTCACATGTTTTTAATTTTGGAATAAAGTAAACAACTAATAGTGATTTTTAGAAAAATGTAACTGTGAAAATGAAGATGCACATATTAATTATACATTAGATGTAACATAAATGATGATTTTAATGGAATGATAATTATATGTAACAAATTATGTGATATTACATTATAAGGAAGACATGGGTCACATGAATACATCCAAGTTGATTAATCATTTACTCAGGAGTTGCTATTGTCATTTCCAAGCATAGTGGTCTGCTGTGGTTGGTTTTCATATCAACATGACTAGGCTGTAGTACTCATTTTTTAAGTTAAAAAAATTTTTTTTAGATAGCTTTTAATTTAATTAAATTCATACTTGCTTGCCCCCACAGCTGTGTAAGCTAATTCTTTGAAACAAATCCTTTTTTCTTAAAAAATATTTATCTCTATCTATCTACTATCTATCCATCTATCTATCATTTATCTATCTTCTTACTGGTACTATTTCTCTGTTAGAATCTTCACTAATACAGATTTTGGTACTAGGAGTGGTTCTAGAAAAAGAATTTTATGGTGAATTTTTTTTTAAAGATTTTATTTATTTATTTGACAGAGAGAGATCACAAGTAGATGGAGAGAGAGGCAGGCAGAGAGAGAGAGAGAGAGAGAGAGAGAGAAGCAGGCTCCCTGCTGAGCAGAGAGCCCAATGCAGTACTCAATCCCAGGACCCTGAGATCATGACCCAAGCCAAAGGCAGCGGTTTAACCCACTGAACCACCCAGGCGCCCTATGGTGAAATTTTAAAATTGGTTCTGATTGTTCTGGAATTGATTCTCTCTAATCTCATTAGGTTTAAAGGCATTAATGATTCTACCTTGAATGGTGAAGAAACACTGGAACATGATGTGACTATAGAGAAATGCAAAATATTGCCATTGGATACTCTGTATACTTAACCCAGCTAGGACATACCGGGGCTAGAATATAAATGTAGTTTAGTCAGACTGTAAAATCTTTGAAGTTTCCATTGCATGAACAAAAGTTCAGTCTTCTAAGAGTGATAGATACTTGTAGCCTTTCCTTGGAAATCTGATTTTGGGTGAGAAAGCCTAAGACTCACAGTCACACTCTACTAAGCAAGAATGGCTCTTACTTCACTATCAGCCTAATGTCCTTTCAGATTTTCTACAATTAAGGTCACCTTTTTATACCCAGAGTGGCTATACTCAAGAATCTTGTTAACAGAGTCAAAACTCAATTTTTCTATCACATTTATAATCTTACTTATTAATAGATGAAACAAAATTCTTGGTGCTTGTAATGACATTGTACCAAAAGGCCATAGCAGACCATGAAAAAGGACAGAGCAGACATTTTTGCTTCCATGTTAGACATTATAGGAAATGAATTAAATACACATCAGGTTTTATTTGACTTTCTAGGCAAAAACTGAGGTTCAGGCAAACCTGGTAGTTTACATTGAGTAGTTACTGAATTTTAGGTTTTGCATTCACTCTTCTGTAGGACTGTAAAATATCTCCCAGTTTCTATTTTTTATTTAATCATTAAATAAAATTTAAGTAACCCATAAAATAAATTTATTTAAATTCATGGATCTATTAACATTACACAGTCTCAAAGAATAGAGATTAGGGGCACTTGGGTGGCTCAGTCGTTTAAGCATCTGACTCTTGGTTTTGGCTCAAGTCCTGATCTTTCAGTTGTGAGATGGAGCCTCAAGTCAGGCTCCGTCTTAATCTCCATGCCCAGTGTGAAGTGTGCTTCATATTCTCTCTCCCCTGCCATTCCCTGGCTCTCACATGCCTATGCAAATGTGTCCACCCTCTATCTCTCGAATAAATAAGTAAATAAAATCTTAAAAAAGAGCAGAATTTAGAATTTTGCCAATAAAATGGGCACAGATATATAATAAAATAAAAATATTAAATGTATATATAATATTAAATGTATATATATATATTCATTAAATGTGTGTATATATATATATATATATTCATTAAACATCTACACAAATAAGTTAGCAATTTGCACCGCTTAATAGTCATCAGAGTTGCTTGCAGGGCTTCCTAAAATACTCATGCCTGGATTGCACCAAACACTTATGAGTAAGATTCCCAGAAGGGAGATTCCAGAAACCTGCATTTTTACAAAGTGCCACAGGTGGCTTTGATTCATGGCCAGTGTTGAAAAATACAGAGGTCAGAAAAGAGAAACTTTAAAATTTGCAAGTTAATTGACTCAATTGTTTTTTTTTACTCTGCTCCCTCTTTATAAGCTCAATTTCCCACCGTACACACACATCCCTGTTCATCTTTAGATTGACTGTGGCACCACTTTAATTTTGGAATTTCTATTTAACTCCACCCTCCTGGCTTGATAGGAATTTTTTTTTTTAAATTCTGGCTTCTTGTAACTCCCTGACATATATCAGTTCTGGTTTGGTGAATATTTTATTTTATTTTATTAATTCATTTGAGGGAGAGAGAGAGAACAAGCAAGGGGAATAGCAGAGGGAGAGAAAGAAGCAGACTTTCTTTTAGCAGGAAGCTTGATGCAGGTCTTGATCCCAGAAACCTGGGATCATGACCTGAGCCATAGGCAGATCTTAACCAACTGAGCCACCCAGGTGCCCCCCAAGTTTTGGGTTTTTATCGAGTTTTTATTCATATATATAATATAATATAATATAATATATAATATAATATAATATATATAATAGATAATTAATTAATAATTATCAAACTCAAGGAAACAATTTAGATACTAACCCATTTGTGTGTGTGTGTATATATATATAATATATATATAAATATATAATAGATATATTATATTATAGATAATTAATTAATAATTATCTGTTTGTATATTATATTATATATTAATATAAATATATAATAGATATATTATATTATATTATAGATAATTAAGTAATAATTATCTGTTTTGTATATTATATTATATATTAATATATATTATATATATATACACACACACACACACAAATGGGTTAGTATCTAGATTGTTTCCTTGAGTTTGTTTGTTTGCTTCCTTCCTTGGAGGAAAGAAACAAACAGCATTTTGAGAACAAATACAAATGACTTACTTTCCATTAGATGAATTCTGTAAGAGCTTTGATAAATCAGTTGGGCAGAGCCACTAAATTGAAGAAGCATACCCATTCTGAATGTTCCCATTTTAATTATGTATAGAATTTTTTTTGCATTGTCTTTTTATTTTGTTGTCTACAATAAAATTCAAGTGGGTAATATGTCTCCTGTCTCTTAACCCCCCTTTTATTTCTTATAATGTGAATGTTGGTAAATAGATAAAATTTCTTTGCTATATTTGGGCAATTTTCTGGTTAATATTTGAATAGCAGTGTGAACAAAAATGGAATTAAGATTTAAAAAATCTTTTTATTATAAAATAAGTTGTCTTTCTGAGCTTATTTCTCATTTGAATTGAAATGAAATATAGAGGGAAAAATTATCGGGTATGCTAGTTTTTGCAGTGTGACATTATTATTATATGGGAGGTTCTTGTTTCTGGGGTGCTAGCATGATTCTTTAGGGGACAATTGAGATTTTTATAATCATAGATTTCCCCCCCCCCTTTTAAGACATTTTGTCTTGGTCATACCAGGTAAAAACTTACAGTCATCATTATATTAAAAGAATAGAAAATATTAAATGCCTGTAAAATGTTCTTCTGATTTCATATAATTGTAGTTTTTATAAATTTTATGTAATACAGTTTCTTGAATTCTGATAAAATGTATTTAAGTACATGGAATAAGATCCCTTTAAAAGACAACTGCTTAAAAAATTTTACTACTTTTAAATTCTACTGAAAAGATCTCTAGAAAACATAATGGGTGTTCTTAATAGGATAAGCACGGAAAAATAACTTGATTTATAGGTTTCAAAGATTTAGCAGTGTGTCAATCATCTAGGTCATATATAAAGAATATGTTCATAATTAAGTTATTAATTCAAGTAGGATAGTTCTTTCCATTTGTAATTCAATATTCTGTCAATAATTGGTCACTTTTTGGTATAAAACATTTAAAAAATATACGTTAAGAGTGATGATATGGAAAATAGAGTAGGGAATTCACTCTACTGAAATTATTAAGCTGACAAAAACAGAATAACCTTTTTAGAACTCTAGAATCTCATGAAACATTTGTAACAACCAAGGAAGTACTTAATGAAGGAAAAGGCTGCTAAGTTTCAGCATTTAAAGAAACGTTTGCCAGGTCACTGGCTAAATCTTAAGGTAATGGAACAGAGAATGAGTGACTATATACAATAAGGAAAACAAATTTTACTAAAATAGCTTGGAGAAGTCATTAAATGAATGGATAAGTGCAGCCCTCAAAAGCAACAACAGCAAAACTTGGGGAGAGGGAGAGGAGAAGAGGCTGATTTTTTATTTCCACAGTATAATATTCAAAAATATCAACTTCTCAGCAAAACAAACAAACAAATGCAAAAAAAAAAAAAAAAAAACCCAAAACCAAAAAACCAAACATACAAAGAAATGGGAAAGTATGGCCCACTACCCCCCCAAAAGGACAGAAACTATAACTGAAAAAGCCTTGACATTGGATTTAATATACAACATTTTAAATCAACTGTCTTAATTTTCTCAAAGAGCTGAAAGAAGCTATTGAAAGAATTAAAAGAAACCAGGAGACTGGTATCTCATGAAATAGAGAATATCAGTAAGGACTTGCAGATTGTAAAAAAGGAATCAGATAGAAGTTTTGGAGCTGAAAAAGAATATAATATCTGAAATAAAAGATTCACTAGAGTGATAAAAACAGTGTATTTGACTAGGAAGAAGAAAGAATCAATAAACCAAAGAGACAGCAATTCAAATTATCCATTCTGAGGAATAGATAGAAAATGACTTAAAATGAACAGGGCCTAAGAAATCTTTTGGACACTATCAAGTGGACTAGCATAGCATTATGGGAGCCCCAGAAGAAGAAACAGTTAAAGAGAAAAGCAATGTATAAAGAATAATGGCTAAAAAAATTTCACAATTTTGATGAAAGAAGTGAATCTACAAATACAAGAAGTTTGTCAAACTTCAGTAGCATGAACTCAAAGATTAACACTGTGGCACTTAATAAAACTGAAAAACCATAGATGAAAAATCTTGAAAGTAGCAAGGGAGAAATGAGTCATTATCAACCATTGATCCTGAATAAGATTAATAACTGAATTACCATAAGAAATCATACAGGCCAGCAGAGAGTGGATGACATATTTAAATTGTTGAAAGAAAGAAAAAAAAAGCTGTTAACCAAGAAGTTTATATCTGAGCCAACTATCTTTCAAAAATGAAAGAGAAATTAAGATATTAATAGTAAATAAAAGCTGTAGACTCGCACTATCAGAAATGTTAAAGGGAGCCCTTTATGGTGAAATGAAAGGTGTAGAAAGTGACTTGAAGGTGTACACAGAAATAAAGTTCTCTAATAAAGGTAACCACAGAGGTAAATATAAAGTAGGTATTATTGTATTCTTGGTTTGTAACACCTCTTTCTTTTCATATGTGATTTGAAAAACAAATGCATAAAACAACTATTTTAAATCTTTAGCAGAGACAAACAATGTACAAAGATGTAATTTTTAAAAAATATTTTATTTATTTGACAGACAGCACAGTAGGCAGAGAGACAGGCAGTGAGAGAGAGAGGAGGTAGCAGGCTCCCTGTTGAGCAAAGAGCCTGATGCAAGTCTTGATACCACGACTTTGGGATCATGACCTCAGCTGAAGGCAGAGGCTTTAACCCACTGAGCCACCCAGGTGCCCCAAAGATGTAATTTTTGACAATAATAACATAAAGGAGCCATGGAACTATATAGAAGCATGCTATTGAAGTCAAGTTGGTATCAATTCACAATAAACTATTCTTTTTTTTTTTTTGCCTTGTGGTTCTGTTTTTATTTCTTTTTTAAAAATTTCTTTTTTTTCCCAGTGTAACAGTATTCATTGTTTTTGCACCACACCCAGGGCTCCATGCAATGCGTGCCCTCTCTAATACCCACCACCTGGTTCCCCCAACCTCCCACCCCCGCCCCACCCATAAACTATTCTAAATTTATGTTTCTAATTGTAATCCCTAGGGAAATTATTAAGAAAATTACTCAAAGTATACAGAGAAAACATGAAGAGGAAGTCAAAATGATATACTGGAAATAACAAACAAAAAATAAAGTAGTATTAGAGAAATTGAAGAACAATAAATGTTAAGACATACAGAAAACAATTTCAAAATAGGGAATTCCTTACTTTTCACTAATTACTTTAAATGTAAAGGGATTAAATTCACCAATTCAAGACATAGATTGGCACAACAGATTTAAAAACCCAAAACATGTCCCAGGAAACTCACTTTAGATCCAGAGACACAAATAGGTTCAAAGTGAAGTGATGGAAAAGAGATGCAAATAGAAACAAGAGAGCTAATGTAGCTATTATAGAATGAGAAAAGGAGACTTTAAGTCAAAATTAATCAAGAAACAATAAAAATTATAAACATATACCAAACAACAGAGCCTTGAAATGTATTAAGGAAACGCTGACAGAATTGAAAGGAGAAATAAACAGCTGTATAATAATCACTGGAGACTTAAACACCCCACTTTCATTAATGGATAGAACATTTAGGGGCACCTGGGTGGCTAAGTGGGTTAAGCTGCTGCCTTCGGCTCAAGTCATGATCTCAGGGTCCTGGGATCAAGTCCCGCATCGGGCTCTCTGCTCAGCGGGGAGCCTGCTTCCCTCTCTTTCTCTCTGCCTGCCTCTCCATCTACTTGTGATTTCTCTCTGTCAAATAAATAAATAAAATCTTTAAAAAAAAAAAGAACATTTAGATGGAAGACTAATAAGGAAGTAGAGGACTTAAACAGCAATATAACATAACTGAATTTAACAGACATATATATGTAACACTGTATCCAAAAACATCAGAATACACATTCTTCCAAGTGCACATGGAACATTGTCCAGGATACATGATATAAAAGCTGCAGGTATCAAAACAGATATGCAGTAGATGGAAGACAATTGAAAGTCTTGAATTCAACCCATACATTTGTGTGCAATTGGTTTTTAGAGTAAGTTCTATGCCAACATGACATTTGAACTCATGATCAAGGCTTGCAAGCTCTATTGACAGAGTCAACCAGTCACCTCTGTGTGCAATTGATTTTTGATAAGGGTGACAAGTCCATTCAGTAAGGAAATAGTGGTGTTTTTTTTTAACAAACGGTGATGTCATGAGTAGATATTCACATGCAAAAGAATGAAGTTAATGCTTACTTCACATGATGCAAAAAAGCTAACTCAAACTGGATCAGTTATGTGAAAATAAGAGCTAAAGCTATAAAACTCTTACAAGAAAGCATAGTGATACATCTTCATGATGTTGGATTTGGCAGTGGGTTCTTCAATATAACACTGAAGCATAAGCAACACAAGAAAAAATAGATATAATGGACTACATAAAATTTTAAAACTTTTGTGCACCAAGGGACATTATCAAGAAAGTAAGAAGACAACCTAAACAATAGGAGAAAATATTTGTAAATTGTATATCTGATAAAAGTCCATTATCCAGAATATATAAAAAATTCTTCCAGCTCAGCACAATGACATCCAACCTAATGAAAATGAGCAAAGGACTTGAATAGATATTTTTTCAGAGCAAATATATAATGGCCAACAAACATAAGATGCTCAACATCATTCAGGAAATCCAAATTAGAGCTGCAGTGAGCTACTGTTTCACACCCAGTAGGAAGGCTATAATGTAAAAAAATGAAAAATAATAAATTGCAAGAATGTGGAGAAACTGAAACCGTGTACATTGGTGCAGCCCCCATGGAAAACAGTTTGGTGGTTTGTTGAAAAGTTTAAACAGAATTATATGGCTAGTATTGGAATTCATGGGTATATATGCCAAAGAATAAAAAACAGAGATGCAGACCAATTCTTGTATATGAATATTCATAGTGGCACTATTTACAATAGATAAAAGATATAAATAACTCAATTTTTTTTCAATAGCTTAATGGATAAACAAACGTGGTGTATAATAGAATGAAATGTTACCCTAAAAAGTAATATAGTACTGATACATGCCTCCATGTAGATGAAGCTTGAAAATATTATGTGAATGACGCCAGGTAGAAAAGGTCACATATATTCCATTTATATGATATCATCAGCATAGGTAAACCTATAAAGACAGACAGAAGATTGGTGATTTCTAGGAATGAGGCAAAGGAGAATGGAGAGTGACCACTTAATAAGAATAGAGTTTTCTTTTGAGATGATAACAATATCTTGGAACTAGATAGAGGTATGTGATGGTTGAGCAATATTGTGAATGCATTAAATGCACTGACTTACATACTTTTAAGTGGTTAATTTCATATTAAATAAATTACACCTCAATAAGAAAATATATAACCCACTACATTCTGGTATGTTTTATTTTTGTTTTTATTATTTTTTAAAAAGATTTTATTTATCTGATTGAGAGAGTGAGAATGAATTAGAGAGCAAATGCATGAGCAGGGGGAGGGGGAGTGGAACAGGAAGAAGGAGGCTCCCCACTGAGCAGGGAGTCCCGTGCAGTCCCATGCAGGATCCCAGGTCCCTGGGATCATGCCCTGAACTGAAGGCAGACGCCTAACCAACTGAGCCACCCAGCCACTCCCTTTTCTTTTGTTTTTAAATCTTGGGAAGAAACTAAAAGTTGTACTAGTCAGGGTCCAGTCAAGAGAGAGAAACTACATAGTAATTTTAGCAGGGAAGGTTTAATGTAAAGAATTATCATAGATCACTTACCAAAATAAAGAATACAAGAAGAGCAGATATAAGGAAGAGTCCCTACCTTTTTGGCTGAGAAAGAGCAGTGAAGAAAGGAACAAATATGGAGAACCTTCTTATCAATGCTGAGACCTAGACCTAGTGAGAGAAAGTATAAGCAATACCTTATACAATGGTGAAAATGTTTGCTGAGGTCCTGGTCTATGGAACTTACTGGTAGTCCTCCTGCAAGGATGTTAATTGGGAAGCCTGCTGCAGGAAGCTGCCCAGAGGTGCTGTTGGCTGTTGTGCACTGCAGTTTACCCCAAAGAGCATTCTGAAACCAAGAAAAGACCCTTCCTGCTGCTGCGTCCTTGCAGCACTCTGCTCTAACAAAGTTTATCATGAGCCAACTGACAAAGGAAAATGTTTAAAAGGCTACATTAGGTGGGGCGCCTGGGTGGCTCAGTGGGTTAAGCCGCTGCTTTCGGCTCAGGTCATGATCTCAGGGTCCTGGGATCGAGCCCCGCACTGGGCTCTCTGCTTGGCGGAGAGCCTGCTTCCTCCTCTCTCTCTGTCAAATAAATAAATAAATTTTAAAAAAGCTACATTATTATTTCCACTATTGCATTGTAGGAAGGAAAAGAGAGCTTTCAGCTGAAAAACAATAAATTTTTAACTGGCACAAAATTATTTTAACAAAGTAAGTTTGGATCAAATAAGGTACACCAAGGTCTCTATCTTGGCAATAGCCTCCAATATTAATTCATGAGTCATGTAATAATTCATATGTGATTACTTACTTGTCATTTGGGTTTGTGATATTACTTCTCATCATTTGGGAATTGGAAAGTTACATTCCTTAGAAAAAATGTAAGTTAAAAAACAGGCATATTAAACTATAATATTCAACTGAAGGTATTAGATAAAAATATAACAATGAATTTAAAAGCATCAATTAAGTCATGCTTACTGATAATAAATTAGCACATAATTTTTCCATTTAGTCTCTCAGATGCTAATCATTATTTTTAAGTAGAGTTTATCCAGAATACCTGTGTAAGAAGTAAAATGGTAACCAGCTGTGCTGGAAAATACACTAAAAGAGATATTTCTGAATTGTTAAAAATAAAGAAGCTAAATTTTGATCAATGCATATAACTACAACATTAAATATAATAACAAATAACTGTCAGGACACAATTATAACATCTCTATTATAAAATAATTGCTTTTCTAAAACTTTTTAGAGCAAGGTATAATGTATCCAAAATAAATTATTGCAATACAACATTGTTTAAAGGTTATTATTTTATGAGATAAAAATTCCCATCTCAACTTTGACATTTGTTTTTGAAAAATGGGTTCCATTTCAACATTTATATAGCAGCAGGAGCCCGTTATCTTGTGACAACACTTCATTGCATTGACATTATCTGTTAATTATCTTTGCCACCACTAATTTCAAGCCTGGTGTGCTGTATATGCTGGCTCTTACCAGTTCTATGATTGCTCTTTCTTTCCTCATTGATGAGTCTGAAAAATATACAAAGCTGAATTAAAAGTGAAACTCAGACAAAGGTTATATTTTGCACAATCATAAAACACAGAAAATGAAAAACAGTATAGCTTAATAAATAATTTTTTATTTAATAGGGACTATGCTCTTACCTTTTTCTAATATTATAAAGTGATCATATGAGCTGCATGAATATTTTAAATCTAAAAACTAAAGGAAAACATTTAATTCTTGATATACAAAACACTTAGCAAAGGAGAAAAATTTTGTAAGTACAGTCATAAAACATATAAGAAGTATGAAAAGAGATTTATTCTTGTAGACAAGTAGATCAATAAAATTCTGGAAATAAGCCTGTCAGTTACTGTTATTATTAAATTGCCCTTTTATCAGTATGTTCATTACTTGGAAATATTTTTAAAAAAAAAATTGTTGGTTCTTTGTGTGTGTATGTGTACATGTGTGTGCATTATTTTTTTTACGAAAAAGCTACCTATTGAAGTCTTACGTTTCACCCTTATGATTCACATGCCTTTAGTGCAGTATTACAAGACAGGTTTTGTGGGGTTTTTTGTTTTTTAACTTAACAAAGGCTTCTCTTCTGCCCCTCAGAAAATCTCACAGAAGAGGGTATTTCTAATAAATTTATAACACCAAAAAGCAACTCAAAAATAAATTGATACTATGGTGTTTTTTAAAAGATGTACAAATTGGGGCAAAGGTAAAACCAAATAACCTGCTTAAGTATACACCCTGAGATTATGCATGCACGATGCAGTTTATTGCCTGACACGTGGCAAAAATCACCAGATCATGGGAGCTATTGAAAGGAACCAAATACATACAAATCTACTCAACATTTGACCAAAAACGTGACTTTTCTGATATTTAACCAAAATATGAATAGATCCTTTTTTGCTTTTTTTGATATATTTTTAATGGTGTTTTTATGCATATCTTACTGGGTTTGTATCTGTTTCTGTTACTACCTGATATATATTCTTGGTTCAGTGGAAAAGGGCAAGATACAAAAGAGTCTGACATTTGAGAATATAATATTTACAGTGAGAAAATAATCTCTTTTCTACTCTTAAATAAAACATAGATGTAGTCTCTCCTAGTCAGGTGTTATATAAGGCTTAACCCAGTGAATAGGTGAGAATAAGTTAATATAACTTAATATTATGTGTTTTTAATTGCTAAAATAATATTTGTATCATTATGTCAATACAAAATATATTTTATAGCAAAGGCTGTTAAGGAAAGGTCAGAATATAATTTCAACATGTTCAGGTCTCCATGAACATAATTTACTTTGGAACATTAAGTTTGTAATAACATAATCTCAGGTTATATGAGAAAAAATTCAAATAACTATAAACATTGGTGGGAAAATTAACCATCATCAGGTGATTTCAACATACCTATCAATAACTGATGGATCAAGCACACATTAATAAGGATATAGAACAAAATTAATAAGTTTGATAAAGTGGATACAATGTAATTAAAATTTGAACAACTCAATCATTCTTCAAACTTTTTTTTTTTAAATCATCCTTTTTTCTTTTTTTAAAATGTTTTATTTATTTATTTGACAGAGAGAGATCACAAGTAGGCAGAGAGGCAGGCAGAGAGAAGGGGAGCAGGCTCCCTGCTGAGCAGAGAGCCCGATGTGGGGCTCAATCCCAGGACCCTGGGATCATGACCTGAGCCGAAGGCAGAGGCTTAACCCACTGAACCACCCAGGCATCCTGAAACTTTTTTTTTTTTTTTTAGGGAGAGTACACACGCATGTGTTCACTCGAGTGGCAGGAGGGGAAGGGTGAAGGGAAAGGGAGAGAGAGAGAATCTCAAGCAGACTTCCCACTGAGTGGGGAGCCCTATGTGAGATCATGACCTGAGCCTGAAATCAAGAGTCAGATACTTACCTGACTGAGCCACCCAAGTGCCCCATAAACAACTCATATCTTTCTTAAGCATTCATGAAATATTTACCAAATTGAACAATTAATATGACATTAATATGACATAACTGAAGCCTCAAGAATTCTCCAGAATTAACTATACTAATCAGAGTTCATTCTTACAGCCTCCCTTTTGAAGTTTTCTATCAGGGCAAAAGCCCCACGAGAAGTATGAAGTTTTATCTTACCTCACCAAAGGCAGAGTATCTGCTGTTTTCCAAATTATTTGGACTCTTCTGTATGGGAGAATACTTCTGTATGAGAGATTCATCTTTTCTCTTCCATTTACCTATTGAATCATTTATATCAGTATGGATTCAGGAGGACTTATTTTATACTGTTATAACCCCAAACTATTTTATTTTGTTGCAGAAAATATTCCAGTGTTGGGCCACTGGGTACTACTTCATTTGGTTTCTATGTCCCTTTGACATATCATTATATTTTTTAACTTCATTTCTAAATTGTATTTTTATTGGCTATTGAGTTTTGGCATAGACATTTTTTCCCCCCAGCACTTTCACAATGTTGTTATCTTTTGTCTTGCACTGTTTTTACTGTTAATCTTTGCTTTTCTGAATGTAATGTCCTTTTCTTGCTTCACTTTATCTTTGGCTTTTCAGCAGTTTTACGATGATGGCCACATGTGTTTTTTCAATATTTGTTTTTTAATTTTAAATTTTTTATTTAAAAATTAAAAAAATAACTTGTTAATTAAAGAAAGTGTGCACAAGCTCAGAGAGAGGCAGAGGAAGAGAGAGAATCTCAAGGAAACTCTGCTCAGAGTGTGGAGTCTGCTCTGGGGCTCAATCTCATGACTCTGTGATCATGAGCTGAACCAAAATCAAGAGTTGGAGGCTTAATTGACTGAGCCATCCAGGCACACTGGCTGTGTGTTTTCTTAATCCTGTAGCAGGTTTCCTGAATTTCTTGAAGATTTGGAGCTTGCTATCTTTCATCAGTTTTGGAAAATAATCTGTCTTATTTCTTCTGATATTTCTTCTGCTTTATTTTCCCTCAGTTTTTTCTTCTGGATCTCTAATTATATTTATATCACACTTTTGGATAACATTCCATTGTTCTCTGGTGTTCTGGGTTTTCATTCCTTTTTTTCTTTTTGTGTTTCATTTTGGATAATTTCTATTGAGCTATCTTAGAATTATTGGTCCTTCTTTAGCTGTTAACTCATTCAATGAATTAAACATATTAAATTTTATTTTAATATAATTTAAAGCTTACAAAAAATGGGAAGAACAGAATAATCAACTTCAAAAAGACTTGTTGTAGAGTAAGTTGCTGACATGATGCCCTATCATGCCCCAATATTTTAGTATGTGTTTTCTATAAAAGGACTTTCTCCTAAAAAGACACAATACACCCATATAAAATCAGGAAAATAGTATTTACTTGTTATTACCATCCAGTTTTTTTCCGTTCAACTTTTCCCACGCTCTTAGCAAAAGTCTACTGGAAAGAATCAGTGGGATGTTGGAACTAGCTGGGTGTTTTCAGTTTCTACAAATTCCAGTTCATCCCACCAACTTACACTGTCATTAAAAACTCTGCTAGTAATTCCTTAATTCAGTAGAGTATCTCAGCTTTGCAGGAATGTCAGTTCTCTGCTCTCCATATTATTAGGCAATATTACTAATGAAGGGAATAGATACTAAATTTTAGTCATTTAGGAAGGTCTTTTGTCTCTTTGTAATAAAATTTCTTTAGATTTCTTTGCTTAGGAAATGTTGGTTTTTTTGTTTGTTTGTTTTGTTTTTCTAAAAAAACTGCCATTTCTTTATTTTAATCTGCTACAGTGGGAACAATGGTTTATCTTATCCTAATTTTGCTAGAAGTAAAACTTATGCTTCTGTGGATTGCTTTTCTACTTTTTTTCACCCTTTTGAACTGATGGTGTAGTTTATTCTTGTCATTTTTATTCTTTAACCAATTTTGAAGTTACATGTTTTCTTGTTATTATTTTCTTAACTATAATAGAAGTTAAAACATATATACTTGTTAAAGTCTAAAGTTTCTCCTTTACCTTCCACTGAAAGGATCAAGTTAATTATTTCATTAACTCCTCTCAAATGTCAAATTATTGCATACCAAATTATTGGTATGCATCTTAATTAGATATTTTTAATCCCACAAAATATTATTGTGTTATACAATGTTCATTTAATTTTACTTACATATATATATAAGCTTATAAATCATTATTATTATTTTTTAAGATTTTATTTATTTATTTGACAGAGAGAAATCACAAGTAGATGGAGAGGCAGGCAGAGAGAAAGAGAGGGAAGCAGGCTCCCCGCTGAGCAGAGAGCTGGATGCGGGACTTGATCCCAGGACCCTGAGATCATGACCTGATCCGAAGGCAGCGGCTTAACCTACTGAGCCACCCAGGCACCCCTCATTATATTTTTCTTATAGCTCAGACTCTTCTGTTAGCCCTTTGTTCTGCTGTAGTAAACTCTTAAGAATTTGTTTTGGTCAAATTGTTATGATAAAAAATTCTTATGGCTTGATTTTTCTTGAGCTATAATCACTATACTGTGATTTTGAGTGGAGTTCCATGACTTCTCATAAGCACATGCTGCCATATTTCACCACCAACATTAAGATATGAAACATTGCCAACACCCCCAAAGAATTTCCTCTTATCATTTTTTAGTAAGTTCCTCTCTCATCTCCTTCTCCTGGAATCTAGTGATCTGTTTTTCTGTTCCTATAGTCTTGTCTTTTCTGGAATGATAGTATGCAGGTCTTTTGAGTTTCCCTTCTTTCACCTAACTTAATGCTTTTGTAACTCGTCCATGCTGTTGTATATAATTCCTTCCTTTTTACTGATGACTAGTATTCCATTGAATGAGGTACCACAGTTTATTTAACCATTCACTAGCTGAAGTACATTAGGTTGTTTTTAATTTCTGGCAATTATGAATAAAACAGCTATAAACATTCACATACAGTTTTTTTACATGTACATACATTTCATTTTACTTCAATAAATACATTAGAATGGTATTGTAAGATTATACTGTAATGATATGCTTAACTTTACAGGAAATTGCCAAATACTTCCATTTGACTGTATCATTTTGCATTATCACCCATAATTCATGAAAATTCCAGCTGTTTAGCACCCTTATCATTTCAACCATTCTAATAGATGTATAGTGGTATCTCATTGATTATAATAGCCTTTCCTTGATCACTAATAATGTTTAACATTATTACATGTGTTTGTTTTCCATCTGTATATCATCTTTGGTGATGTATATATTCAAACCTATTTTTTAATTTGTTGGTTGTTTTCCTATTATTGAATTCCTTATATATTTTGGATAAAATCCTTTGTCAGATGTGTTTTGGAAGTATTTCCTCTCAGTCTGTGGCTTGACATATTCTTTTCTTTATTAAAAATTTTTTTTAATTTAAATTCGATTTAGTTAACATATACTGTCTTATTAGTTTCAGAGGTAAAATTTAGTGGTTCATCAGTTGTATATAACACCCAGTGTGCATTACATCAAGTACCCTCCTTAAGGCTCAACACCAATTACCCCATGCTCCCCGCACCTTCGCTCCAGCAACTCTCAATTTATTTCCTAGAGTAAAGAGTTTATTACGGTTTGTTTCTCTCTCTATTTTTATCTTATTTTATTTTTCCTTCCCTTCCCCTATGTTCATCTGTTTTGTTTCTTAAATTCCACATATGAGTGAAACCATGGTATTTCTCTTTCTGACTTATTTTGCTTAACATAATTTTATGTTCTTAATGGTGTCTTCCAAAGAGAAGAGGGTTTTTAACAGAAAACATCCAATTGATCTATGTTTTGAATGGATTGTGCCCTTGGTGCCAAGGAAGCTAAGAAATGTTTGCCTAAACTGAGGTCTGGAAGATCTTTCCTATGTCTTCTTCTAAATTATTTATACGTTTGGTTTTATACATATGTTTGTGATCCATTTTGAGTTAATTTTTGTATATGTAGAGAGGTATGAATTGAAGCCCAATTTATATATTTATTTATTTCATATGTATTTCCAATTGTTTTAGTACTTTAAAAAAAGATTATACATTCTCCATTGAAATAGTTTTGTTCTTTGTCTAAAATTAATTGACATACACCTGTTGATTTATTTATTTTATTTCAGTTGTGTTTTATTGATCTAGCCCTTTACCTTGATTTAAAGCTTTGTAGTAAGAGTTGAAATCAGAATCTACATTCTTCTATTCACTCCTGGGAGATCTGGGGAGGTAATCTTGAGCAGAATAAGATGTTTATCAAACAAGATAAATATTAGTGCAACACACATATCAGGCTTAGATCAATGTTCACATGCAGAAGATCACTGAGAATAGAACAGTAGCAAATATAGAGATCTTTTCTGTCTATTGCGCTCAGGAGCAGAGCACACTTATGTAGTCAAGTAGTATGTTATGCTATTCAAAGAGGGACTCTGACTTTTATAATATGGAGTGTAAAAGCTTAACCAATTCAGAAACAATAGAATCTTCCCTGGCATAGGCAAGGGCTTTGAATTATGTCTCCTTTGCTCCCTGAGATCAACAAGACTAAAGCCCACATTTTCCTAAGGTTGAAGAATCTCTTCTTGATCCTGCATTATCAAATGATCTTAGTCAGAGTTGCAAATTGGTTGGCATTATTTCCTACATGTGGTATAATTCACCAGTAAAGGCATCTTATCCTTGACTTTCTTTTTATGAGGTTTTTGATTACTGATTCCGTGTTTGAAATTATGGGTAATTGATCTGATCATATTTTCTATTTCTTCATGATTCCATCTTGGTAGCTTGTATGTTTTTAGGAATTTTTTCTTTCTTTCTTTCTTTTTAAAGATATTATTTATTTGACAGACAGAGATCACAAGTAGGCAGAGAGGCAGACAGAGAGAGAGGAAGGGAAGCAGGCTCCCTGCTGAGCAGAGAGCCAGATGCGGGGCTCCATCCCAGAGGAATTTTTTATTTTTTATAAGTTGTCCAATTTTTCAGTGCTGTAATTGTTCATAATAGTCTCTTATGTTTTTTTTATTTATATATTATCAGCTCTAGTGTATTTTCTTTCATTTCTAATTTATTTATTTGAATTCTCTTTTTTTCTTGGTAAGTCCAACTAAAGGTGGTAAATTTTGTTTATGTTTTCAGAACACTAGCTCTTCGTTTTATTGATTTTTTTTCTATTGTCTTTTTAGTTTCTATTTCATTTGTTTCCCCTATTATCTTTATTCCTTCCCTCTTTCTACTAACTTTGACCTTCATTTGATCTTTTTTTTTTCTAACCCCTTGAGGTGTAAAGTTAGCTTTTTAAGAAAAAATTTTCATTTTTTCAATTTTTCATTTACTTAATGTAAGTATTTATTGCTATGAACTTCCCCCTCAGAGCTGCTTTTGCTGCATTTTGTAAGTTTTGGTGTGTTGTCTTTTCATTTCCTTTTGTCTCAAGATATTTTTGATTTGTCTTTTGATTGTTTCTAAATTCATTTTACTAGACCACTGTTATTTTGGGACCAAAACCAGACAAGGATATTATAAGCAAATAAATAAACAAAAAAGCCCCTACATACCATATCCCTGATGAGCACAGATGCAAAAATCTTCAACAAAATATTAACAAGCAAATTCAACAATGCATTTAAAGGATCATATACTATGATCAAGTGAGATTTATTGCAGGCATGCAAGAATAACTCATCACTTACAAATCAATCAATGTACTATACTACATCAATAAAATGAAGGACATTTTAATGTGCAGAAAATGCATTTGACAAAATTCAATATCCCTCCATTATAAAAACTTTAAAAAAACTGGGTATAGTGGGAAATTACCTTAACATACTAAAAGCCATATATGATAAATCCACAGCTAACATCATTCTCAAAAGTGAAATGATGAAAGCTTTTCCTCTCAGATCAGGAATAATGTAAGGATGTCCATTCTTATCACTTTTATTCAACATAATACTGGAATTTCTAGACAGTAATGGGCAAGACAAAATAGAAAAAGACATAAAAATCAGAAGGGAATAAGAAAACTATCTCTATTGGCAGATGACATAACCCTAAAGATTCCATAAAAGAAAAAAAAAATTGTTAGAACTAAAAAATGAATTCAGTGAAGTTGCAGAATACAAAATTAATGTACAAAAATCAATTGTGTATGTATACAGTAACAATGAAGTATAAAAAATAGAAATTAAGAAAACAGTCCCATTTACAAATGCATTGAACATAATAAAATACCTAGGAATGAATTTAGCCAAGTAGATGAAAAACTTGTATACTGAAAACTATGATGCTGATGAAAGAAACTGAAGAAGACACATGGAAAATATTCTGTGTTTATGACTGGAAGAATTAATATGTTAAAATGCCCATATTACCCAAAGTAATCTAAAGGTTCAGTATAATCTGTATTAAAATTTCAATGGCAGGGGCACCTGGGTGGCTCAGTGGGTTAAAGCCTCTGCCTTCGGCTCGGGTCATGATCCCAGGTCCTGGATCAAGCCCCACATTGGGCTCTCTGCTCGAAGAGCCTGCTTCTCCTTCTCTCTCTGCCTGCCTCTCTGCCTACTTGTGATTTCTGTCTGTCAAAAAAATAAATAAAATCTTTTTTTTTTTTAAGATTTTATTTATTTATTTGACAGACAGAGACCACAAGTAAGCAGAGAGGCAGGCAGAGAGAGAGGAGGAAGCAGGCTCCCTGCTGAGCAGAGAGCCCGATGTGGGGCTCGATCCCAGGACGCTGGGATCATGACCCGAGCCGAAGGCAGAGGCTTTAACCCACTGAGCCACCCAGGAGCCCCAAAAAAATAAATAAAATCTTAAAAAAAAAATTTCAACGGTATTTCTCATAGAAATAAGAAAAAATCCCAAAATTTGTGTGGGACCAGAAAAGATCCCAAATAGCTGAAGTAACCTTAAGAAAGTACAACAGAGCTGGAAGTATCACACTTTCTGTTTTCAAACTATATTACAAAGCTTTAGTAATGAAAACTGTATAGTAGTAGCATAAAATACACACAAAGATTAGTGGGACATAATAGAGAATCCAGGAAGAGGCAAGATGGTGGAAGAGTAGGGGACCTTTTTTCATCTGGTCCCTTGAATTTAGCTAGATAACTGTGAAACCATTCTAAACATCCCTGAATTTAGCCTGAGATATAAGAAAAAAACACCTAGAACTTTACAAGTAGAAAAGTGACTGCTTTTTGCAAGGTAGGAGATACAGAGAAGTGAATCTGAAGGGAGATATCAGAAGAGAAACAGGGGCGGGGGACGGGGGGAGGAACCTCCACAAGCCAGCTACTGGAAAGTGATAGAGCCCCAGAGGGCAAAACCAGAACCCTTAGAAATCTGCTCCAGTGAGAGACATCCCTGTCTGAAAGAGGCTCAGGGGATAAATGGGCAGATATCCAGGTGGGTTACTGTGTTCTCAGAATCCCAGGAGTCACAGAACTAAGGTAAGTACCTGAGCCAGTAGAGTTCCCAAGCAGTGGATTAGGGAAACTAGTTATGGTTAGCGAGCCTAGAAGGGGGTGCTCAGCTTGGATCACCATAAACCCCGAGCTGGCTGGATTGGATGATAGCCTTCTGCCTGGGCACCCTGCAATGGACTGGACCATAGGGACCATCTGCCATCCCCTTGGAGTGGAGGGGCGAGTAAGTGCATGATCCTGTGACTGGTTGCTGCACCAGGGTCCTACAAATGGCAGTACCAGGGACCTTTGGACTCCCCCTGGGAGGATCACTGTTGCATGCACCACAGGAGTCTGTGGACTTTGGCACACAGAAGTGAGGATGCTTTGTCCTAGAGGGTGTATTGAAGAGGAAGGACAGGACTTTGGGGTCTGGAGCTAGAGATCAGGCATGGCCATTTTTATTTTGATCCTCTAAAGACATAGGGATAGCTTTCAGGAAACAAAATCCACACAGAGGACCAGTTTACACAGAGCCCAGCCGCCTGGGAAGGGGTGGTGCAACTCTGCCCAAGCAAAGACACTCAAGAGGCAACAGAGCAGGCCCCTCTCCCAGAATACCAGCTCAAAGATCAGGTGCACAAGAATCCCACAAGACTAAAACTCCAGCACTAGAGGAAAATAGTATATAGAACTCGAGCTTTTTTTTCATAATTCTTTTATCTTTCAGTCTAAAATTTTCTACTTTTTTTCCTTTTACCTTTTGAACTAGTTTCTTATTTTATCAATGATTTGTTTTTAAGTAGCTTTTTAAGTTTTATTTTTTACATCTATACTTTATAAATATATGCTTCATTTTTAACCTTTTTTTTCCACTCTATTCAGTTTTATTTTTGTGTATATATGTTTTGCAATTTTGTGATTAACACACAGAGCAAAATTCACTCAGAAACAAGTGGTTCATCCTGTTTTGTCCACCCTGTGAAATTATATTCTTTCCCTCCTCCTTTTGTTTTGTTTTTATTTTGTTTGCTTTTCTGTTCTGGTTTCCAGCCTCTTTGGATTTCTCTGGGGTGTATTTGCTTAGGTCATGGTTGATAATTTTGATTTTGCTCACTCACTCATCCATTCTTCTCTGGGCAAAGTGACTAGAAGGAGGAATTCACAACAAAAGAAAGAACCAGAGGTAATATTCTTTGACACAGATCTAACTGATATGGATTTAAGTCAGATGTTAGAGATGGAATTCAGGTTAACAATTAGAAGGTTAATAGCTGGACTTGAAAAAAGCATAAAAGACACTAGAAAATCTATTGGTGGAGAAGTGAGATCTAATCAGGCTGAAATAAAAAATTTTCTGAGATACAGTCTAAATTGGATTCTCTAACAGCTAGGGTAAATGAGTCAGAAGAAAGAGTAAGTGATCTAGAAGACAGGTTGATGGAAAGGAAGGAAGCTGAGGAAAAGAGAGAAAAACAACTAAAAGCCCGTCAAAAGAAGCTTGGAGAAATCAGTGATGTCATGAAACATACCAATATCATAGTTATTGTCTGAAGAGGACAAAGAAAGAGTGGGCCAGAAGGTTTATCTGAGGAAATCATAGCTGAGAACTTTCCTAATCTGGGGAAGGAAACAAGCATTCATATCCAAGAGGTAGAGAGGACTCCTCTCCAAATCAATAAAATAGATCAACACCCTGACATGTGAAGGTGAAGTTTGCAAATCTTAGAGAAAGAGAAAAAATCCTGAAAGCAGCTCAAAACAAAAGGCTCCTTACCTACAGAGGGAGAAACATCAGACAAACATCAGACCCATCCATAGAAACGTGGTAGGCCAGAAAAGACTGGCATGATATATTCAGAGTACTAAATAAGAAGAACATACAGCAAAGAACACTTTGTCCAGCAAGGCTGTTATTCAGAATGGAAGCCGGAATAGAGATCTTCCACGACAGACAGAAACTGAAAGAATATGTGACCACCAAGCCAGTCCTGCAAGAAATATTAAGGGAATCCTGTAAGCAAATGGAGATCTCAAAAGTAACATTGACCAGAAAGAAACAGATACATTATACAGAAAAAACAGGGACTTTACAAGCAATACAATGGCACTAAACTCGTATCTTTCAATAGTTACTATGAATATAAATGAGCTAAATGCTCCAGTCAAAGGACCCAGGTTATCAGAGTGGATAAAAAGGCAAGACCCATCCATATGCTATTTACAGAGACTTATTTTAGACCAAAGTTTCCTCCAGACTGAAAGTGAGAGGATGGAGAACAATTTATCATTCTAATGGACCTCAAAAGATAGCTGGGGTAGCAATCCTCGTGTTAGATAAATTAGATTTTAAACCAAAAATTTAAAATTTATAATTTAAGGGATGAGGAGGGATATTACATCATACTTAAAAAGTATATCCAGCAAGAAGATATAACAGTTGTAAATATTTATGTCTCCAACGTGGGAACCATCAATTATATAAACTAATTAGTAACCAAAGTAAAGAAACACACTTATAACAATACATTAATAGTATGGGACTTCAGCACCCCACTTACAGCAGTGGGCAGGTCATCTAAGTGGATCAACAAAGAAATGTAGGCTTTCAATGACACACAGGACCAGATGGACTTCACAGATAAATACAGAACATACCATCCTAAAACAACAGAATACTCATTCTTCTTGAGTGCACATGGAGGTTTTTCCAGAATAGATCATATACTGTGTCACAAATCAGGTCTCAATTGATACCAAAAGACAGGGATTATTTCCTGTATATTTTCAGAGCACAATACTTTGAAACTTTAACTCAACCACAAAAGGAAATTTGGAAGGAACTCAAACACTTGGAGGTTAAAGAACATCCTACTAAGGAATGAATGGGTCAACCAAGAAATTAAGGAAGAATTTTAAAAATTCATGGAAACTAATGAGAATGAAAACACATCTGTTCAAAACCTTTGGGATACTGCAACAGTGATCCTAAGAGGGAAGTACATTTCAATGCAAGCCTTATTCAAAAAATTAGAGAAATCTCAAATACACAAGCTAATCTTATACCCAAAGAAGCTAGAGAAAGAACAGTATATAAAACCTAAACCAAGGGGCACCTGGGTGGCTCAGTGGGTTAAAGCCTCCACCTTCGGCTCAGGTCATGATCCCAGGGTTCTGGGATTGAACCCCACATCGGGCTCTCTGCTTGGCGGGGAGCCTGCTTCCCTTCCTTTCTATCTGCCTGCCTCTGTGCCTACTTGTGATCTCTGTCTGTCAAATAAATAAATAAAATCTTTAAAAAAAAAAAAACAACACTAAACCAAGCAGGAGAAGAGAAATGATAAAGATTAGAGCAGAAGTAAATGAAATAGAAGACAGAAGAATAGTAGAAAAGATAAATGTAACTAGAAACTGGTTCTTTGAAAGAATTAATACAATCAATAAACCTCTAGCCAAACTTACCAAAAGAAAAGAGAAAGGACCCAACTTCAGAAAATCTTGAGTGAAAGCAGAGATATCATGACCAACACCGAGGAAATACAAACAATTTTAAGAACATATAATGAGCAACTATATGTCAACAAATTAGGCAATCTGGAAGAAAAGGATGCATTCTTAGGAATTTATAAACTACTAAAACTAAAATAGGAAGAAACAGACAATGTGAAAAGGCAAATAGCCAGTAAGGAAATTGAAGCGGAAATCAAAAACCTCCCAAAAAATTAGAGTCCAGTACCAGATGGCTTCCCAGGGAAATTCTATCAAACATTTAAAGAAAAAATATACCTATTTTACTGAAGCTGTTTAAAAAAATAGACATGGAAGGAAAACTTTGAAGTTCGTTCTATGAGGTCCAGCGTTACCTTTATCCAAAAACCAGGCAAAGACCCATCAAAAAGAAAAATTATAGACCAATATCCCTGATGAACATGGATGTTAAAATTCTCACCAAGATATTAGCCAAAAGGATCCAACAGTACATTAAAAGAATTTTTCACCACGACCACGTGGAATTTATCCCTTGGGTGCAAGGGTGGTTTGCAAATCAATCAACGTGATAGATCACATTAATAAAAGAAAGATTAAGAACCATATGATCCTTTCAATTGATGCAGAAAAAGCATTTGACAAAATAAAGCATCCTTTCTTGATTAAAATTCCCCAGAGTGTAAGGATAGAGGGAACATACCTCAATATCATAAAAGTCATCTACGAAAAGCCCACAGTGAATATCATTCTCAATGATCAGGAATATGACAGGGTTGCCCACTCTAGGTTGTTCAGCATAGTACTAGAAGTCCTGGCCTCAGCAATCAGACAACACAAAAGGATAAAAGGCATTCAAATTGGCAAAGAAGAGATCAAACTCTGACTCCACAGATGACATGACACTTTATGTGGAAAACCCAAAAGACTCCACCCCCAAATTGCTAGGACTTATTCAGGAATTCAGCAATGTGGCAGGGATACAAAATCAATGCACAAAAATCATTTGCATTTCTATACCCTAACAATGTGACTGAAGAAAGAGAAATTAAGGAATCAATCCCATTTACAACTGCACCAAAATCCATGATACCTAGGGATAAACCTAACCAAAGAGGTAAAGGATCTAATCTCTAAAAACTACAGAGCACTTACGAAAGAAATTGAGGAAGACTCAAAGAGATGGAAAAATATTAAATGCTCACGGATTGGAAGAATAAATATTGTTAGACTGTCTATCCTACCCAGAGCAATCTACACATCCAATGAAATCCCTATGAAAATACCATCAACATTTTTCACAGATCTGGTACAAACAATCCTTGAACTTGTATAGAACCAGAAAAGACTCCAAATAGCTAGAAGAATGTTGAAAAAGAAAACCAAAACTGGAGGCATCACAATGCCTGACTTCAAGCTATATTACAAAGCTGTAATCATCAAGTTAACATAGTACTGGCACAAAAACAGATTCATAGATCAATGGAACAGAATAGAGAACCCAGAATTAGACCCTCAACTCTATTGTCAACTAATCTTTTACAAAGCAGGAATGAATATTCAGTAGAAAAAAAGACAGTCTCTTCAATAAATGGTGCTGGGAAAATTAGACAGCCACACGCAGAAGAATGAAACTGGACCATTCTCTTAAACCATACACAAAGGTAAACTCAAAATGGATGAAAGACCTAAGCACGAGACAGAAGTCCATCAAAATCCTAGAGGAGAACTGAGGCAGTGACCTCTTTCACCTTGGCCACAACTTCTTGCAAGACACATCTCTAAGGGCAAGGGAAACAAAAGCAAAAGTGAACTATTATCCATTAAGATAAGTAACTTTTGCGCACAGTAAAGGAAATAGTCAACAAAACTAAAAGGCAACCTATGGAATGGGAGAAGATATTTGCAAATGACATATTAGTTAAAGGGCTGGTATCCAATATCTATAAAGAACTTATCAAACTCAATACCCCCCAAAAGGAATAATCCAGTCAAGAAATGGGCAGAAAAGACATGAACAGACATTTCTTCAAAGAAAATATTCAAATGGCCAACAGACACATGAAAAAATGCTCAACATCATTTGTCATCAGGAAAATACAAATCAATACCACAATGAGATGTACCTTTCACCAGTTAGAATGGCTAAAATTAATAAGACAGTAAACAACAAATGGTGAGGATGCAGAGAAAGGGGAACCCTCTTACACTGTTGGTGGGAATGCAAACTGGTATAGCCACTCTGGAAAACAGTATGGAAATACCTCAAATGGTTAAAAATAGAACAACCCTACAACCCAGCAATGGCACTACTGTGTATTTACACCAAAGATACAGAGGTAGTGAAATGAAGGAGCATCTACATCCCAATGTTTATAGCAGCAATGTCCACAATAACCAAGCTGTGGGAGGAGCCAAGATGTCCTTGAACAGACGAATGGGTAAAGAAGATGTGGATCTTATATACAATGGAGTATTTACTCAGTTATCAGAAAGGATGAATACTACCATTTACATCAATGTGGCTGGAACTGGAGGGTATTATGCCAAGTTAAGTAAGCCAATCAGAGAAAGACAGTTATCATATGGTTTCACTCATATGTGTAATACGAGTGAAATAATGCAGAGGATTATAGAGATAAGGAGGGAAAACTGAATGGGAAGAAATCAGAGAGGGTGACAAGCCACAAGAGACTCTTGAATCTAGGAAACAAATTGAGGGTTGCTGAAGGGGAAGTGGGGAGATGAGGCAGCTGGGTGATGGGCATTAAAGACGGCACTTGAGGGGTGCCTGAGTGGCTCAGTCAGTCAAGCGGCTGCCTTCAGCTCAGATCATGATTCTAGGGTCCTGGGATTGAGTCTTGCATCGGGCTCCCTGCTCAGTGGGGAGCCTACTTCTTCCTCTCCCTCTGCCTGCTGCTCCCCCTGCTAGTGCAAGCTCCCTTTCTCTTTGTCAAATAAATCTTATTTAAAAAAAAAAAAGGAGGGCACTTGAAGTGATGAGCACTGGGTGTTATATGCAACTGATGAATTATTGAACACAACATCTGAAACTAATGACTTATTATTGTTAGCTAATTGAATTTAAACAACAACAACAACAAAAAAGAATAGAGAGTCTAGATAAACCCATGCATATAGGTCAACTAATTTACATCAAAGAAGCCAAGAATACACTATGAGGAAATGATAGACTTCGATAAATGGTCTTGGGAAAGCTGGTCAGCTGCATGCAAAGGAATGAAACTGGATCTTTATCTTACACCATAAACAAAAATCTACTTGAAATGGATTTAAAGACGTTCACATAGCTCCTGAAACCATTAGAACACCAGAAGAAAACATCAACAGTAACCTCCTTGACGTCTGTTTTGGTAATGACTTTTTTTGGTTTTGATGATCAAAGCAAAGGCAACAAAAGCAAAAGTGAATGGTGGGTCTACCATTAAATTAAAAAGCTTCTGCATAGCAAAGGAAACCATCAACAAAGTGAAAAGGTAACCTATGTGTGAGAGAAAATGTTTGCAAATCATATATGTGATAAGTGCCTAGTATCTAAAATATGTAATGAACTCATACAACACAGCAGTGAAAAACAATCTGAATAAAATATAGGTAGAGGATTTGAACAGACGTTTTTCCAAAGAAGACATACAAATAGGCAACAGATACATGAACAGGTGCTCAGCTTCACTTAGTTATCAGAGAAATGCAAATCAAAATCACAATAAGATATTACCTCATATTTGTTACAATGGCTATCATCAAAAAGATAATAGATAACAAGTGTTGGTGAGGATGTAGCCAATAGGGAATCCTTGCACACTGTTGGTTGTAATTTAAATTGGTGTGGAAAATAGTGTGGAGAGTCCTCAAAAATTAAAAGTAGAACTACTATATGAGCCAACAATTTCACTTTTAGGTATACATTTGAGGGAACAATATTACTAGCTTTAAATGATGTCCACATGTTCAGTGCAGCATTATTTACATTAGCCAAAGCAACCTAAGTATCATTGATGGAAGAATGGACAAAGAAAATATTTTATATATAGCCATGAAAAACAAGGAAATCCTGCGACTTGTCACAAAAGGATGAACCCTGATAGCATTATGCTAAGTAAAACAAGTCAAATGGGGAAAGACAAATACTGTTATGATCTAACTTATATGTGGAATGAAAAAAAAAAAACTGAATTCATAAACACAGAGAACAGATTGGTTTTTGCCAGATACGGAGGAAGGTCAGGGGACGAAATTGGTGAAGATGGTCAAAGGGTATGTATGAACTTTCAATTAGAAGATAAGTAAGTTCTTGGGATGGAATATGCAACGTGATGACTAAACTTAGCAATAGTATATTATATATATGAAAATGCTAAGAGAATAAATCTTAGAAGTTCTTATCACAAAAAATAAAATTTATAGCCGTGTGTGGTGGATGTTAACTAAACTTATTTTGGTAATCATTTTGCCATATACATCTATCAAATCATTATGTTGTATACTTTCAGTTAACACACTGTTATACATCATTATTTCTCAATAAAACTAGAAAAAGTGGTTTTTTTCCCTAAGTAGTAGGATTATTTTTTTAATGGGACTAAATAAGGCTCTTCACTGATCAACATTTTGTAATTTTGTAATTTTTCTATGATTATGAATAAATAAGATACAATAGTTTTCAAGATTTTCCCATTCCTGAAGGCCCACATAAAAGCCACCTGTTTTAACATTTTGCAATTTTCTGCCCTCTACACATAGCAATGATTCAGTTTCCTCTGAGTTCCCACATCATGTTAGTTATTCCAATCTATAGCACTGAAAGAAAAAAAAAAGATCTTGGTCAATCTTAGCTTTGGTGCTCTGCAATTTCAATTTTTGCTCTAGGGTCCTAAGTTTTCTTATATGTCGGTCTGGTCATTCTGTTAGCTCATTAATGTTTGAAGGAGTCTTGATAATGTTTTATGAAGTATTTTGTTGTTTTTATAACAAGATTGATCTATACAAGCTAGCTCATCACTAATAGGTTTGAATTATCTCTCACCATTTTAAAGTACTTTTTCCATTTACATAATATGTATTAAATTATTGTTTTGTGTGTAAAAATATAACCTATTTTCTAAAAAAACTACATATAATATTAATAAGAACAATCTAGAAAAATCAACATCTTTTTTATAACTAAAGTATACTAATAACTAATACTATACTAAGCACCTTTCTATATATAGAAATAAGACAGAAAATATTTCTTTCATTAATATATCTTGCCAGGTATCTTGCAAAGAAATGTAAAAAATTGGGTTGAAATTCTGTGCATTGTTATTTTCTACTATGTTCCTGTAGGATTTTTTTAGCCAAATATTGGTAGAATGATGATCCTGGTGGTAGGTATTATAGAGGGCACATATTGCATGGAGCACTGGGTGTGATACATAAACAATGAAAAGAAATTTTAAAAATAAAAAAACTAATTAAAAAAAGATGACCTAAAGTTTTTAAACACCCATGTACCTATAATTATACCAAAAACTTAATGGTTTTAACAGTAATATTATTTTAATAATGCATCAAAGAATAAGTATACAATGTATTTAGAGTAGAAGCAGCACTATTTCCTTTGCCCTTAACATAGGTAGTAGTTTCTCAGGCTAGAAGGAAGCAGGCAGACCAAAAGATTACAGAATTTCAATGTCTAATATTTTATATCAAGCTCAAGAAGTGTTGCATTATCTGAAACTGGTAAGATCACTTTGGTACTTAGATTGAATAATCTATGATATGTATTTTAAAGTAAATCGATGCATGATTAAACAGGAACTGCTGTCAGGATCATAAATGATAATTCTCAGAAGCTTGTTAAATCTTGTCTCTATGGGGATTGAATTTCTGTATTTGTGTGAATTGAAAATGTTATATCTTACTCATTTGCTATTTCATTGATATTTGTATTCTTGCATTCACTTATTTTCTCAACAAGGATTTAAATATCATCTGGTAAAAGGTGTATTTACTTTGATAAATGACTAGTAGAATTAAAGACCAACATTCAAGTTTTACCACAACAGATGACATTAAAATATCACTTCGCTCATAAAATAAAGGAGAGAAAATTTGACTTTGTAAATCTCTGAGGTCCTTGTTCTATAATTCTATATATATTACAAATTTATACAATACAAATGTTGTCATTACAACATATTAAAGAGATAAGAAAATGAGGTATTATGTTAGGACACCTGCAAATAGCTTTAAAAAGTGTTACTCAAAACTTAAAACAATTCGATTTATTAGTTAATGTGTTCAAATGCAGAGACATTTTGGTGTGTAATGTAGAATGTCAATTTCCAATGACACAAATGATTCTCAGTTAATCATCTTGGACAGTGTATTCCTTACACTAGAATTTTAGAGAAACTACATGGGTAGCTAAACTATTAGTAGGATTTTCTTTTAGGAGATTCACATAGGATCCAAGCAATGAGAGCTACATTGACATTTGCAAGTGCCAACTTTAATTACCCTGCTGACTTCTTATTATGGTATGCAGCCAAGAGGTATAGGTGGTATTTTATTAATAGAAAAAATATATATTATTGCTTATTATTTTGCTTTTAAAAGAACAGTAGGTTGTTTAAGAGATGGGCTACAATTAAGGATACAATTTGTAAGACTAACATTCAAGGAAATAATTTATAATGTTTTAAATATTCTAATTTAGACATTACATTTAAGTGTTATATTAAATAGATCAAAGTAAATTTGATATTGTTCATATGGAAAATTTTAATGAGAACTATTTTATTATTTGTTTTTATGCATGGCTATTTAGAATTCATGTAGAAAATAATTGGATAATTCAAATATGATCCATACATTTTCTGCTCTCCTTTCTTTGTGTCCAGTACAAATGTAATATGCCTGAAAACAATTGGTGCTCATGATAGCTATCCAAAACAATATAGAATTACCTCTTTCAAGGGAAGTGAATAATATTATACATTATACTGTAGTTTTATGGTATTATTTGTGAGAGGATTATTTTTTATCTAATTTTTCCCTCAAGATTTCTCTGTGGTAGATATTCACAAGCTCTGTATTTGGTTTGCAGTATAAGATATTGGAGACATTTTCCAGTTATGTGTAGAACTAAATAAAACATGCATTCCATGTCTGTTTTCTAGATGAAACAACAGAATTTTAAATAAATACTAAAATAAAAATACTTAGTATAGAACTATTAAAAAAACAATGCATTAATAATTCATAACAAGGATAACAGCTCTCACTACTTTTATTCAATATAGTACTGGAAGTTCTAGCCACAGTAATTAGTCAAGAAAAAGTTAGGGGAGAAGTCAACCAAATTGGAAAGGAAGAAATAAAACTGTCGCTAATACTATATGTAGAAAAATCCTAAAAACTCCTCTAAAAAACTATTAGAACTAATAAATGAATTTAGTAAAGTTACAGTACACAAAATCTATGTATAGAAATCTGTGGTATTCCTATACACTAATAAGAGACTATCAGAGTGAGAAATCAAGAAAATAATCCTATTGTAATTTCACCTAAAAGCATAAAATACCTAGGAATAAAGTTAACCAAGGGAGTGAAAGAACTGGACACTGAAAATGATGACACTGTGAAAGAAATCCAAGACAAAAATAAACAGAATGATACTCAGTGCTCATGGATTAGAAAAATTAGTATTATTAAAATGTCTGAACTACCCAAAGCACTCTACAGATTCAATGTACTCTCTAATACCCATAGTATTTTTCACTAAACTAGAATAAATAATTCTAAAATTTGTATGGAGCCAGAAAAGATCCCAAAGGAATCTTGAATCTTGAGAAAGAAGAACAAACTTGAAGGTATCATATCTCATGATTTCAAATTTGAAATCATACTTTGTGCTAGTACAGTACTAGCACAAAAACAGACACACAGATCAATGGAATGGAATAGAGAGCCCAGAAATAAAACCACACACATATGGATGACAAAGGAACCAAGAACATACAATAAAGTGCAATCTCTTCAATAAATGGTGATGAGAAAATTCATATCAACCACATGCCAGACAATGAAACTAGACCACCATGTTACACCATACACAAAAATTAACTCCAAGTGGATTAAAGACTTGAATGTATGACCTGAAACTATATAATTCCTAGAAGAAAACATTAGTCAGTAAGCTCCTTGACATCAGTCTTAGTGATGTTTTTGTGGATCAGACTCTCAAAGCAAGGGAAAAAAAAGCAAAAATAAATGAGACAATATAAAACTAAAACAACTACTACACAGCAAAGGCAACCATTATCAAAATGAAAAGGCAAACTACTGAATAGGAGAATGGGAGAAGATATTAAAATCATATATCTGATAAGGAGTTAATATAGAAAGAATTTTATACAACAACATAGAAACATAGAAAGAATTTATACAACAGCAACATAGAAACATAGAAAGAATTTATACAACAACAAAACCCCAAACAGGGGCACCTGGGTGGCTCAGTGGACTAAGCCTCTGCCTTCAGCTCAGGTAGTGATCTCAGGGTCCTGGGATGGGGTCCAACATCGGGCTTTCTGCTCAGCAGGGAGCCTGCTTCCCCCTCTCTCTCTGCCTGCCTCTCTAGCTACTTGTGATCTCTCTCTCTGTCAAATGAATAAATAAAATCTTAAAAAATAAAACCCAAACAACCTAATAAAAAATGAACAGAGGATCTGAATAGATATATTTTCCAAAGAACAAATACAGGTGACCAATAGGCACATGAAGAGATGTTCAGTATCACTAATTACTAGGGAAATGCAAATCAAAACCACAATAAGATATTATCTCAAAGAATGGCTATTATCAAAAACACAAGAAATAATGAGTGTTTATGAGGATGTGAAGAAAAGGGAACACTGTACACGGTTGTAAATTGGTGCAGCCATTACAGGAAACAGTATGGAGATTTTTCAAAAATTTTAGCATAGAACTACCATAATTCATCAATTTCACTTCTGGGTATTTGTGTAAAGACAAAAACAAAAAACCTAATTTGAAAAGATACAGTCACCACTATGTTCATTGCATTAGTTACAATAGCTAACATATGGAAATAACCTAAAAGTCCATCAATGGATGAATAGATAAATAAGTCTGGTATATTAGTACATAAAATAGAATATTACTCAGCCATAAAAAGAATGAAATCTTGCCATTAGCAACAACATGGATGGACTTCAAGAGTTTTATGCTAAATGAAATAAATCAGAAAGATAAAGACAAATACCATATGGTTTCCCTTACATCTACAAAAACAAAACAAAGAAATAAAAACTAACTCATAGATATTGAGAACAGATTAGTGGTTACCAGAGGGGGAAAGGGTTGGGCATTGAGCAAAAAGGGGTGAAGGGGGTCAATTGTAGGGTGATGGGTGTGTAATAAACTTAGGGGTATAATCACTTTGTAGTGTATACATAGATGGCAAATTGTAATGTACACCTTAAAATTTTATATAAAAATACTCCAAAGTTTAAAAAAAGCTAGAAAAATTAGAAATAAATAAAAAGGAAATATACTAATTGATTCACAGAGTAGATTCTAAAATTGTAACAGCTTGGAAGGACAACTCTTTATTAGCAAGATAGTTTAAAGATAATTTGTAGTTTTGCATTTTATGATAAATGTATATAGTTCAGAATTTTGTGCAGATGAGTAACAATACACAGAATCACAAGAGACCAAATTCTTGAAAGACAGGTAATAAAGTAAATAAGACATCTATATTAAATAGTGAAAGGTGTGTCTTGTATGATGAATGCCACCTCCTTCCTAATAAAATTCTTAAGCTTATCTGTGTTATTACCCATACAACAACATCTTAGGATAATCAACTTCATATGAGTTATATATAATTTATAGTATTTTTACTGAACTTTACCATCATTTATTAAATAGCAACTTCATCTTAGTTTTCAGCAGAGGGCACTGGAACACATCATGGAACAACAACAGGAAAATATTCTAATGGAAAGAAGTACTCAACACATAGAAAAAAGTTTTAAAAACGTTCTGCATTTCACATAAAACAATTAGACATGAGCAACTGATAAACTTATCAGCATTTTTTAAGTCAGTATTTTACACTATAATGAATTTATGGAAACTTCTGTTTCTATTGCAATTTTCAAAATGCCTGTTTTGTTCTTTCACAGCACAATGCAAGTAACCTATTATAATTTGGTGACAATGTAGCTTGCTCATTTATATGGATTAGGTATCTAGCTATGATAAAAAATTTAACAACTCTTTAATAAACCAAATCTTTCTGTCTCTACACATAATAAATAGATTTGTCAGACCTCAAAAACTGACACTCTTTTTTGTTCTGTACAAGTTCATTAAAATATGTATGATATGGAAGCATTCAGCTTTGTTTCTGCCATAAGCCAGATGATTACGTTCCTTTATTTCAGTATATTATATATTTTATTCAGAAATTTTAGTATAATTTTCTATCCATTCTCATGATTCTACTGATAAAATACTTGAATTCTAATTTTTATTTAGATCATAACATCAGTGTACATCTTATAATTTATTATCCTTCAGTAGAGAGAGAACATCTTTGATATTCTTGTTGTTTGAAAAAGTGGGCATTTATAAATTCAGAATGGTGAGTCATACATTTAATTAAATCACAGTTCTTTACATATTTAAAACTCAAGCAGAGAAGTTTCTGTATTGAAAAAAACGATCCGATTTATGCAAACTGTAAAGCAGGAAAGAGTGTATGGCAACAAGTTGCATAATGGATGTACTATGATCAAAATAGACCAAAATATAATAGTAAGCCAGGTGGTTCACATATTTTTTACTTCACTTCCCAGGAATAAATTGCTATCTGGAAAGCAAACAGAAGAGCCAGAGCAGAGAGGTAAAAATTTTCTTAAAGATACTAGCCAATGCCAACTCCAAATAAATAACAATTATAAATTTTGTAATTGTTATAATTATTATAATTACAGTATAAATATTTATAATCATAATCTGATAAGACAGGATAAGATTTATTTTGGCACTTTGATGTACTGTGATAATAGAACCAAAGACTTTTTTAAATTACTTTACTCATTTGACAGTAATTTTTAGGTTTACAACAGAATTGAGAGATACAGAGATTTCCTATATATTCCCTCCCCCAACACATGCATAGCCTTCACTGTTGCTACCATCACTAAATTGAATGGCATATTTTTTTTATCAAGGATGAACCTACACTTGTTCTTCATCATCACCTAGGTTCTTAGTTTATCTTAAGGTTCACTGTTGATTTTATATATTCTATGGGGTTAGACATATTTATACCAAAATTTCTACTATAAGTTATTATTTTGTGAGATCACTAATTCTTACTTTGACTACATGGCAATACAAAAACTAAATAAAATAATGATACAGTTACTTTCATTTAAAATATGTTCATTGTAAAGGGAAGAAATAATTATTCTGTATTCTTATTTTGGTTGTCTTTTTTTTTTTTTTAAATAATCACCCATTTTGTCTTAATCTGAAGCTGAAGTCTTCAAAACAACTTTGTTCTCAATTGTATAATACTATGTCATCATTACAACTGCCTTCCTAAAAAGAAAATGTTACCTTCTTTACTCAATACTCAGAAAATCTCATTATTTGAGCCATTAGAAGTCTTGCTATCTCTACTAAGTACAGTGAAATAAAGGAGCTATATCTTTATGTTCCTTCATGTCTTTTCATGGCTTGACAACACATTTCTTTTTAGTTCCGGATAATATTCCATTGTTTGATGCACTCCAATTTGTTTATCCTTTCACCTGCTGAAAAACATCTGGACTGCTTCCAAGTCTTGGCAATTATGAATATAGCTGTTATAAACATCTGCATGCAAGTTTTTATGTGGACATAAGGTTTTGGCTTCTTTGGGTAAATTCCAAGGAGTGCAACTGCTAGACTGTATGGTCAGAATATGTTTAGTTTTGTAAGAAACTACCATACTGTCGAGAGTGGCTGTAGGATTTTGCATTTTCAGCAGCTAAGTATGAGATTTCCTGTTGCTCCACATTCTCACCAGCATTTGATGTTGTCAGTGTTCTGGATTTTGGTCATTTTAATAGGCGTGTAGTGGTATCTCATTGTTTCATTTTTCTGATACATGTGATGGGAGTATCTTTTGTTTGCTTATTTGCCATCTGTGTATCTTCTTTGGTGTGAAGAGCCTTTGGCCCATTTTTTAATTGTGTTGTTTGTCTTCTTATTAAGTTAAAAAACTGTATATATTGGATAACAGTCCTTTATCAGATATATCATTCAAAAATGTCTTCTTTCAACTTGTGACTTGTTTTGTAATTCTGTTGATATTGTCTTTCATAGAGCAGAAGTTTAAAATTTTAATGACATCCATCTTATTAATTATTTCATGGATTGTGTCTTTGGTGCTCTATCTAAAAGGACCTCACTAAATCCAAAGTCATGTAGGTTTTCTCCTATGTTATATTTTAGGAGTTTTATAGTTTATTTTACAATTAGATCTATAATTCATTCTGAGATCATTTTTGTGATGAGTGTAAGGTCTCTGTCTAGATTTACTTTTTTGCCCAGAGATGTTTAGTTGATCCCAACACCATTTGTTGAAGAGACTGTCTTTGCTCTATTGTGTTGCCTTTGCACCTTTTCAAGATCAGTTGACTCATATAGATATATTCAGAATATGTATATATGATATAATAGAATGTAACATAGGAGAAAAATATGTATATAAGTATTTCTGGGTTCTTTAGTCTTGATTGCTGCTGATTGATTTTAAGTCTTGATGTCAGGTAATGCCAACTTTATTTTTCTCCTTCAATATTGTGTTACTATTCTAAGTCTTATGCCTCTTCATATAACATTTAGAATCAGTTTGTTGATATCATAAAATAACTTGCTGGGATTTTGTTCATGATCGCATTTGATCTATAAATCAAGTTGAGAAGAACTGACATCTTGACAATACTGAGTCTTCCTATCAATGAATATGTTATATCTCTTTGTTTATTTGGTTCTTGGTTTCATTTGAGTTTTGTAGTTTCCTTATATATATTTTGTATAGTATAGATTTTGTTAGATTTATACCTTAGTATTTAATTTTTGGGGTGCTAATATAGATGGTATTGTGTTTTTAATGTCTAATTCTACTTGTTTCTTAGTATATAAGAAAGCAATTTACTTTTGTAAATTATATTTGTATCTTGCAAACTTATTCTTTTTTATTAATTTATTTTACTTAAATTCAATTAGTTAACATATTTACAAATTTGTTCTAATTGCTTATTAATTCCAGGAGATTTTTTTTGTTGATTCTTTCAGATTTGGTACAAAGGTAAACATGTCACCTGTGAACAAAAGCAGTCTTATGTCTTCCTTCTCAATCTGTATGCCTTTTATTTCCTTTTCTTCATTTCAGTTAGCAAGGATTTACAGTACAAAGTTGAAAACAAGTGATGAGAGAGGAAATCTTTTTCTTGTTTCTGATGTTAGTAGGAAAACTTCACCTTTCTTACCAGTATGATGTTTGCTGTAGGATTTTTTTTGAATAGTCTTTATCAAACTGAGAAAGTTTCTCTCTATGCCTAGTTCACTATGAGTTTTTATCATGAATAGCTGTTGGATTTTGTCAAATGCTTTTTGTGCATCTGTTGATATGATAATGAGTTTTTTTTTTTTGGTCTGTTAATGTGATATGTTACAGTAATGTATTTTATAATGTTGAACCAATCTTGCATAACTAGGATAAATCCCACTTGGTTGTGGTATATAATTCCTTTTATACATTATTGGATTCAGTCTGCTAACATCTTATTGAAGACTTTTGATTCTGTATTCATGAGATATTGATCTGTAATTTTCTTGTAATATCTTTGTCTGATCTTGCTCTTAGGGTAATTCTGGCCTCCTAGAATAAGATATTCTTAAAATTCATAATTGCATTGGAAATTCTTGGGTCAGGCAAAATGATATCTTGGCAGTTGGGGCCCTTCTAAAAAAACTGAGTGGAGTGGAGTTACAATTTTCCTTCCTCAAATAATAATATTTTCAAGTAACATTGGGTATGAGTAATTGTTAGCAATATTATTTATGTACATTTTCTTGCTGATATTTTATTTAGTGCAGAATATTTTAAGCACACTTACAATATCCTTGTACAATAAAATGACATCAATTTTTTTCACTTTATAAATAACAAAACAAAAGCATGAAAATATTAAATATCAGAATAAAAATTAGTGATAAATCAATAATAGAACTAGTAAGCTTCTTTCTTTCCTAACATTAGTGACCAAAGAAAAAAATTTGTAGTAATTGAAGTGTAAAATTCAACACAGAAATTGCTGTTGTTGCTTTAAAGTTTTTAATCTGGTCTATAAATTGGGTTGTATTAGAAATAAGGCAAGGTTATTCCTATGGTAAGGCTATAACCCAGGCCTATCGAAAATAAGTCTTTGACATTTTTATAATTTTCCCTGCTTATATAGCCATGTCACCATCTTTAAAAGGATGTGTGTCTAATGCGCTTGCTTTGGCAGCACATATACTAAAAAAAAAAAAAAGAAAAAAAATGTGTGTCTGGGGAAAAAAAAAAAAATCACGTCTTTTCATGTCTTCTTATTTCCCAGTTCAATAGACAGCTGAAAATTTGACCACAGCCTATAAACTGTGAGTTGTCTTCAAAACATAGAGCAACACAAGTGTTGAGAGAGGACGTCTTTTCCTTGTTTCTGACGTCAGTAGGAAGAAGATCAAGCCAACTTGAGATGGAAAAGACAACAAGAAGCACTTAAAAATTTTTTTTAGGTCTGCTGACTCATCCTCATTAAGACTATCTTCTGATTCTTAATAAGACCACTGTAATTTTCTTTTAAACTCTGCTCAAGTGGTCCCATACTTATTTTTATAGCTGATGTTCAATGTTCCCTTAATAGGATTCTCAAACCAGGTTTTAAGTTAGTGGCAATTTATAAAATTTGAAGTATGGAGGGAAATGGAGAAGTCCAGAAATAGTTGGCATTGACTGAGAATTGTTTTAGTAAACAGTCTTATTTTTAAAACTCAATTTCAATAAAATCAAGGAGGCAGCAATATCAGAAGAGGATTCTTATTAAATTATAAGCTCCTTTAGCACAGTGATTTAATAGATTTATTTTACTCTTCAGGAAAATTTATTTATTTTCAAAGTACAGATTTAGGTAGATAGGTATAAAACAAATCAACAGTGTTTTTCATTTTCTTCACCTAGTAAGCTTTACTTTCAAATGAATTGGGTTATTATCATCAAATCAGAAAAGAATACACATATTTAGGAATTTAATGAAGAATCATCTTTATCTCCTGCCCTCACATAGCACCAGTCTTCCCTATTACACTATGTAAAGGAGAAGCACTTCTATTTTCAAATGCCTCCAGAAGACAAATATTCTTTGTTTTGTGATCACATGTGTATCTTATTGACTAAGCAGAAAATAAGAGTAGGAGATATGGTATTGGTTCTCTGAGACTTTATCTTTGAAAAATAACTATTATTAGAATGCAGCATTAGGAACTATTCTTATGTCATTGGACTGCCTTTCTCTTCTGATGTATGCAGGATCATATTAACCTTATTCCCTTCTCCATTCCCCTAAGTATGGCTGTTTACAGATTTTAGTCCTCAGCCCACTTCTCTTATTTCAGTCAGCCTGTTTCTTCTGTGATCATTGAGATAATAGGGATTGCCATACGATACTGGGAAGACTATTGGACTTGGAATCAAATATCGAGTTTTAATTCAGGCTTCTTTACTCACTGCTTATGTCATCCTAGACAATTCAGTTAACATTTCTGGGCCTTAGTTTTCTCATATTTTAAGTTAAAATAATAGTAATAATATCTACCTTGCATCACTTTTTAATGAAATTCATATCAGTTATTTGTAAAAAGGATCAAAATCTATTTTTTTAAGTGGAAATTCTTTGAGGGCAGAAATTACATTTTATCTTTTTTATAATAATGTGAGTAATAAGCAGCATTTGTTTAAGCGATGAAAAAGATGAATGCATGTACTTATAAATGGATTTCTAACTTTAAGTGCTAATTATTAAAACATTCTAAAGCCCACCCACTTCACTCAATTGTCATTTGTAGAGTAGCTGTGAGGTACAATGTATATAATGTACTCAACTATGTATTGTAGATAATACAAGATGAGTAGATACCCTTTTCAGTGAGCTCACAGTCACAGAAATCATAGAACACTAGAACAAAGAGACCAGAGATACCGTCTAGCTCAACCTCCTCATTTTACATGCATAAGAAATGAGGAACAGGGAAGTTAAATACCTTTCCCAAGGTGAAAAATCTATGAAGTAGAGACACTTTGACTCCAAACTACAAAATACAGTGGAAAGAAAAGCATGCATTCTAATAACTTAAGTATGTGGTAGATTGTGAGATTTGCTAGATAGAGACACATTCTCCATAATTTTGTGGGACTCCATATTTCATGATGAAAAGAGCTCCTTGTATAGGCCATTCCAGATCCCCATTTACTATGTGACTTGTGAAAATTGTTTAAAGACTGACACTATGTTTTTCCATTTGTAATAATGACAGCATAATGAAGATATTGCAGTATTGTGTGAGTTCTTGACACAAGATAAGCATTTAATAGTTAATTGTTATTTTGTGATGAAAGTATAAATTCATAAATTTAAACAAGTAAGAAAGAGATTTTGTTATGTAATTGGCTAAATTTTATTATGTATACACACACCCTTACTATTAATTTCTTTCAAACTTAAAAAGTTCTATTTGTTCCATTAGGGATTTGACAAATATAGTAGAAGTTGAGATACCCTTGCTGCTTAAGAGTTAGAAAACAGTGTATCCATCATAAAGGAAGACCTAGGCCAGAGATTAAAAAACAACAACAACAACAACAACAAAAAACTAGACCTTGGGACACCTGGGTGGCTCCATTAGTTAAACATCTGTCTTCAGATCAGGTCATGATCCCAGGGTCCTGGGATTGAGTCCTGCAATGGGCTTCTTGCTCAGCAAGGAACCTGCTTCTCCCTCTGCCTGCCTCTTCCCCAGCTTGTGTTCTCTCTCTCTATCTCTCTCTCTCTGACAAATAAATAAAAAAAATATTTTCTAAAAAAGAAAAAAAAAATCCTAAACCTCAACCTGTAAGAAATGTATTGGGAGAAGGAAGGGAGATTAAAGTTGAAGTGTAGGATGGCTTATGTCCCTTCCATCCCAGAGGTAAGTCTAGTTCAGTGTATTTCTAAGACCAAAAGAAAAAAACAATGAGCTGCATAACAATATAACAGAAAAACAAAATCATCTAAATGAAGACTAAAATTGAGATCATGCCTTAAAATTACATAAGTTCTAAATGAAGACTAAAATTGAGGTCCTGCTTTAAAATTACGTAATGGTACAATTTCAGCTTCCTGAATTTGGCAGTTCTATATCTTAAAGGTTTCTGTAAACTGTATTACAGAGTATACTTTCATTGTCCAAAGGATGACAAGTGGTAATTTATTCTTTTATAGAAAAACACCATCTTTTCTTCCTCCTACAATTTTTTTATTCATATGGTTTGTAAGACATTAATTAAAATTATGCAGCTTTTAATTAAAGTGGAGGGGGAGGGAGATGTAGATCCTTGCTGGCTTAGGATTTGAGAGGGGTGATGTTAATTTTTCACCATTGTTTTTATATCTGAATTATAAATTATTCTCAAGAAATCTGAGCTCTAGAATGGATGCTTAATAGATTAAAAATAGCAAATAGTGATATTTATGAAGTAAAATCAGGACTTGGTGATACCTTACATAAAGAATGTGAGGAAAAATGTTGAAGATGACCTCAAGGATTTTGGTAAGTGACAGAGCCTTGACTGCTTTTGGAAACACCAGAGGAGTGAATTTAATTTTTGATGTGTTTGGATGCTTTTGTGACATCCACTTGGAGCTGCTAATTACATGAATGGATACTAAAAGTTTAGGCCTCTAAAACTTAGTGAAATGTAGAGGGGAGAGCATATATTAAATATGGTGGGTTACAGAGAGCCAAACATTCTTTCATACTTGTTCCTTTGAGAGATCTATTTTCTCTCCTATTTAGTCTGGATAGGCTCTCCATTTCGATAAGTAAAATATGCCGGAAGGAATTCCATGGTAGTGTCTAGATCCAAGCCTTAAGAAAACGGTAGCCTCCAATTTCTGTCTCTTCTTCCTCTGGGGAAGATAGCTGCCACTCAATAAGTCCGAGTATCCTGGGACTGCTGTGCTATGGGAAGCCCAAACTCCCCTGTGGAAAACACACAAAGAGAGAGCAGATGCTCATCGAGCCTCTGCTGTTCCATCCAGGCTGGAACAGGTGACTGAGGTGTGAATGAAGAAGGTACCTTAGATAGAAAGTACAACAACCCAGCCACCTAAAGTAACATGAAAAATAGGAAACTCACCCACCCACTCAATTGATGGGTCTGGCTAAGGAAATGTCCAGATATAATGTAAAATATGTCAGCTGGTTTCTTTTAGTTGATAATCATATAATACAGATGGAGACAGATGATGTAATGAAATAATTATTTACTCATCACAAGGAATTTAAAGATAATTTAAAGGAGCCAGGACTTGCTGAGTTAGAAAATAAAATTGTGTTTTATTTCCAGTCTCTTCTAGCAGAAGATTCTAAAAGTAAAAGCATCGGGACAATGAGTAATCCAGGGTGCAATCAGGAAAGCATGTTTTCCCAATAGAGATGAACCCCAATGTCTGACGAATGTGATTGTAAAACCCTTTGTTAAGCATTCAGACAGATAAAAGGGACTGCCTTGCAGATGCTTGCCATTAGGCAATATGCTTCTAAGAATCTCATTGGGCTACTTCTCAAACTAAATTTAGTGCACATACTTAAGTTTTAAATGAATGTGATAGAAGGTCAGTAACTTTATAGAAAAGTACTTGGCAAGCATAGTCTAACTGGAGGGAAAGGAATCACTATTTCATAAGGTACACAAAGTCAGAGGAGATGGGGAGTGCTTAGTCCTAACAGACCTCCCTATGAACAATGTCAAGTGGGAATTTGTGACTCTATAATTAATAAGAATTGCCAACACTTCCAGAAGACTTTTCTTAGCCCTGGCAAAGTTACAAATGAAAGTCTGGAAATGGGCAATCTTTTCTGAACATATGGGTGTGAGAATAGCAAATACAGTAGACCCTATTTATCCAGCATGTCGATTTCCTGAGTTTCAGTAGCCTGTGGTCAACTATGGTCTGGAAGCAGATGATCCTCCTTTTGATGACATATCAGAAGGTCAATAGTAACGTGACACTGTCATTCACCTCACTTAATCTCATTACTTAGATATTATTTCAACTCACATCATCATAAGGGTGAGTACAGTACTATATTTTGAGAGAGAGACCACATTCATATAAGTTTTATTATAGTATATTTTTCTAATTGTTCTATTTTATTTATTAGCTATTGTCATGAATCTACTGTGCCTAATTTATAAATTAAATTTTATCAAAGCTAGGTGTATATAGGGAAAAAAACCAGTATATACGTACAGTTTGATATTATCCATAGTTTAGGCATGCACTAGAAGTCTTGAAACATATCCCCTGTGGATAAGGGGAATAGCTGTATAATTTATGACCTAAATGAGCTAAACAGCTATAGTTATAGTGTTTGAACCAGGCCTAATTGAGGGCATTCAGCCTCCAGCAGTCAAGAGAAGTTTGCCCAACTGAGCTTTTGCTCAAATTAGTTGCATGTGTTTTAGAAGGCGGAAATAGTCAGAATTAATATCATTTGTTGAATTTAGGATATAATTCTTATTACTTCTTATGAAAAAGACTGATTGTTTACTCAATGAAAAGTGTGTGTCAGCTTTACTTCCTCATGGCTATATTTCTAAGAAAAATATTAGAGGACTCAGAATCACGAAGTGAGAGTTTCCCAGTATACTCATTTGATTTTATCATATTAAACTGTATTGATTTCTTATTTCTATGTCAGGGGTTGGCTATCGGTTAGACCATGGGTAATGCCCACCTCAATTCTATCAAATATCCAAGGACTGAAATTGGTCTGATGTATGCAGGCTGGGGAGATAAGAGATATGAATATAGTCTGATACAGATAACTTATTCTTTCTCCTATATAAGGTAGATTAGGCTCTATCTGTACAGTATGTTAAATGCCATAACTTCATGTATTTCTGAATGAGGTTTCTTCATCTTTGGTATAAATAGTTGCTTCCTAGTGTCTCTTTTCTTCCTAGAGAGGAAACTATCATGGGAAACTACTAATAAGCTGACACAGAAAGGAAAAATCAAACATGATGTGTACAGCAAATGTAGAAAAAAATTAAATTTTGCACTGTGTATGATTTTGAAATATTTCACATTTCAAAGCCATGTCAGAAAGTTCAGAGTTCATCATAATTCCTTGAGTGAAAGGATTCCTTATGGTGCACACATCAAGGAAATACCATTTTAATGGGAGAGCCTGAATGAGCCAGACCCAATGATAATCTTTCTCCTTTTTCCTTTCTTCTCTAATTTAATTCTCCCTTTCACTTATTCAGCTGTATCTACTTTACCATAGTCAGTCCTTTTGTATGGATTAAATCTTCGGAGAAATATATCAAGGCTCATGTTTAGTCCTGAACACAAAGATGCCCTTCCTGATAAGAAATTTATAAGGTAAAAGTGATTGTGGTACCCTCTTCAAAGACTACTGCACTGCTTCTGTTCCCAGGACTAGAAGAAGACCATCAGCTGCCAAAATCAAAACCAAAATGCTATTTTTGGACAAGTGAAACTCTGCAGGAGCACTTAGAACAAATCAACGTGAACGTGAATTCTCTTAATATATTAATTCATAGTTACTGTATACATCATTGAAGCCAGGCTCATGGAGTTCAAGGTTGACAAGGTATAGCATTTAAAGACGCATGATCCGGGGCGCCTGGGTGGCTCAGTGGGTTAGGCCGCTGCCTTCGGCTCAGGTCATGATCTCAGGGTCCTGGGATCGAGTCCCGCATCGGGCTCTCTGCTCAGCAGGGAGCCTGCTTCCCTCTCTCTCTGCCTGCCTCTCCATCTACTTGTGATTTCTCTCTGTCAAATAAATAAATAAAATCTTAAAAAAAAAAAAGTTATAAAGACGCATGATCCAAATAAGCATAAAGCAATCTTATGAGGGATTTGCTTTTTCACTTCTTAGTATGCAGAATACTATAAGGAATATTAATATTTATAGCCCCAGGCTAGCAACATTTCTCATGCCTCATTCTAGAGAACCCCACTTCAGGATATCACTACACCCTTTTCTCAAATCCTTCCAAATACCTTATAATAATTCTGAGGCCTTCAGTACAAGGATTGACTTTTGAAAAATTACTTCCCTAGAGGAAAAACAAACAAACAAACAAACAGAAACAATTACTTCCCTCCTACTGCTTTTTCTGATCTGTTTTTTAATTTTTTTGTCTTGTTTTGTTTTTTGGGGTTTTGTTTATTTGTTTGTGTTTGGTACATAAAAGCTAGCTTCAGGTGTGACAAATGACTTTCCTGGGAGAGAAACTGAAGAGAGAATTGGGCTGAAGTAGGGAGAATTCTTGGCCCAAACATGTATATAAATTGTATGCCATCACAAGAAACATAATTTGTTTGAAATTTCTGGCTCTAATTATAGTAAGATTGTAAGCAACTTCAGGTGGAACTTTGACTCAATCCCTCCAAGCATTTCTGTTTTCAAAGCATTTTGATCTAAGAGCCAAAAGGCTTTTCAAGCTTCTCTGTTTATGTGTGTCTGCTAGTGGGTAATTTTTTTTGCTTTGTTCTCCAGTGTATTCCTGATCTCAAGTTTGCCTCAAGATAGGTCTTATTAGTGTGATATCCTCTTAGCTGTGGAATGCTAAGTCTGCTTGGAAACATTTTGACAAGTCATATCTCATGGTTCATTATTTTAACTAAAATTTCTCTATAGTTTTCATTTAGTATTTTATCAAATATAAATAAACCCTGATAAAAAACCTTACCTATCTCTTGTAATCCAGATTGTTTCCTTAACTTCTATAAACCTTTCTCTGTTAGAGCCTACAATAAGTTATCAATTTCTTAAATATTTAAGAACTTATGCCTTGTAACCTTCCATGTTTACCAGGGCTATATTTATTTCTCAGCAACATGCACAGAGCATTTACAGTATGTAGGACCCTGTGTGTAAACTCTTTGCTAAACCTTGAAGACAGACAGGAATGTGTTGAAATTGTTTACTTCAAGGAGCTTCAAGTCTAATGGGAAAAATAAAAAATCCGTAATCATAAGTTTCCCCACAGAATAAGGCAATGGGTAGTAAAGTGAAGATAGTATATTTTATTATATTGTTTCCATAAATACTTTAGGGCAGTTGGATTAAAAAAAAAAATCTCCAAACTAAGTGCACCAAACAGCAAGCATAAGAGTAAGTGGATTGAGGGGTAACCCATTAAATTATATATATTTATATTTGACTTATTTCCTATAATTTAGAGAACAGAGATTATTTACACAAAATTCAAATACACATCAATCTCTTGCTGGGTGTTTCCTTTCAAACCTTAACATGTTTGGTGTTAGCGGTATTTAAAGGCTGGTGTGGTAACTAATTATTTGGTTCTTTAACGTTTTCTACAGAAACAGAAATTATAAGGGGCAGGAACTTCAGGCTCATATTTAAATGTACTGCATTAAAATATGCTGTTCTGAGGTGCCTGGATGGCTCAGTGGGTTAAGCCTCTGTCTTCGACTTAAGTTGTGATCTCAGGGTTCTGGAGTTGAGCCCCGCATCGGGCTCTCTGCTCAGCAGGGAGCCCGTTTCCCCATCTCTCTCTGCCTACTTGTGATCTCTGTCTGTCAAAAAAAAAAAAAAAATGCTCTTCTGACTCTAGGCACACTTTTCTAATGGCACTTTTGCCTTTGTGCCTTTCTAGTTCCCCTTTAAGCAGTCTTTTCTCTCCCTTCTGTGCCCTTCCATTCCTGTCTAAAGGCAATCATTGCTTACCCATATCTCTACTCATCTTTAATCCATATCTGTCCGCTGGCCATTTTCCAGGAGACTGGTCCTGCCACTCCTATGACTGTGCTTGCGAGTTAGAATTGGGGATCATGGAATCCTGAAAGTATCTTATAAAAACTGTGGATTCTCTCCCTCAAAAATGCCATAACGTGTATATTTTCTCATACTCGATTTTTCAGGTTCACAGATTTCCTCAGTTCTGCTTGAACCACTCCTCAAACCAGAGATTCCCACCTAATTTATTGGAAGCAGAGTCTTCACGTGCCAGCTGGAAATGGGATTGGGCCCTCTCACCTTCCTGACTCCCTGCTCCCACCCAAAACCACATTGTTAAAGCTCTGAGAGCACCATGTTACAATAAGTTTTAATGACCTAAATGCTTTATATAGTATATTTTTCAGGTAATATGTATTTTAACAGAGAATTAGCCAATTTAATACATAGTCACAAATCACAAGCGTAAATTAAGAAAGTTTTCTTTTCCCTAGTAATTTCTGCCAACAATGACTTATCAAATCCACTTTCTGTCTGGACAGAGTGCTCTTAATAGGATGTCAGTCTGATTCCATGGAATTTCATGTATTTCTACTATTCAAATAATCTCACTTTTAATTCTGTACATTTAAAACTCCAGTCTCCAGTTGGTTCAAATTTTTTTGTTTCCCCAAATCAAAGCTTAGGCAACATAACATTTGTGGCTATGTGAGTGTTTAGTACGGGGTGTGAAGGGGGCTGGTGAAGGGATTGCTTTCACATGACTCCACCATCCCTGCCCTGTCCCTCTTTCTGGCACAATACCAACCCAGTGCTAGAGCAGAGAGGAGGAAAGAGAGGCATATGTCTCCATATATGGTTGCCCCATTGAAGTTGCTGTTGAGTTTTTGGTCACGTAGTCCTGCTTGGCCCTCTTGTTCATGGAGCATGTTGGAATGCCTGTTGGCCCACATCTGGCCTATGTGGAAACAAAAACTCCAGGGCCTCAGACAAATTAGAGCCCCTTTTCTGACCCAATTGGTAAAGAGCCTGGTAAAGCTGCTTCTGTTACCTTTCCCCAGGCCATGTCTCCAGTGTTGTTCCTCCTTCTTCACTGGCACAGATGCAGGTGGGCGAACCCAATAGCAAAGTACATATCTTATCTTGGAAAAAAAATGTTCACTTCTCTTCATTCAAAGCCTTTCTTCCTGGATTCACGGAATGGATTTGATCGCACGCAATGCAGCACTAGAGCTCCTATGTGTAACTATAATGATATGTTCTACTTCTAAAGTAGAAATAAATGTATTTCTGAAGAAATTATCATTTTTACATCATTTGTTATATTTTATTTTTAAATAGCTTTATTGAAGAATAATTGACAGTTAACTGGTGATGCAACATGGAGGCTTAAGTGGGTTGGAATATTTAAGTATATATTTTGATAACTTGTGTTATATGTCTATACCAGTAATAGCATCAATACTATTATGTCATTATATAATGAACATATCTGCCACCTGGAAAATCTGTTCTCTTCTTTAAATTACCTTTTTCCATCCCTTCCTGACCCCTCCCTGTTCCCAGGTAACCACTGATTTATTTTCTGTTATCTTAGCTTAATTTGCATTTATTAGAATATAATATAAATAGGATCATACACTATGTACTCTTTTTGTGTGGCTGCCTTCACTTTGCATAATTACTTTGAGATTCATCTATGCTATTGTGTGTAAATAGTTCAAACCTTGTAACTGTGTATATCAATAATTATTGTGTATACCAATAGTCCATTTGTTTATACTCAGAATTATGCCACTGTATGGATATAATAATCTATTTTTTTGTTGATTCATATGGGTTGCTTCCTATTGTTGGCTTTTACAAATAAATCTACTATAAATATTTCTATACAGCTTTATATGAAACTATGCCTTCATTTATTTTGAATAAACAATGGTTGAATCCTATTATGATACATTTTAGGCTTTTGAGAAAATTTGAAACTGCTTTGCAAAGTGATTGTACTATATTATATTCTCATAAATTGTGATGGAGTTTTTTTGACAAGGTTTCATATGTTCAGCCTTTTTACTTTTAGCCATTCTTGTGGTTTTAATTTGCATTTCTCTAATGGATACAGATAATTGACCCCCTATCATGTGCTTATTTGCCATCCATATGTCGTCGTTGGTGAAGTGTCTGTTCAAATATTTTGCCTATTTTAAAAATGAGGTTGTTTGTTTTCTTACTGAGATTTAAGAGTTGCTTTGGATAAAATATTATTAGACTTTTGATGTATAAGTATTTTCTTTAAATTTATTGCTTATCTTTTCATTCTAACAGTGTCTTTCAAAGAAGTTTTTAATTTTGATGAAGTTTAGTTTATCAATTTCTTACTTCTATGTGTCCTATTTTTGGTGTTGTATTTGTGGTATTTTTGCTTAACCCAAGCTTATAAAGATATTTTCCTATATTTTCAGGAATGGATGTTGGATTTTATCAAATGCCTTTTATTTATTGGAAAAAATATGTATGTTTTTTCCTTTTTTAAAAAAAGTTTGTTAATAAGGTGAATTGCATTTAGTGATTTTCAGATAATAAACCAACTTGGCGTTCCAAATATAAGCCATAATTAATTGGGATATATTATAAGTTTTATATACTTTTCATTTTACTGATTAAAATTTTGTTAGTGGTTTTTGCACTTATGCTCATAAGGGCTGTTGGTTAGTTCACTTCTTGAGATGTCTGTGCTTGGTTTAAAAGTAGATGTGATAGGTCTTACAGAATGAGTAGAAAAGTACTTATTCCTCTTCAACTTTGCAGAAGTATTCATGTAGATTTTACATGATTTCTTCCTTTAATATTCATTGAAATTTACCACTTTGGCCTTGAGTTCTCTTTGGGGTAAGGTTTTTAACTACAAAAGTAATTCCTTCATAGATGCAGGCCTACCCAGGCTATCTGTTCTACATTAGTGAACTTTGGTAGTTTGTGTCTTTCAAGGAAATTTTTATTTCATCTAGGTTGTTGAATTGATTTGTATCGTGTTGTTTGTAGTATTCCTTTATGATTCTTTTTATATTTGTGGAGTCCATAGTGACACTACCTCTTGCATCTCTGATATTATTAATTTGTTTCTTCTCTCTTTTTTTCCTGATCACTTTGACTAGAAGTTTAATAATCTTGATCTTCTCAAAGAATCAGCTTTGGTTTCATTTATATTCCCTGTTTGTCTGTTCTCAATCTCATTTGCTTACTTTGTGTTTAATTTGCACTTCTTTTTTCTAGGTTTCTCAAGGTTGGAGCTGAGACCATTTCTTTCTTTTTATTTTTTTTTTAAAGATTTAATTGTTTATTTATTTGACTGGAGGTGAGAGAGAGGGAGAGCACACAAACAGGAGAAGAGGCAGAAGGAGACAGAGAGAAGCAGATTCTCTACTGAGCACAGAGCCTGATACTGGACTCAATTTCAGGACCCTGAGACTATGACCTGAGCTGAAACCAAGAGTCAGAGGCTCAGCCACTGGGTGCCCCTATTTAGTGGAATAAATTTTACCTTAAGTACTATTTTAGCTTCATAACACAAAGTTTAATAGACTGTTACTTCAGTTTCATTCAGTTTGAAATGTTATAGTTTTCCTTTTTGATTTCTTTTTTCACCCATGGGCTATTTAGAAATGTATTATTTAGTCTTTAATATTGGACGATTTTTCAAATATCTTATTGTGATTATCTTATATTTTAATTGTACTGTAGTTAGAGAACATAATTTATATGACTTGAAGCCTTGAGATTTTTTATTATTCATTTTATGTCTAGAATATGGTTAGCAAATGTTAGCTTAGTAAATGTTTCATGTACACAAGATAGTAAAGTTTATTATGTTGTTCTTGCATAGATAATTCTATAAACGTCAATGAGGTCTTGCTATTTGCATGATTTCTGATGAAAAATATGTTGTCATCTTTATTTTTGTTCTACTTGTTTGTGGCATGTCTATGTTCATAGACTGCTGAGAAACTAGACCAATATAATAGTTATATATTGATTTGAACAGTCTGAACAATTTGAATATCTTGTGCCTTGATACAGTTTTCTTCATGTTTCTCATATTTGGAGTATACTGAGCTTCTTGGATCTATGGTTCATATTTTTCATCAAGTTTGGTGAATATATATATTTTGGATATTAATCTTTTATTAGATATATTGTTTGCAAATGTTTTTTCCCATTATTTTTTATTTTGTTGGTTGTCTGTTAATTCTATCATCTTTGTTAGTTCTGCATTGGATTTTGTTGATTTTTTTTTTCCTGGGTTGCATATTTTACTTCTTTGTGTGCTTCATAGTTTTTTATTGACACTAGACATTTAAAATTTTACCCTTTTGGGTCCTGGCTATTTTTTTTATTCCCATTAATTTCCTGAGTTGGGGGAACATGGCTAATTTATTTTGAATACTTTGATTTTTCCACTCTTTTAAAATTTATTATTATTATTATTGTTGGAAACTGAGAAACATTTTGTGTAAGAAAGTGATTCTTGACCAGCCATAATTGTTCTTCAGAGGACATTTGACAGTTTCAGGAGAATTTTTGATAGGCAAAACTAGGGGGAAGGTGGTCTTGGTATCTAATAGTTAAATGCTAAGAATGGTGCTACCCATCCTACAAAGCACAGGGCAGCCCCCAACAACAAATGTTTATCCAGGTCAAAATGTATGCAGTGCCAAGACTGAGAATCCCTGATATCTAATGAATGATGTTGTCAGCCATAGGCACTTTTGAGAAGTCAACATATTTATATAAGATATGTATAAATCACTGTATTTGATTTTATATATAAATTTATAAATATATATATTATAATATATATATATATAATATATATATTTATAAATTTATATATAAATATATATAATATATATATGATTTATATATAAATCACTGTAATTGATTTTCTTCTTTAAATTTGATCCAGACTACTACTCTTCACTCAGAGTACTAAAATATCTGGATATTTTTATTCCATTGTAGCATTTTAAGTTAGAGCAACCACACAGAAGAGGATTGTGTTCTATCATATTTCATTTAAAGATTGAAATTAAAATAATCAAAACACATACCATTTCCCTTGCTACTCACTTAAATTACCCATTATGGGGACTCAGCATACCTCTTGCTGCTCTCTTACACAAGAAAATAATCTTCACCACATAGAATTTCAAACTCTTTATGAGGAACTCATGAAACTGAAATATAAAATGAGAAGCTGACACAGCTCAGAGGGAGAGCAGTTTGTTTTTAGTCAACTATAAAAACCTAGGTAGTGTTATTCAGTGGCTGATCTTTTCACTTCAACAGAACTTTCTGTCACTAAAATTCAAATTAAAGGGTAAGAATTTAATCGAAGCCAGTAGCTGTAATGAAATGTAGATATAATTTGACAAATGCTTTATTCTTTAACAATGTAACCATGCCTGTACTCTTACTTGCAAAATGTCTATCATTTTGTTTCCTAAATTGCATTAAAAAAGATTATTTTAGCATTTAAGTGAAGAGGTAGTTTTGATTCTTACTATTTATTTATTTATTTTTAACAAAGACAGTATTAAGGTCTTATGAGGTGAATTGTTCAAGGTCAGTGAACAGAAATACAGGTCATGATGGTTTCTCTAGTCTGCCTCTTTAGACCTATATTTTAAACTGACTGTATTTTGTTCTTTTATTTACAAATTAATTGAAATAGTTTTTATATTCAATACTTATCCCCGGCATAAATTATATGAGTAAAAGACTCAGTTTGTGAGCAATATATGGCATCTTATCTAAAGGGAGAATGGAGGTAAGAATTCAGGCTACCATTTAAAAATATTAATGGTGCTATTTATACTTTAATAAATTGAGAGCCCATTGGAGGCTGCATAATTTCATTTCTTTCTAATTCTTCATTGGTAGATAAAAAACACTGTAACGTATATGCACTCCACCAATTCTATTAATGTCATTTTGTGCTCTTCCCCTGCCTTCCAGTCAAAGAATCTATTGAGTTTTATATTTGTCATACACAAAAAGAGGTTAAAATTAATTTCACAATATATGCATATATGTTTGAACAATGTATTTAAGGTTTGTTTCCAAATTTTATAAAATTGTTTTATAAAGCAAGTAGCCTTCTGGGACTTGCTTTCCTTACTTAACATGTTTCTAAGACTTTTATATATTGCTATACATATTTGTTCTCATTCATTATCACTGCTATATCTCATTCAGTAAGTTTAAACAACTCCTGTTTCTGTCCTTTTCTTGACATGTGGATATCCAGGTTATTTCTAATAATTTGAGGTAAGAAAAATAAGTATTGCTGTGAACATTCTGTGCATGTCTCATTTAACTCTTAATGCAATTATTAGGTTCTTGTTAAGTTCACATCCATATTTACAAGGTATTCTTTAAATAAAGGTACCAATTTGGGCGCCTGGGTGGCTCAGTGGGTTAAGCCGCTGCCTTCGGCTCAGGTCATGATCTCAGGGTCCTGGGATTGAGTCCCGCATCGGGCTCTCTGCTCAGCAGGGAGCTTGCTTCCTCCTCTCTCTCTGCCTTCCTCTCTGCCTACATGTGATCTCTCTCTGTCGAATAAATAAATAAAATCTTTAAAAAAAAATAATAAAATAAAGGTACCAATTTATATTCCCAGCAGCAATGTTTAAGAGCCAAAGGCAGAGGCTTTAACCCACTGAGCCACCCAGGCGCCCCGCTGTAGTTTTATTTTGTTAACATTTTCTAAGAGTGAACGATGTGTTTATGTTACCTTTTATTTATTTATTTTTTAACATTTATGTTACCTTTTGAATATCTTTCTATTTTTGTAGTATTTGATATTACCCCTATTACCTATTTCCTCCAAATGTCTTTAGATATATTCTGTGGTCATTTTACTAGATTTTTCAGTTACATCATAGCTCATTTCTTTCAGTTTTTCTAGTGCTATGGGAAGGAAATAAGTTATTGGACAGAACGGGAGGAAGCTGGTGATAAATAAAAAGATTAAAGAGGCATATCAGGATCTATAGCTCATAGCTGTTAGTAGAAAACAGCTGAGTAAATCTCAGTTTTCTCATATATTTTTGTTTGTTTGTTTGTTTGTTTGCAAATAGAGTGAATTAAGACACTTAATTTTTCTTCTTGGTTACATAAAATGAAAGCATGATAGTTTTTAAAGATTTAAAACAAATTGATTTTTCTAGTAGACAACAGATTCAACAACTTAATTATGCTGGGGAAGAGCAATATTCTAATGATAATAAATTTTAGTAACCAGACTCTAACAGTTATTATTCAAGGCAATTTGAATGAAAATAGGTAAATATATTTAACCATATCTAGATTAATACCTGGAGAAAATTAAATTCTGAGAAGAATTGACATAAGGATAACATTTTAGTTTCATATCTTCTACTATTTGACATCCAGTTTAATGCATTTTAACTAAAAATAATGTTAGATATGCAGAAAAGAGGAGCTCCACTCAGCAACAATTTATTGAAAACCTAATAATTATTCATCTCAATGAGACCTTACAGTGGAATGGGAAAATGGGTACTTATTAATGATGATGACGATAATGGTAATAATAATAATAACAACTTTGAGGCTTTCTCTCATTCTTTCTGTCTCTATGAAGTGTGTGCTATTTTTATTCCTAAAGTACAAATGAAGACATTGAAACTTAAGGAACTTAAATGAGCGATATACCTAACATCCTGGATGAACCTAAAAGGAAAATCTAGGCGTTGGGGACATTGCAGAGTTTCATTGCTTGATCAGCTTGGTGTCTTTCCTCTGTGTGTGGATTTGGTAACCCAGAGGTAAACAGCCTGGCATGTGAGGTGGGGAAGTACCCCATAAAGTAGTCAATTCATGAGTAGTATCTGGAAAGAGTGAGCTTTAGCTGGATAAATGTGTCAGAGGGAAGAGAGTTGGTGCTTAAAGACATAAAGACAATAAAACATGCCCTGTTTTCCCAAAGGAGTGAGATGAGGAGTGAGGCAAATTATCTTGGTAGGAACGAAGTAATAGTTTCAAATGTCATCCAAAGGAACCATGGCATCTTGTACATGGTGCAGTTCACAGAACCCTAGATGGAACTAGAATTTAAGCCCATTTTGATAATATTACTGTACATTTTTCCTACTCCTGCTTATTTTGTCCTTTCCAGCTTTTCCCTGCTACTTCATTTTCCCCTGTTCTTTTACCTCTACCCAGACATTATTTCTTCTAAAAATTTTAGTGTTGCTTTTTCCATCCAACTAAACTTTAAAGCTTTAAAACAAATTCTAATGAAAAAATATATTTAATCAGTAAAATTAAATAATTGCAGCCTTATAAGTATGCTAAGTATTTTTTAAAAATTTAATTTTGAAAAAATACTACATGCTTATGATATACTTTGCAGTCTCTAAAACTTGGCAGATGCAAACTTTATGCAAAATCATTATACTCTAAACTACAGGTTTCTAGTAACTATGAGCCCATAATTGAATCATGTGAACACATAATTGATTCATTTATTCAAATGACATAATACTTGATACAAGATGGATAAGGACTACACTTTCTAAGAGCCTGTCTGCTAGTGTAGGTTGGGAAATGGGATAAATTTGAAAATACTAGCTAAGTAGTGATGATTTATTGTCATATTATCAGCAAAACATCACACTGTCATGGGGTACTACAGTGAATACAATTAGTGTCACCAGCCATTACTCCAGTTACGCTTCTATCCAACACACTCTTGCTTACAGAACACATTCAGGAGCTTCCCAAAACACACTCCCACTTAGGGCTTATGGGTATCCCAGACCATTACATTCATGCAGAATAGATAGATATGGACCATCCAAAATATACATCTTGCTTGGTAGGCAATAGCTCTGGTCTGATGCAGATGATGTAAGACTTCTCTGGTTTCTCTAGCTCTGAAACTGGCAGTGATCATTGCAATGGTTAATGGGTATGTCAAACTGAATTCTTGTCATTCTCTCCAAATTTTCCCTATCCTTAATAATGGAAATTTTACCTTTCAGGCTAGAAACAGTGGATTTATGTTGTATTTCTCTTACACTCATTCACATTAGCAAATTTAGATCTGCTTTAAAATATATTCAGCCTTTGATCACTTCTTACCACCTCCTTTTTGACCATCCTGGCATAAGCCACTCTCAACTCTTGATTTGGTTATATAATGGGCTCCTAACTGGTTTCTCTGCTTTTACTCTTCCTGAAATTTCATCTCCTGTCAATAGAGCAGCTTGAAAGATCTTATTAAAACATAAGTCATACCACCCCACACCCCTGCTCAAAACACTGTAATTTCTCTTCATCGAACTCAGAATAAATGTCAAATCATGTCTTTACTTTGCAAGAGTCATAAGCTCTCACAGAATGGTACCCAAATAACTTCTTCGATCTCTTCTATCCTTGTACATCCATCACAGATATGTCTCTTATAGTTCAAACACTTCTCCCCTGGGGACTTTGCACTATCTGTGCCCTCAGGCCGGAATGCTCTGTCCCCAGATATTCCTGGACTTTGTCCTTAAACTTTTCCCTGCCATTACTCACATGTCACATGAGGCCTTCCTTAACCAATCTAAAATGTTGGTGCCTACCTCTTTCCCCACTTTATGTTTCTCTTAAAAAAAAAAAAAAGATTTTATTTGTTTATTTGACAGAGAAAGAGATCACAAGTAGGCAGAGAAGCAAGCAGAGAGAGAGGGCAAAAGCAGGCTCCCTGCTGAGCAGAGAGCGCAATGAGGGGCTCAATCCCAGGACCCTGGGATCATGACCTGAGCTGAAGGCAGAGGCTTAACCCACTGAGCCACCCAGGCACCCCTTATGTTTCTCTTGATCATCATCATTATCCAGCATGTATACATTTACCTTGTTTATTGTCTGTCTTTCTCTACACAGCATATGCTCCATAATTAATCTTGTCTTCTTTTGTGTGTAAGATTTTATTTTTCTGCACACAACATGAGACTGGAACTCACAACTCCAAGATCAAGAGCCATATGCTATACCAACTGAGCCAGCCAGGTACCCTAGATGTATCTTTTCTATTTTGTTTTTCTTTATCTCTATTTCTTAGAGTGGTGCCCGGCACATGGTACATAGTCCACAGATAATGGATGCTGTTTTATTTTTTAACTTTTTTTCTTTAAAGATTTTATTTATTTATTTGACAGACAGAGATCACAAGTAGGTGGAGAGGCAGGCAGAGAGAGGAGGAAGCAGGCTTCCGCTGAGCAGTTAACCTGATGCAGGGCTCGATCCCAGGACCCTGTGATCATGACCTGAGCGGAAGGCAGAGGCTTTAACCCACTGAGCCCCCGAGGCACCCCTAATGGATGCTGTTTTAGAACAGATCCTAGGGGCAGTACATAGATAAAGACTATGTGTCTTTCATGGGCAGCATGTAGCAGAGGAAAAAAAATATATTTTATTTTCCTTATTAAATAAATTAAATAATCATGTATTGTTTAATTGAAGCACGTAGGTCCTTAATGAATTTTATTCTGATGAGAAAACAATTTTTGGAAAAGAAGTCTTTGTCACCTTAAATAAATGGCCCTGTTTAGCATTTCAGAATCATTAGAGTTCATTCCCAGTTACACAGAAATTGAACTTTAATGCCCAGGAATTGCTCCTATTTTTACTCTTAATCATTTTTTACTAGCTTTACATAGTAATTTTCATTTTTACTTTTCTTTCCCTCTCTTAAGCATAGTTTTCCCTTAGGACCTCAAATCATAACTGAATTGCAAATCAAAAACTGAACTGCATTCAGTTCTCTTTCTTGGCATCCCCTGGTCATCCCACCAACAGTGGCCTTGGGTAACTATCTCATTTCCACAGCCTGAACCATGATAACTGCTTCAAACATGGTCCATGCATAGGGAAACACTTCAGTTCTTGTCCATCCATATGCCTTGGAGTAGGAAATCAAAGAATCCTTTTAAAGCCTACCCTAATTTGTAGGTAGACCTTGTTTGTGGGAAGTGGAAAATATGTGCTTATTACACTAATACAGTTTCAGAAAGGAATTAGTATTTTGTCTTTTTACTTACACACACAGAAATAAAAGGTCAGGAAAACAAACACAGTTCCCCTGTTTGCTGATCTCATAAATTTTGATTGATGTGAGAATTCTGTTGCTCCTGCTTGTCTCCTGCTGCCAACAGCCTTCCTACTGTATTACATGAACTTCTTCTCTTCTGCCAGGGCACCAATTACCTCTCTCTTACCACGGCTCTGACTTATAGTCTTAGCCACTAAAAATAAAACTCCAGATGAGGCAATGAAATGATGGCCTTGTCATATGTGAAAAAAAGGCCTATTTATTGTTAGTGTTCTTATGAATGACATAGAAAACTTTAGCCATCATTCTTATCAGTAGGCACTGTGCCAGGACTATATTTTTTATATTTATATTTATATTTATATATTTAAGGAAATTTACTCATAACAATGACAGATGTCCTAAAGTACAATGGGGGTGCCAGGAGAGAGGAAAAAAAGTGGCAGAGAAAGAATACTCCCCTAAAAGAAATAGAGACAACATAATTTGGATTTTCCAGTATTTTTCATATGCCTTTTTAGCTCATATTATTTTTCTCTATACTTGATTGTTATCAGTTAAGAGAAAGTAAACACAATTTTTTTTTAAAGGGCCTAACATTTGACAATTCTGACTATAGAGTTATTTTACTCCCATGTGCTAGTGAGATTTGCTGCAGAATTTATAAGTGAGCCATTTATAGGTTGACCATTTAATTTATCATCCTAACTGACACACTCTTGCAACTGAAAAGGTTGCTATTAGTCAGTAATCTGGTGTAACAGGCAGAAATTGGAGCCATCCTGGGGAAATCAGGTCATATGATTATCCTAGTATTTCATGAGGTCTTTTATCAATAAGAAACAAAACAGGAGGTGTTTACTGAGAGCTTAGAAAAACACTTTTGGAAGAACAAATGTTACAATTAAGTTTTGGGGTCTTAAAAGAGACACAGCTAAAAAAATATATATATACTTGGTAAGAACATTGGTAAAAGTAGATACCAGTGGTATCAATGCATGTATTGCTCCGTTGCATGTGATGAATTCAGAAATTTGCACTGATAAAATGTTTCTCTCAAATTTGATTCTTATGTTCATTATGTAATGAGAATAAAATTGCCCTATTCTTTGTGATTTTGAGTGTCAGATAACAGAAGTAAATTTTATGTTCGATAATCCAATCTAGTCATGTTTTCTTCTTTCTTTTCCTGATAATTTATTCAATTAAAATGATACCTTTTAGAATGAGTTGCCTCTGCTTCATTTTGGAAACCAGCAGGTTATAAATTATAGGTATGTATTAAAATTTTGGTAGTTTCCATGCAGTGTATTTGCCACACTAAAGTTTAGAACTCTTAGAAGATATATAAAATAATTGTGAAGTCAAGTTCTAGTTTATAACTGTGCATTGTATCTGAATCTGCTTAATATAGAAGAAAATGCCAAATTTTCATAAAATTGTGTCTTGCTAATAGATAGGAAAACAAAAGTTGTTAAACTTTTGTTTTGAAAACAACTTTTGAAAACGAAAGTTGTTAAACACACACACACACACAAACACACATTCTTACATACATACACAAAATTTCCTTTCCGTTTTCAAGGCTTTTCTGAAAACAAATCTTAAATTAAATTTATATCAGGTAATATGTAGTAATATTGTTAAGTCAGTCCATCTTGGGATAGTGAAAGCAGAAATATCAAATGACATACCTGGGTTGAATTCATTTTCTTTCCTTCTACTCATGCACCTACGGTATCTTTCTCATCACTGCCATCCTTGACACACAATTTCTTCTAGCCCCTTGATTACCATATAAGTTAATGTTGTGGAATTGTAGTTTTAGGGGACTGTCTACCCCATTTTTATGTTTTTAAATGTCCCAAATACTTTAGCTGCTTTGCTCAACTTATCTTTTCCCCTAATTATCATTATCATTCCCACTCCCCCCAAATGGCCCTAAATATTTAATAATATAAAGAAAATAGAGACTGAATTATACCTTTACATTGGCTTATGGGAAGGCTAGATCTACCATGTGTTACGATTTTTCATGTGACTACTTCTGCAACATTTATATTTTAATAGTAGTTTATAATTTCTTAAAGAAAGAGATACCATTTTAAAATTATTTTTATTTGAATAGCCTGACATATTTTACTGATTATAATTAGTGGTTTTAAAACAATTTTGTTGAAATACAAATGGCATAAAATAAGTTGCACATATTTAAGTGCTCAGTTATATGTTTTAATGTATATATACACCTGTCAAATTATCACAATGAACATATGAAAGTAATCAACACCTCTATCACCCTTAAAATTTCCTTAATTTTCCTCTGTAATTTCCCTAGCCATTCATCCTTTAATCCCAACCTCAGGCAAGCATGGATCTACTTTTCATCACTATGGATTTGTTTGCATTTTATAGAATTTCATTTACATGGAGTCATACAATATGTATTCTGATTGACTCCTTTCACTCAGTATAATTATTTAGACATTAATCCTGTTGTTGTGTGTTTCAATACTTTGTTGCCTTCTAGTGCTGAATAATATTCTATCATATGACTGTTAGGGATTGATCTGTCGCCCCCATTTGTGCATTGAAACACTGCCCCCTGCCCTGCCAGTGTGATAGTATTACGAGGTGGAGACCTTAGGAGGTTATTAGGATTAGAGGAGTTTATGAGGGTAGAGCACTCATGGATGGGATTATGCCGTTATAAGAGTTAGGAGAGAATCTGCTTCCTCCCTCTAACTTCTACCACATAAGAACTTAATAAGAAGATGGCTATCTGCAACTCAGAAAAGGCCTTTACCAGAATTTGACCATATTGGCACCCTGACCTCAGACTTTCAACCTCCAGAACTGTGAGAAATCAACTTCTTTTGCTTATAAGCCACCTGTCTACCCAACAGTATTTTGTTAGAGCAGCCTCAGCTAAGATAATAGTGTACCAACCTGTGTTCTTGATCTGTTCTTCTTTTGATGAATCCTTGGGTAGTTTTGGCTAATATAATACTGTTATAAAATTCATGTTCAAGTATTTGTGGGTATTGGTGTCCTGCTTATTCCTCTTCTGTAAGTATCTAGGAATAAAATAATGTATGTTTAAATTTTGAGAAAATGGCCAGTTATTTTCTACATTTTCTATACCATTTTAATTCTTACCAGCAGTGAGTGTGTGAACCAGTTGCTCTCCATCCTCCCAAGCTGTGTTATAGCCTGTTTTTTTCCATTTTAACTCTTTTAATAGATGTGCAGTGGTATTTCATTGTGTATTTTTTTTTAAATTAAAATTTCAGTTAGTTAACATGGAGTGTGATATTAGTTTTACCTGTGCAATATAGTGATCCAACATTCACATACATCACCTGGTGCTCATCACAAGTGCCCTCCTTAATCCCCATCACCTACTTCACCTATTCCCCCACCCACCTCCCCTCCGATAACCATCAGATCTCCTTATGGTTTTAATTTTCATTTTCTTAATGACTAATCCTGTTGAGCATTTGGTTGTGCCTACTTACTATCTGTATGTCTTCTTTGGTGAAGTGTTGGTTTAAATTGATTGCTCTTTTAAAATTGGGTTGTTTGTTTTATTGTTACTGCATTTTTAGTGTTTATGCTACATACAATTTCTTCATCAATATGACTTACAAATACGTTCTCTGCGTCTTTGGCTTTTATCTTCACTCTCTTAAGCCTATCTTTTGAAGATTAAAATTTATTTTGATGAGGTACAGTTCATCATTCTTGTACAGTTGAGCATTATTGTCATATCTAGGAAATCTTTTACTAATACAAAGTCACAAAGCTTCCTTGTCTGTTTTCCTCCAGAAGTTATAGAGCTTCAGATTTTATGTTTAGATCTTTGATCCATTTTTATTAACTTTTATAAGTATAGTGTTTTAGATAGTGGGTTTTTTTTAATGTAAATCTAATTGTTCTAGTATCATTTGTTGAAAAGACTATCCTTTTACCATTAAATTGGCTTTGCACTTTGTTCAAACAGTTGATCACATATGTGAGGGGATCCTTTGAGACTCTATTTTGTTCTATTTCTCTACTTTCACACCAATGCTACACCATCTGTATTAGTGAAGGGTTATTTTTGTTTGTTTGTTTTCTTTCTGTATTTTATTTAAATTTAGGTTAGTTCACGTATAGTGTATTATTAGTTTCAGGGATAGACTTCATTGATTCATCAGTTGCATGTAACACCCAGTGCTCATTACATCAGGTGGCCTCTAAAATGTCCATCACCCAGTTACCCCATTCTTCCACCCACTCCCCTTCAGAACCCTGTTTGTTTCTTATAGTTAAAAATCTCTTATGGTTTGCCTCCCTCTGTCATCTTATCTCAATCTTCTCTTACATTTTCCTTCCTTTCCTCTATGTTCATCTGTTCTTTCTCTGATTGACTTATTTCACTTAGCAAAATACACTCTAGTTCCATCCACATGTTTGCAAATGGCCAGGTTTCATTCTTTTTGATGACCGAGTAATATTCCATTGTGTATGTATACCACTCTTTATCCATTCATCTGTCAATGGATATTTGCACTTTTTCCATAATCTCACTATTGTGGATAGTGCTGCTATAAACATTGGGGTGCATGTGCCCCTTCAAATCAATATTTTTTATCTTTTGGGTAAAGAGTTAGTACTGCAGCTTCTGGGTTGTATGGTTATTCTGTTTTTAAATTTTTAAAGAACCTCCCTGTCATTTTCCAGAGTGGCTGTACCAGTTTGCATTGATACCAACAGTGTATGAAGTTTCTCCTTTCTACACATCCTCACCAACATCTGTTGTATCCTGAGTTATTAATGTTAGTTATTAAGACAGGTGTCTTGAGGTGGTATCTTTATTTATTTATTTATTTATTTATTTATTTTAAAGATTTTATTTATTTATTTGTCAGAGAGAGAGTGAGTGAGAGCGAGCACAGGCAGACAGAGTGGAAGGAAGAGTCAGAGGGAGAAGCAGGCTCCCTGCGGAGCAAGGAGCCCGATGTGGGACTCGATCTCAGGACGCTGGGATCATGACCTGAGCCGAAGGCAGCTGCTTAACCAACTGAGCCACCGAGGCGTCCCTTGAGGTGGTATCTTATCGTGGTTTTGATTTGTATTTCTCTGATGCTGAGTGATATTGAGCATTTTTTCATGTTTGTTAGCCATCTGTATGTCTTTGGAATAAAATGTCTATTTATATTTTCTGCCCATTTCTTAACTGTAATTTTTCTTTTAGGGGTTCGAGTTTATAAGTTCTTTATAGATTTTGGATACTAGCTCTTTATCTGATGTCATTTACAGATATCTTCTCCCATTGTCCCATAAAAGATTGCCTTTTAGTTTTGTCGACTGTTTCCTTTAGTGTGCAAAAGCTATTTATCTTAATGAAGGCCCAGTAGTTCATTTTTGCTTTTGTTCCCTTGCCTTTGGAGACGTGCCTAGTAAGAAGTTGCTGTGGTCGAGATCAAAAAGGTTGCTGCTTGATTTTGATGGATTCTCACATTTAGGTCTTTTATACATTTTGAATTTATTTTTGTGTATGGTGTAAGAAAATGGTGCAGTTTTATTCTCCTGTGTATGGCTGTCCAATTTTCCTAACACTATTTGTTGAAGATACTTTTTTCCATTAGTTATTCTTTCCTGCTTTGTTGAAGATTAGTTGACCATATAGTTGTGGGTCCATTTCTGTGTTCTCTATTCTGTTCCCTTGATCTATATGTCTGTTTTTGTGCCAGTACCATACTGTCTTAATGATCAGAGCCTTGTAATACAGTTTGAAGACTGGAATTGTGATGCCTCATGTTTTGCTTTTCTTTTTTCAACATTACTTTGGCTATTTGGGTTCTCTTGTGGTCACATGCAAATTTTGTAATTGTTTTTACTAGCTCTGTGGAAAATGTTGGTGTTATTTTGGTAGGGATTGCATTGGATGTGTAGGTTGCTTTGTGAAGTATAGACATTTTAACACTATTTTTCTTCTAATCCGTGAGCATGGAATATTTTTCCTTTTATTTGTGGCTTTCTTAATTTCTTTCATAAGTATTCTGTAGTTTTCAGCATATAGTTCTTTAACTTCTTGGCTTATGTTTATTCCTAGGTATCTTATAGTTTTTGGTGTGATTGTAAATGGAGTTGATCCCTTGATTTCTTTTTCTGCTGCTTCATAATTGGTGTATAGAAATGCAACAAACTTCTGTGCATTCATTTTATATTCTGTGACTTTGCTGAATTTTTGTATCAGTTCTAGCAATTTTTTGGTGGAGTCTTTTGGATATTTTACATAGTGAATAATGCCCTCTGTGAAAAGTGAAAGTTTGGTTTCTTCTTTGCCAATCTGGATGCCTTTTATTTCTTTTTGTTGTCTCCGGAGCCTAGAACTTCTGGTACTATGTTGAACAACAGCCCTGAGAGTAGACCCTGTCTTTTTCCGAAACATAGGGGAAAAGCTCTGTTTTCTCATTGAGAATGATATTAGCTGTGGGTCTTTGATAATGGCCTTTATGATGTTGAAGTACATTCCTTCTATCCTTCTATCCAGGATAAATCAAGAGTTTTTATAAAGAAAGATCCTGTATTTTGTCAAATGCTTTTTCTGCATCTATTGAGAGGATCATATGGTTCTTATCATTTCTTTTATTAATGTATTGTATCACATTGATTGATTTGTAGATACTGAACCACCCCTGCAGCCCAAGAATGTATCCCATGTGGTTGTGTTGACTAATCCTTTTAAGGTTCTGTTGGATTCAATGAGCTAATATCTGGTTAAGAATTTTTACACCATGTTCATCAAGGATATTGGTCTGTAATTCTCCCCTTTAGTGGGGTCTTTGTCTGGTTTTGGAATCAAGGTAATGCTGGTTTCATAGAATGAGTTTGGAAGTCTTCCTCCTGTTTCTATTTTTTAGAACAGTTTGAGAAGAATAGGCATTAACTCTTCTTTAACTGTTTGGTAGAATTCCCTTTGGAAGCCACCCAACCCTAGATTCTTGTTTGTTGGGAGATTCTTGATTACTTACTGATTCAAGTTCTTTTCTGGTTATGGGTCTGTTCCCAGGTCCATTTTTTTTTTTCTGTTCAGTTTTGGTAATTTATAAGTTTCCAGGAATGCATCCACTTCTTCTAAATTGCCTATTTTGTTGGCATATATTTGCTCATAATATTTTTTTATAATTGTTTCTATTTTGGTGGTGTTGGTTGTGATCTCTCCTCTTTCATTCATGATTTTATTTATTTGGGTCCTTTCTCTTCTTTTTGATAAGTCTGGCTAAGGGTTTATCAATTTTGTTAATTCTTTCAAAGAATCAGCTCCTCCTTTCATTGACCTGTTCTGTTTTTGTTTCTGTTTTTATCATTTTATTTTTGCTTGAATCCTTATTATTTCCCTTCTCCTGCTGGATTTAGGCATTTTTAGCAAATAAAGTTATTTTTTAAACTTCTTTAGGAGAAGGTTATGTTGTTTATTTGAGATTTTCTTGCTTCTTGAGGAAGGTCTGTATTGCTATAAACCTCCCTCTTAGGACCACCTTTGCTGCCTTCCAAAGATTTTGGACTGTTGTGTTTTCATTTTCATTTACTTCAGTGTATTTTATAAATTCTTCTTTAATTTCTTGGTTAACTCATTCATTCTTTGTAGGATAAATGTTCTTTAACATCCACATATTTGTGGTCTTTCCAAGTTTTTTGTTTGTTGTTGTTGTTGTTTTTTTTTTTTTTTTGTGGTTGACTTCAAGTTTAATAGCATCATGGTCCGAAAATATGCATGGCGTGATCTCAATCTTTTTGTAATGGTTGAGTCCGGATTTGTGAGCCAGTATGTGATCTGTTCTGGAGAATGTTCCATGTGCACTTGCAAAGAATGTGTATTTTGCTGCTTTAGGATGAAATACTCTGAATATATCTGTGAAGTCCATCTGGTCCATTGTGTCATTCAAAGACATGTTTCCTTGTTGATCTTCTGCTTAGATGTTCTGTCCATTTCTGTGAGTGGGAGATTAATGTCCCCTACTATTATTGTATTATTATCAATGAGTTTCTTTAAGTTTATTATTAATTTGTATATATGAATGTGTGTGTGTATATATATATATATATATATATATATATATATATGTATATATAATATATGCCCCAAGTTAGGGGCATACATATTTATAATTGTTAGATCTCTTATTAGATAAATCCCTTTCTTATGATATGGTGTCTGATATGGTGTCATTCTTCATGTCTTGTTACAGTCTTTGGTTTAAAATCCAGTTTGTCTGATATAAGGATGGCTCCTCCAAGTTTCTTCTGATGTCCATTAGCATGATAGATTTTTCCCCACCTTCTCACTTTCAGTCTGAAGGTGTCTTTGAAGCTAAAATGATTCTCTTGTAAGCAGCATATATATCAGTCTTGTTTTTTTACCCATTTTGATACCTTATATCTTTTGATTGAAGCATTTAGTCCATTTTCATTCTGAGTAATTATCGAAAGATATGAATTTAGTGCCACTATTTTACCTGTAAATTTGCTATTCCTGTAGATTGACTTTGTTCCTTTCTAGTCTTTGTTACTTTTCGTCTCTCTTTCCTGCTTAAAGTATCCCTCTTAATATTTTTGCAGAGCTGGTTTAGTGGTCACGAACTCCTTTAGTTTTTGCTTGTCTTGGAAACTTCTCATTTCTCCTTCTATCCTGAATGACAGCCTTTGTTAGATAAAGTATTCTTGATTGCATATTTTTCCCATTTAGCACATAGAATACTTCCTTCTACTCCTTTTGGTTGGCCAGATCTTTGTGGACAGGTCTGGTGCTAATGTTATGTGTCTACCCTTTCAGAATTCTCTATCTTTGTACTTTGCAAGTTTCACTATGATATGTTGTGGTGGTGACCTGATTTTGTTGATTTTGACAAAAGTTCTCTGTACCTCGGATTGAATGCCATTTCCTTTCCAATACTGGGAAAGTTTTCAGCTATAATTTGTTCAAATGAACCTTCTGCCCCCTTTCCCTACATTTTTTCTTCTAGGATTTCTATGATATTGAGATTATTTCATTTTATGGCATCTCTGAGTTCCCTAAATCTGTTTTTTTGATCTAATAGTTTTCTTTCCCTCTTCTTTTTAGCTTCATTATATTCCATAATTTTACCTCCTATATCACCTACTCTCTCCTCTGCTTCTTCAGTCCTCATTGTGATTACATCTAGTCAGTTTTGCATCAATTGCAAGCATTTTTAAATTTTAGCCTGTCTAGTTTTTAGGGCTTTTATCTCTAAAGTAAGGGTTTCTCTGGTGTCTTCTATGCTTTCTTCAAATCCAGCTGGTAGTCTTATGACTGCTGTTCTTATTTAGGGGCATCTGGGAGGCTCAGTTTTAAGTGTCTGTCTTCAGCTTAGGTCATGATCCCGAGGTCCTGGGATCGAGCCCTATGTTAGGCTCCCTGCTCAGGGTGGAGTCTGCTTCCCCTCTTCCTCTGCCCTCCCTCTGCTTGTGCTCTCTCTTTCTCTGTCTCTCTCTCAGATAAATAAATAAATAAATAAATACATACATACATACAATCTTTAAAAAATTCTTGTTAGGATATATTGCTTATATCTCTTTTGAGCAGGTTGCTGGCTATGATTTCTTCTTGAACTTTCTTTTGGGGAGTTCCTCCATTTGGTCATTTGGCTAAGTTTCTGTTTTTTGTGTGTTATGAAAGCTTGTTATGTTTCCTGCACCTGGGAGTAATGCTGTATTTAAAAGGGTCATTTTCTGCCCAGCATCTGGCACTTCAGGAAGTGTTTCTGGTGTATGCTGTGGTATATGCTATTGTGTTTTTGGCCGCCTTTTCCCATTGGTCAGTCCTCTGCAGAGTTCCTCCTTGCTTGCAGTGGAAAGTGTTTGGACCTTTAGCTAGATGTGCTTTATTTGTCTTAAAATAAGACTGGGGGAAAAAAGAAAGAAAAAAAAATCTTGTTAAAAAAAAAAAAAAACAACAAGAAGAAGAAAGAAAGAAATAGTGTGCGTAATCTATGGTTTAGCACCCAGAAAAGCAATGACCACATTATCCATCCTATGTGTGTGCCTCTGTCCCCTGCCAGTGAAAGGCCATTTGCTGGGGCTTACAAGGTTTTGTCCTTGGAGATGCAATATACTCTCTTCCAAATGTATTACAGAAAGGGGAACTTTCTCTCACAATGCGACCCACGCTGTGCACTCTCTGACCAGTGAGCCCTCCTTCTCCCCAGAAGAATACCCCAAAGCTCTGCTTTAGGGAAAGACATGACCTTCCTGAAACCTCAGAGTTTGAGCTCCGCACACTGTTTGCAAAAAACCTATGACACTCAGTTCACCTCACTTCCCAGTGCATGGTTCAGAGATTTTCTTCTTGTGTGGACCCAGTCTTCACCCTCTTAACCCCTCTCTCTTTCTCTCCCTTTTCTACTCCCATGGAAAGGACTCCCTCCCTTCCATGGCATGGCAGTTTTCCTCTCCCTCAGTTTACTTCCACACACCTTCACCTACCACACTGTCTCCCTCCAACTATGGAGCTCCTTCTTCCAATGCTCAAATCAATTTTCTAGGCGTTCCAAGTGATACAGTTCTGTTTGAGGGACAAAAGCCCAGGGTCCCCCTACTTCTCTGCCATCTTAACTCTGCCTCTGCTATATTAGTGAAGTTTTACAATCATTCTTGAAATTAGATAGTGTAAGTTGTCAAAAATTATTTCTTTGTTTTCAAAGTTGTCTTAGCTATACCAGGTACCTTGTGTTTTCATATATATTTTAAAATCAGTATGCCAATTAAAAAAACAGATAAACATGGGAAAAGGAAGGAAAAATAAAATAAGATAAAAACAGAGAGGAAGGCAAACCATAATAGCCTTAACTATAAGAAATAAACTGAAGGTTGCTGGAGGAGAGAAGGAATGGGGTAACTATGTGATGGGTATTAAGGAGGGCATGTGATGTCATGAGCACTGGGTGTTATATGCAACTGATGAATCACTAAATCTACCCCTGAACCTAATAATATAATATATGTTAGCTAAATTGAATTTAAATAAAAAATTTAAAAAGACATTGGGGTTTATTTAGATTACACTGAATCTGCAGAAAATTTGGGCATAACTGACAGTCTTAAAGATATCGAGTCTTCTGATCAATGAATATGATATATCTCTCCATTTATTTAATCTTGTCTCTCACTGGTGGTTTGTAGTTTTCAGTATAGAGGTCTTGCACATTTAATTTGTCACTAAATATTTTTGTGTAGTTTATGATATTGCAAATCTTTTTCAGGAGTTGCAAATTATAATTCTTTTTTTAAAAAAATTTTTTAATTTTTTATAAACATATATTTTTATCCCCAGGGGTACAGGTCTGTGAATCGCCAGGTTTACATACTTCACAGCACTCACCAAAGCACATACCCTCCCCAATGTCCATAACCCCACCCCCCTTCTCGAAACCCCCCTCCCCCCAGCAACCCTCAGTTTGTTTTGTGAGATTAAGAGTCACTTATGGTTTGTCTCCCTCCCAATCCCATCTTGTTTCATTGATTCTTCTCCTACACACTTAAGCCCCCATGTTGCATCACCACTTCCTCATATCAGGGAGATCATATGATAGTTGTCTTTCTCTTCTTGACTTATTTTGCTAAGCATGATACACTCTAGTTCCATCCATGTTGTCGCAAATGGCAAGATTTCATTTCTTTTGATGGCTGCATAGTATTCCATTGTGTATATATACCACCTCTTCTTTATCCATTCATCTGTTGATGGACATTTAGGTTCTTTCCATAGTTTGGCTATTGTGGACATTGCTGCTATAAACATTCAGGTGCACGTGCCCCTTTGGATCACTAAATTTGTATCTTTAGGGTAAATACCCAGTAGTGCAATTGCTGGGTCATAGGGCAGTTCTATTTTCAACATTTTGAGGAACCTCCATGCTGTTTTCCAGAGTGGTTGCACCAGCTTGCATTCCCACCAACAGTGTAGGAGGGTTCCCCTTTCTCCGCATCCTGGTGTTGGGAAAATTGGACAGCCACATGCAGAAAAATGAAATTGGACCATTTCCTTACACCACACACAAAAATAGACCTAAAATGGATGAAGGACCTCAATGTGAGAAAGGAATCCAGCAAATTATAATTCTTAATTGTACATACACAGAAATACCACTTCTTTTCTATATTGACCTACAAATTTGCTAAACTCACCTCTTGGTCTTAATAGCTTTTTGTAGATTCTGGAAGTCTTCTATATAGATAATCATACTTATACAAATAAAGATGGTTTTATTCCTTGCTTTCCATTCTTATGTCTTTTATTTCATTTTAGTGCCTTATCACACTAGCTAGAATCTCCAATATAATGTTAAATAGAAGTGGTGATATCAGTCATTCTTGCCTTGTTCCCAAATATAGAGGGAAAGCTGTCAGTTTTTCATCATAAAATATGATGTTTGCTGTAGATTTTTCATAGACATCCTTTATCAGGTATAAGAACTTTCATTCTATTCCCTGTTAACTAAGAGTTTTTAACAGAAATAAATTTGGAGTTTTGCAAATGAAGGTTGAATTTTATAGAAATGGAGTTTGAATTCTTCTCCTGGTTATATGTTATTTCTTTTTACTCTGTTAATTGAGTGAATTTTATAAATTAATTTGAAAATTAAACCAACCTGGCATATCTGGAATATACTCCAGTTAGTCTTATTTCCTTTTACTATAATTTTAGATTGATTTTCTAACATACATTAACTGGTTCAAATATAGTTATCTGTTGCAATATGTTTAGGAGTAGAGAAACTGCCTTTTCTTTCAGTATGCCTTATCTCAAAAGAGTAATAAAATAAATTTAAGGGAACTTTGAATACATGCAATATGGAATAGTGAATATTCAAGGAAAGGATTTAAACTTAGACCTCTGTTTTATGGATGAATACATGCATGATGTCAAATCTCTGGCAGTATGATAGGGAGAACTTAAGTGTATAAATAATGCCAATACTTCAATGTTTTCTGATGATTGCAAGTCTTAAATTGGATTAGATGATGCCTTATAGCTCAAAGACCTGGGACTCCATGAGTTTTCAGAGAAAAGAGCAGCTAAATTTTGTGTCATTATTATAACAGGAACTCAAGTGTTTCTCTTTGTGATAAAGATGCTAGTTAAATGATGATTAACAAGAAATTGTTTTAGTCTATCATAGTTTTCAGGATTTTTGAAACAGGTGTAATTTTGTGTGAAATTTTGTTCACACTAGACCTGTATGAGGTATTTACAATGAGTGTTTTTTTTTTTTAAAGATTTTATTTATTTATCTGACACACAGAGAGAGAAATCACAAGTAGGCAGAGAGGCAGGCAGAGAGAGAGAGAGGGGAAGAAGGCTCTCCGATGAGCAGAGAGCCCAATGCGGGACTCGATCCCAGAACCCTGATATCATGACCTGAGCTGAAGGCAGAGGCTTAACCCACTGAGCCACCCAGGACCCCAATTAGTGTTTTTAATAGTCAGAACCAATACTGTTTTGTAAGGAAACAGATTGTTACCTAATAGATGGTCCAGTCTTAATGTCTGTGATTACTTAATTTCCTTGATTTCACTTTCCTTAATTTAATATTACTGCTTTTTCACATTCAAATATGGAATACTATATGAGCCACTAACTCAAGCCCAAAGTGATGCCAAATGAAATGCATCCAACAAAGCAATATGAGACAGTAGAGTAGGACATCTTCACAGGGAATTCCCTTCAGAAATCAAGAACACCAGGGTAGTTTGTCCTGGAAATGGAGAGTGGAGCATGAAACAAGACTATAAGGGATTTAAAAAAAAAATTTTTTTAAAGTCACAGAATAAAAAATTAAAAATGTGAAAATTTTCTCTTTTGATTCACTTTCTATGCTGATGGTGGATGCATTTCTTTTTGCAATTTCCTGTTCAGTACTAAGTACAGATGTCTGAGCCACTATGAACTCAAAACCAAAAAAATCTCTAAGGACAGTCTGGAATGTCTATTTCCTCCTATCCCAATAATCTGAAGCCATCATATTGGTCATATAGTTACATAATTGCCCCATATTTGGAACAAGATTAAACAGCTTAGCTTATCTTTAATATGTGTTGAGAAATAATTGAATCAATACAAAAATAACATTACATTAGGTATAAATTTATAATTAGCAATGTTTAGATTATAAACCACTGGGGCTTTCAATAAACATTTGTATATATTTTTGCATCATTTAATAAGTACTATTTATATTTCTTATGCATTTCAGGCTTTATTGTAGAAAATCTAGTTCTCTCTACTTTAATAGAAAGATGGTATTTGGAAATGATAATGAAGGACGCACTGAATTGCATAATGTGCAAATAGTCTCATTTGTTTACTGTCTTGAATGAGAGAATATTCATGTCTCCCATGGGAATTGTTGCCTAAAGAAGGTGAGAATTCTGAATTTTTTTTTGCTGCTTATTTTTTTTAAAGGTTTCATTTATTTATTTGACAGAAAGAGAGATCACAAGTAGGCAGAGAGGCAGGCAGAGAGAGAGAGGGAGGAAGCAGTCTCCCTGCTGAGCAGAGACCCTGCTGTGGGGCTTGATCCCATGACGCTGAGATCATGACCTGAGCCAAAGGCAGAGGCTTAAATCACTGAACCACCCAGGCATCCCTTTTTGCTGCTTATTTTCTACATTTAGGTATGTCAGATATTGAGAATAGGTTAAGTTAGAGCCTAATAAACACCATAAAATTATTAACCATTATATATAGAGAGAGCATCTCTTGTTAAGTAACTCTTTCTTTTCTCTGCTTTGTCTTTTCCTTTCTCTTCTTTCTCCCAAAATTATTAAAAACACAAAAAAGAATCATCTTAAAGGGCAGATACCACAGCAGACAAAATAACCGGTTCTGTATTCAAACTGTGTATGTGCCGTTTCGAAAGGATGGCACTGGGAAAGATACTTAATTTCTTTCTTTAAGCCAGTTTTCTCATTTGAAAATGGGTTGGTGATAATACTCATCTTTCTGGTTTATTACATGCTATAGGCAATGTTTGAATCCTCCCAAAACTCATAGGCTGAAACTTGATCTCCAGTGTGATATATTTGGAGTTGGGTCTTTGGGAAGTGAATAAGTCATGAGTGTCATGACTTTATGCTCTGAAAGACCAGAGAACCTCCTTACCCTCTTTCATCCTATGAGGACATGAAGAAGACCATCTATGAACCAGGAAATGGGCTCTCATCAGACACGGAAGCTGCTGACACTTTGATTTTGGATTTCTATGCCTCCAGAACTATGAGAAATATATCTGTATTGTTTACAAGCTAACCAGGCTATGGAATTTAGTTATGGCAGCCCAAACAAATGAAGATATTATGGGAATGAAATATTTTATATAAAGCATGTAGCATAGTTACTGATGATATGTAGTAGGGACTTTAAAGGATTAGAGTTGTTAAATAGGTGTTTGTATAAAAAGGTTAATGAATGAAGATGTAGGTGAGGAATTCAGTAATGTAGGAATAGGATGAGGCAAAATACTAAGAACAAAATGCCGTGTCTCAGAATAAATATTAACTCTGAGATTCCTAACAACTCAAACAAAAAGGAACCAAGATATGTTATAAATCATTCATCCTCATTATACAAAAGGTAGAAATATGCCACTTTATCAGAAGAAAGATCATTATTTTCCATATCATATTCTTAAAAAACTCTCACTCGAAGCTTTCTACTATAGACACTGAATGGTGTAATGGGTTGTTTTCCTGGGAGTGTAGAAGCTGATTTCATGATTGTTCTGAAGGGATAATTTTATTAAAGTTGAAGGCATCATATGACAGAAAAGGGAATGTAAGAGTGAGGGTGATGTGTTCCACGTGCAAAGACTAACTCAATATAGAGTTTGTAATACCTAGAGATTGATATCCTCTGGAGTTCCTAAAAGTGAAGCTCTCAAATGTGAGTCATCATCAGCATCACCTGGGGGAACATTAAAGAGAAGAGATTCTTAGGTCCGTCACTGAGAGATTATAATGCTGTACATGGTGAGTGAGGCCCAGAAATATATTTTTTTTAAGATTTTATTTGTTTATTTGAAAGAGAGAGAAATCACAAGTAGGCAGAGAGGCAGGCAGAGAGAGAGGGGAAAGCAGGCTCCTGCCGAGTAGAGATCCCGATGTGGGGCTGGATCCTAGGACTCCGGGATCATGACCTGAGCTGAAGGCAGAGGCTCAACCCACTGAGCCACCCAGGTGCCCCCAGAAATCTCTCTTTTTAAAAGCTTGTCAGATGGGACTGAGAATAAACTCCTCTTGGAAATATAGCTTTCCTAAATTTTATTTCCAAATATGTTTACTTTTAGCTAGGCTTTTGTTAGGCATAAAAAACAGACATGGGACCTTTTTTCTGGCTGTTTACATTGTATGTTACTGACTTAGGAAATATTGTTATTTGGTGGGGACCACATGACCATGGTCAGTGGTTCTCCAATATGAAAACTAGCAAGCCTAGCTCATGTTTTCTGTTGGATTTCACCTGCATATGGCCGTGTGCTTCCTTGGTAAGGTAGGCAGAAATTGAGATTCTTTTAATGAAGGAGCTCTGGACCTACTTCAGTACCTGGACATTGATTGACTGAGACCTAAAAATTACAACCCACAGAATACATCAGATTTAGTAATGTTTTAAAATTATGATCAGGGAAGGTGCTGCATGTAACCTGCCATCACCATGAAGATAGAAGCCTAAGTAATGCACTTGTAGGGTGCCTGATTCTTAACAGCCTACTGAGGAGCCTGCCAGGATGAATTAGATACTAAATGTAGTTAGTCCAAGGAGTTAACTTAGTTAACCAAAGGAGTTAGGAATAATTAAGTTTTTTACCATGGGTGAGGGAGGGATATTTAGGTAATGTTCTTTTTGTGAAATGTAATAATACTATAGGAATTTATGGCTCATTTAAGGGATTAATATGTAATAGGAGTGAAGGAGTTACTGATTAGTAGAGAGAACCAAAAAAAAAAAAAAAAAGACCCATTTTCTCTGATTTGTAATGGTAGGAAAGGAAGAATTGCATCGTAGGTAAGTGGAATAATTTTGGCTTTTAGTAGGTAAAATTATGGCAAAATTACTGGCAAAATTAAAGCCTGTAAATTGCTTACTTCCATATGTGAAATATAAGTTCACAATTATATCTATATTGTTTTATAAAAAAAATAGCATACACATACTAGTCTTGTGGCTGAGTCAAATGTTAATTCTTTATGTTTCCTATGACATTTGATGGTCAGAGACTGCCTTGGTTTATGTCTGTGTTTGAGATCAAAACTTGAAAATTGGGACGTAAACTCAGGAGGAATATATCATATTTTATTGAAATTCAATTTTCCTCTTAGATGTCCTTCTATTTAAAACATTCCTTAGGGTCACTGGGGTGGCTCAGTGGGCTAAGCCTCTGCCTTCTGCTCAGGTCATGATCTCAGGGTCCTGGAATGGAGCCTGGCATCAGGTTCTCTGCTCAGCGGGGAGCCTGTTTCCCCCTCACTCTCTGCTTGCCTCTCTACCTACTTGTGATCTCTCTCTGTCAAATAAAAAAATAAAATCTTTTTAAAAAAGTAAAAAATAAAACATTCCTCAGAAAATAGGCTTTAGTTGTCACTGTGCTAAGTTTACTTCAGGGCTGCACTGTTTTGTATCTGAAAGGGCATGGTTATTTTGAAAACTCAGTGAAGTGGAAAGAGCATGGACTTTGAAGTCAGACTAATTGAAAACTCTATTCTGATGCTTACCCAGGTGTGTAACATTTCCCATACTATTGCATCTCCTAGACCCTTATCTGAAAACTTAGGAAAATAAGGCAAGTCTTTATGGTTTCTGTGAATACTGAATGAAGTAATGTATGTAAAATGTTTAGAATATTATGAGTGATTAATGAATTGTTTCCTTTCCTCAGGTAATGTTTCTTTTCATGGAAAATTTTTAAAAGGATCTCTAGAGGGAATTTTGATCCAAACAATATTAAAAATCTTACCTACTGCTTATCTAAATTTCTTTAAGGTATTTTTCCCATTTATTACATACATGATTTTCACAGTCATTTTCTGATCTTTTAGGCAATCTCTTCTGACTAACGAACATAAAACACATTCTGTTAACCCCCCCCCCCCAAGAAAACCCCATTTATTGAAGTTACCTATGCAAGGTGCATTTCTGTAATCCTACAATGTTTAAAGCTCCATGTCTCTTCACTAGTAGAGACATAGATATAATTTATTTGTCCTGGTTTTTACCTAGACTTGACCCTAGGATCAAGGAGTAAGGTCATCTCTACTCTTCTATAGCTCCTCAGTGCTCAAATGACTGGCTACCTTAGGAAGAAATAATGCAAACTCCTAACACTTCAGTCATGACCCTAGAGCTTATATGACAATAATAGGCATTAAAAATTTATTGTTTTAATTAATTTAATAATTATTTATTATGAATATAAAAGTAAATGGATTGTTTATTATAATAGGAAAAAAAGACATGGGCATTAAGTTTGAGTGAGGCCAGAGTATTAATACCAGTTCTTCTACTTTTTAGTTACATAATTTTTTATCCCCTACACTTCTCCAAGCCTCAGTTTTGTTTTGCTTTTTTAATTTTTTTATTTGATTATAGTTGACATACAGGGTTACATTAGTTTCAGGCATACAGCATAGTGATTCAAAAGATTATTTATTATACTATATTCGCCACAAGTGTAGCTATCATCTGTCACCATACAATGTTGTGACAGTATCATTGACTATATTCCCTATGCTGTAACTTCTATCTGTCACCATACAATGTTGTGACAGTATTATTGACTATATTCCCTATGCTGTAACTTCTATCTGTCACCATACAATATTGTGACAGTATCATTGACTATATTCCCTATGCTATAACTTCTATCTGTCACCATACAATGTTGTGACAGTATCATTGACTATATTCCCTATGCTGTAACTTCTATCCTTGTGACTTACTCATTCCATAAGTGGAAACCTGTACCTCCCATTAACCTTCACCCATTTTGCCTGTCCTCTCCACCCCCACCTCCTCTGGCAACCATCAGTTCTCAGATGGTTGTTTATTTTTTGTTTATTCATTTGGTTATTTTACATTCTGCATATGAGTGAAATCATATGGTATTATCTCAGTCTGACTTAACTTTACATAGTATAATACCCTTTAAGACCATCCATGGTGTCATGGATGGCAAGATTTCTTTCTTTTTTATGACTGAGTAATATTCAAGTATATATATATATATATATATATATATATATATACTGCATCTTCCTTATCCATTTGCCTGTCAATGAACACTTGGGTTGCTTCCATATCTTGGCTGCTGTAATAAACTTTGGGGTGCATATATTTTTTTGAATTAATGTTTTCATATTTTTTTTAGATTTTATTTATTTATTTGACAGACAGATCACAAGTAGGCAGAGAGGCAGGCAGAGAGAGTGCGGGGGAAGCAGGCTCCCCACTGAGCAGGGAGCCTGATGCAGGGCTCGATCCCAGGACCCTGGGATCATGACCTAAGCAGAAGGCAGAGGCTTTAACTCACTGAGCCACCCAGGGGCCCACATTTTTTAATTTTTTAAAAATCTTTTTTAAAGTAAGTTCTACTCCCACTATGGGACTTGAACTGAAGACCCTGAGATCAAGAGTCCCATGCTCTACCCAGACAGATATTCCTAGTGTTTTAATTTTTTTTAAGTAAATACCCAGTAATGAAATTACTGGATCATATGATAATTCTATTTTAATTTTCTGAGAAACCTCCATACTGTTTTCCACAGTGGCTGTGCCAATTTACATTCCTACCCATAGTGTATGAGAGTGTTGTTTTCTCCACATCCTTGTCACTTATTTCTTGTGTTTTTGAGTTTAGACATTCTGACAGGTGTAAGATTATATACCTCATTGTGGTTTTGACTTGGATTTCCCCGATGATTAGCAATGTTGAGCATCTTTTCATGTGTCTTTTGGCCATTTGTATATCTTTTTTGGAAAAAATGTTTATTCAGGTCTTCTGCCCATTTTTTAGTTGGATTTTTTTTTTTTTTAGTGTTGGATAATATCAGTTCTTTGTATATTTTGGATATTAACCCCTTAGAAGTTATATGATTTGCAAATATCTTCTACCATTCAATAGATTGCCTTTTTGTTTTGTGGATGGTTTCCTTCCCTGTACAAAAACTTTTTAATTTGATGTAGTTATAAAGTTTACTTAAATATTGCTACACCTGATGTCAGAGAAATTACTGTCTGTGATCTCTTCTATGAATTTTTGCCTTCAGGTCCCACATTTAGGTATTTAATCCATTTTGAATTTATTTTGGTATATGGTGTGAGAAAGTGGTCCAATTTCATTCTTTTACAAGTAGCTGCCCAGTTTTCCCAACACCATTTATTAAAAAGACTGTCTTTCCCTACTGTATACTCTTGCCTCCTATCCTCATAAATTAATTGAACATATAAGCTAGGATTTATTTTTGTGCTCTCTATTCTGTTCCATTGATGTATGTCTGTTTTGGTCTTAATACCATACTGTTTTGATTACTGTAGCTTTGTAGTATAATTTGATATGTGAAATTATGGTACCTCCAGCTTTGTTCTTCTTTCTCAAGATTGCTTTGGCTGTTTGGGATCTTATTGTTTGTTCTGGTTTTGTGAAAAAATGCTGTTGATATTTTGATAGGGATTGCACTGAATCTGTAGAATTCTTTGGGTAGTCAATATTAATTCTTGCAATCCATGGACATGGAATATCTTTTTATACTTTTCATATTTAATTATTTTCATTGGTATTCTTTCACCTCTTTGGTAAAGTTTATTTGTACATATTTAATTCTTTGGTGCAATGGTAAATAGAATTGTTTTCTAAATTTCTCTTTCTTTACTTTGTTATTAGTCTATAGAAACACTGCCTATTTCTGTGCATTAATTTTTGTATCTGCAACATTACTGAATTGGTTTACTACTGCTATTACTTTTTTGGTGGGGTCTTTAGGAAATTTTATATATAGTATCATATCATCTGCAAATAATGAAAGTTTTACTTTTTCTTACCAATTTGGATGCCATTTATTTCTTTTTCCTGTCTGATTGCTATGGCTAAGACTTCTAATACTATGTTGAACAAATGTGGTGAGAGTGAGAGTGGATATCCTGTTTTGTTCCTGATCTTAAAGGAAAAGCTCTCAGTTTTTCACCATTGAATATAACATTTGCTTTGGGTTTTTCACATATGGCCTTTATTGTGTTGAGATATGTTCCCCCTAAACCCACTTTGTTTAGAATTTTTTTTCATGAATGGATGCTGAATTTTGTCAAATGCCTTTTCTACATCTATTAAGATAATCATAGCATTTTTAAAAAAAATCTTTGGTTCTGTCAATGTGTTGTATCATGTTGACTGATTTGCAAATATTGAATCATCCTTGCATCTGTGAAATAAATATCACTTGATCATGGTGGCTAGTAATCCATTTAATGTATTGTTGAATTTGAATTGCTAATAGTTCATTGAGAATTGTTCATCTAAGTTTATCAGGAATATTGGCCTATAGTTTTCTTTTTTTGTGGTGTTTTTGTCTAGTTTTGATTTTAGGGTAATGTTGTCCTTGTAGAATGTATTTGGAGGTTTTCCCTCCTTTTCTTTCTTTCTTTCTTTCTTTCTTTCTTTCTTTCTTTCTTTCTTTCTTCTTTTTTTTTTTTTTGGATGTTTTGAGGAGAATAGGTAGTAAAGTCCCTTAAATATTTGGTAAAATTCACCTTTGGATCCATCTGATCCTGGACTTTTATTTTTTGGTAGTTTTTTATTATTATTAATTTAATTTAGTTACTAGCAATTGGTCTGTTCAGATTTTCTAGTTCTTCCTGATTCAGTTTTAGAAGATTGTATGTTTCTAGGAATTTATCCATTTTTTTCCAGGTTGTTCATTGTTTTGACATATCATTTTTCATTGTAATCTCATAATCTTTTGTATTTCTATGGTGTCAGTTGTTACTTCTTTTCTTTCTGATTTTATTTTTTGGGGTCATTTTTCTTATTTTTTTTTCTTGATGAGTCTGGCTGTTTATTAGTTTTATTTATCTTGTCAAAAAACCAGCTCTTGGTTTCACCGATTTTTTTTCTTTTTTTGATTCTGTGTTATTTAATTTTACTCTGATCTTTAGTATATCCTTCCTTCTACTCACCTTGGACTTTTTTCTTCCTTTTCTAGTTCCTTTAGGTCTAAGGTTAGGATATGTACTTGAGTTTTTTAAGGTAGGCCTCTATGATTTTATACTGCCATCTTAGAACTGCTTTTGCTGTATCCCAGATATTTTGGACAATTGTTCTTTCATTTTTATTTGTCTCCATGTATTTTTTTTTAATTTCTCCTTTGATTGCTTCATTAACATTAGTTATGCAGTTTCATGTTGTTTTGTAGCCATATGTTTGTACTTTTTCCAGTTTTTTTCTTGTCATTTATTTCTAGTTTCATACAATTGTGGTCAGAAAAGATGCTTAGTATGATTTCAGTCTTCTTAAAATTATTGAGGTCTTGTTTTATGGCTTAGTATGTGATCTATTCTGGAATATGTTCCATGTGCTCTTGAAAAATGTATCTTATATTGTTTTTGGATGGATCCAAGCCTCAGATTTTTTTTTTTTTTTGTCACCAAGTGATGAAATAGGTACTAGAATGTGCATTTTATAGACCAAAAACCAGGTTTTGTGAAGGTAAGTTACTTGTCAAAAGTAACTCAGAAAGTTAAAGCGAGGAACTTAATGCAGGTTTTCTAACTATATCCTTAACTCTTAACTAACCTCTACATTTTATGAGAATGCAAACAGTTACGACTGTTCACTCTTTTCCCCTTACTTTGGTTTGGGAAACGTTTATAGATGCGTATCATTTCAAGCCATATACTTGTTATATACTAAGACTACTTCTACTTAACCCTTACACAATAGTTACAGAGTAACTTCTATAAATGGTAGCAAGTGGTGGCAAAATTATATGTCAACTTCTCCTTACTCTGTTAACCATCTAAGGAATAAAAATTCAAAAAGGAAATCATGCATTCATCTGGGAATTTTTCATAGAAAAATAAGTGAATTGTGCCCATTCCTTAAAACAATCCAATCAGATGAACAGCCAACTGGTTGTTTTTTGTTTTTTGTTTTTTTTTTTAATGAAGTAATTTTTAAAATAGATTTTTCACTCAGAATTCAGAATTAGAAATGACATGAAAATCATCTCATCTAACTTTACATTTGTAGATACCTCATGTAATTTTATAGCTAGGAAGGAATAATACAAATTCTTTATAAGTGAAATGAAATGGATGATAAATGGCATTCCAGGATTTTAGCAGCCTGAGGAGAGCCACATAAGAAAGGGCAAATATAAAAATGTTCAAAAAAATGTGCAAAAAAAAAAAATGTTGGGACTTGCGTGTAGTGATAGGTGAAGAGAAGATGTATTTTATTTAGATTTGTTTGGAAAACCCAATGTAGTCAGAAACAGTTTATTGTCACAGTTAATACTTCCTGATCACTTGGAGGTTTCCAGGTGCTTTACATGTATGACATTGAATCACTGGAAGAAAAGAAGCATGACAAGGGTGTCTTTGTCAAAATTGAAACAAAATTTGCACAAAATTTTATAGGTTCAAGAAAAATTATAATTTTTGTATATTTGACTTTCAATTTTTAAAAATAATAACCTGTATTTGATGCACATTAGTTTCCTCTGCTCAATAAATTACTACAAACCTAACATCTTAAAAAAACACACACATTTTATTAGCTCACATATGGCAGAAGTCTAGGCATGGTGTGGCTTGGTTTTCTGTTCTTAGTTCCACAAAGTTGAAATCAGTGTTGGGTATACTGTGTTCTCATTTGGAGCTTGAGATCCTTTCCAAGGTTCAGTGGTTATAGGCAGAAATGAATTCCTTATAGTTGTATGCCTGAGGTCTCTGTTTTCTTGCTAACTGTCAGCCTGGAGCAAAAGTGGCTCTTGATTGTCAAAAGTAAAAATATATAGAATTATTTTTCCTACTGAAGTAATTAAGGATTTTAAACTAAGTTTAATGAAATCTGAAGGCTGTTCAAATACTAATTCTGCAGCTCATCAGGTAGCAAAAGCAGTCTCTATGGTTTTAGTTAACTGAAATTTAACAAAGACATAAAAGACAAGCTCTGGATAGGTTAAATCTCAGATTTAGCTAAAACACCTATTGTATTTTAAAATAGTTTACATATTTGGTCATTACTCATAGTATGTTTTTATATGAAGATTCCTTTTCCAAGTGTGCTGTGATTGCTTAAATGAACCAATGAACAAGTTAATATATTTTTTTTGTACATTCATATGCTTCTTTAAATTGTTTCTTTTTAAAGGTTTTTACATAATTTCTTCTGCATTTATGGTATAAAAAAAATATGAAATAGTTTATGTACAGTAGTGTAACCATTGTTTAAATTATTAATTTTAAAATGCTGAAAAGAAGTGAATCAATCAGCTATGTACGGTTTTGTCAGGATGGTAGGAAAAAATTATTATTTTTTTAAATATTTAAAATTTTAAAATGTATTTTTGTTGCTTTAGTAATAGAAAAATTTTAAATAATGCTTTTAAAACTTTTCTTTTTTTTTTTTTTTCCAAGCTTCCATTTCCCTGCCACGACTCGTTTGGTATTACAGTTAAAATACATACATATCTGACACAACTTATTGAAACTTTATATTTGTTTTTTTTAAGATCTAAAACTCAGTTTTCCTATCCTGCAGTAATATTGCTATCACTGGTTAATTTAAAGGGAATCATAGGTGACTTCACTCACTATTTATCTCAAAATTTCAAATTTTGTTTAGATAGTTATCAGATTTAAAACATGAAAATCTATCTTATGGACATTTTTATATGCACGTAAACAGACTGTGCATTCAGCAGTTAGTGAGTATAATGCTCTAAAAATATTGATTAAGTTGATTGAAAGTGTCATTTAGATTTTTTATATTCCTACTGATTTGTCTTTTTTCTCTGTTACTAAGAGACGATTTGAAAATCACCAATAAGGTTTCTATATGTGTCCTTTTTCTCCTTTAATTCTGTGAGTTTTTGCTTCATGTATTTTGAAACTCAGTTATTACTGTGGACGCATACATGGAGTAGCTGGGAATGGCCAGCAATCCCCGTGCTGATGGATGAAAGATGACTCTGTGGAAGAGGAGAAGGTAAGGGGGTCAAGGCTTGGAGGCCAAGACCTTTTGTTGTTTGCTGCTGCAGTTTATTAGTCCTTCCAGATAATCACAAATCCTTATCACTGTTTCTCATGCACTTGATATGGGATGAGAGGGTCTTACTGCAACTAGGAGGATCTATTATGGGGAAAGATAAGATATGCTAATCTTTGTGTTCTGCTAAAGATAGCCTAAGGAATGCATACATCTCTTAGATCACAGTGCCTCTTAGATCTCAGGGCAGCTATTTGGGCTAAGAAAGCCCTGGGGAAGGCAAGTCCTGGAGGCAGTTCAATGCCAGAGTGGTCCCATAGGCCTTAGCATTCCAAAGGCCCTAACCCTTCTCTGGAACCCTCCCTTGCCCCAGGGGCCTCTGTGTTACATTTCAGCAAGCCAGGTATTATGGCTGATTTCATGCTGTGCATTAACCCCAACATGTATTATTTTTGTATTTTGCCAATATTGAGCCTGATGCCTTTTTTTCTCTATTAGTATTCCTAGTCTGTAAGTCTACTCTGCCTCATATTAATATAGCCAAAAGACTTCCTTAAAGTTAGAGTTTGCATGATATATTTTTACCATCCTTCTGCTTTAAACTATGTGTCTTTTCCATAAGGTCACTCTGAAGGTCTGAGAAGTAGCAACATTGATCCTAGGGTAAGAGAATTTGGGTGCGGCCCATCAAGCAAAAAGGGTACATTGGCCATTAATTTATCTCCCACTGCCTTTTCGTTCAGTTCAGGTCCGTAATGGATTTTGATGATGTCCACCCACATTGGCAAGGGTGATCTTATTTACTGAGTCTACAGATTCAGTGCTAATGTCTTCTAGAAGATCTAGAGAGATCTCCGGCTTCATGATAAGCTTTCGTTTCTTTCTTTTCCTTTTTGCTGATTGTCCAATGCCTCAACATGGTTGCCTCATATGTGATGTCCAATTTTATAGTTGTTTTCAGCAAGAGGACAAAGTCTGTTGGTAGTTACTCTTGCATGATATTAATTTAAAGCTTTTATGGTACATTTTTGTGATTAACAAAATCTAAAATTTAGAATGAGATAGAACTGTGTGCAAATTTGAACTCAGCCATTTTCTGTTTATGTGACTTTGAACAAGTTGTTTATAATTGGTGAGACTCAGGTTTTTATCAGAAAATCTTTTACTTTGTTCTAAAAAGTATTACTGAGTCTCATAATTATTTGGATAGTAAATGGGATAACACTCATAAGTCATTTATAACAATGACTGGAGCTCTGCAAATATCAGCACCATCTTGGCTTATTCCTTACTGCTTTCTTTTTTAGAATCCATAGTTTGTGTAAGGTTTTATAGGCGAGATAAACACAACACCAGGCAAAGTGGGAGCAAGGCAAGGTTTATTAAAGGCACTCTCCGGTGAAGTTTCAGGGCTCAGGAGAAGGGGAGCCAAGAAAGTTGCACCAGGAGGAGGTGGGAACCCTCAGGCGAGGTTCCACAACTCTGGAAAGCAGAGTGGGGAAAGTCCCGCTGGGAGGGAGTTGGCTGGGGGTGGGGTGGGGGGGTGGGGGTGTCTTTTATCTGTCTCCTGCATAGGTATCAGGTTACCTATGGAGACGTGACCTGGGCATACATCCTTTTGGCGGAGAGTCAATGGTTAAGGATTGGGGGGGAGGCTGAAAGACAGAGGCAAGACCCTGCAGGGGTCTGGTGGTGAGACCCCGTGGAGGTCATTTCCATTGCTCTTCCTGCACTCTGGGAGCCTCCGGAGCCCCCGGTCATTTCTGTTGTTTCTCCTGCACTCTGGGAGCCCACCCACCCAACAGTTTGGAGGTATATGAGAGCTGCAGCCAGAGGAGAAGTCATCGTTTTCATGACTTACCATAATTATGTCCAAAAAGGAGAGAAGACTTGATGAAACATTTTTACTTGAATATCTGTTTCTGTCTGCTGAAACAGAGGAAAGTCTCTCCAAGATGCTCAATGTCCTTCGCTCTTACAATGGAGATGAAAGACATACACTATGCACTAATGCTTCCCTAGGTAGAGATTATGGAGGAAAGAAGTGACACTTTTATTTTTTCTTTGTTCTATTTCCATTTAAAGTCTTTTATTCTACTTGCTGAAAAGTAAGAGAGAGGAGAGTCAGGCGTATTATTTGTTAAATTATAAACTTTATTGGAAAACAAATCTTTCTGAAATTACTGTTGAACCCAGTGAAATCCAGATTTGCATCAGCTGCTTTAGGGTTCTCCAACTGTGGTCTTGAAAAAAAGGAAAGAAAGAATAGTGGGTACCAAAGTATAGCTCAAAGTGTTGCTTTCTCAATCAGATTTATTCCCCATTCTTTGTTATGTGAGCCTTAGTTTTTCAGTGTTAAACTGTTATGCAAATATAATCTCATAGTCCTGCTATTAAAAAGTAGATGATACAGAGCCACCACTGAAAAGAAACATTCTAAAATGTACAGAGCTTCAAAACTGCTTACGTCAGTTCTGGTTAGATATTATGCCTACAGTTCTTTAACTTTATGTAGTTTGTATTATGACTCATATTTGCTATAGGGATATTAGTTTATATGGGACAGAAAACCTGTAAACATAATTATTTGTGCTCTACCGGGGAGCTGTAGCTTCATAATTATTTTAATTGAATATTGCAGCTCCCTTTGTGTTACTTTACTTGTATTAATGAAGATTTGGGTAATTGGGTTTAGAAGAACATAGCATCTTTGCTTGTCTGTTTACTGAATTTCTTCTGGAATAGATTGAGAATGATACTGGGATACTGAAAAATCCTGTGATATACAAATGAAGTCATTATGGGCTTTTAGTACATAAAGGAAGAATTAAATCATGTATGCTTTTTGTTCTTTGCATGTGTGTGTGTGCAAAAATATGTGTATATACCCCTACATTCAGAAATAAATATGTAGATAGATACTTTCCTATGTTTAAAAGAGCATATCATTATGATCTAGGATCACCTAGAAAACATCAGTTATATGTAAAACAATAATATCTTATCATGCAGTCTATATATTTTGGAGTTTGGTTAGCTTTACTATAAAAAAACCACCTGATGCATAAACAAGGTCATGATTTTAACTCTCAGAAAAACTGGAGTTATATGAAGATGGTGAATAAACGGTTTTTAAATCTCTAATTCTAGTTAGTTATGTTGCAAAGCTAAATCATTAATTCATAAATTGGACATTCATTTATCCATTTTGAGAATAATAACAATAATTATGTAAGTTGACCAGATCTCATGTTCTTTTTCTTTCTATGTCTTTGGTGTTTTAGCTATATAAATTTATTCTTTGGTTTGAAGCATGAAATTTCTTTGAAAAGACTTAGGACATTAAAAAAAAAAAACAACAAGTAAAATATAAAATGTCATGTTCATTCATTTAAAATTCAATTATGAAATATCAGTTTTTGCAAACTATTCTGGGGGAAATAGAAAAGAAATAGGAGTCATGGGACCTATCTTTAGTGAGCTTATGCTATTGTAAAAACAAAATCTTCAAATTGTTAAAAATATTCTTATATGCATAATGAGTACATGTCACATTTTTATTGTAACAATTAAGGCAATAACCAGCAGAATAACAGATGGTTGATGCTGAAATAAGGTTTCTAAATTAGATAAAAAGCTGGATGATGTTATATAGTATGGTAAGACACTCTCTTTGGAGGATTGTCTCTGCTGGATGTCAAGAACGGTAAAGTATCTGATACATCACCCTACATCCATGTTAACTCATTAGCCTGCCATAGTTTCATGGGTGTTGGCAGGATATATGAGATTCCTGAGTCAGAGGGAAAAGAGTTTATTACTATCACACAGTGGATAGTGTTAGATTTGCATATTCTCATCAGTTCTCTATGCCCCCAAGTTTCAGAGGACCAACACACACGGACCCAAGTGGATTCTGGATGAACAGTGGGTATCATTGTAGGAGGAGGACTCAAAACTCAGGAAAACCAAATCTTTATAATGAGCAGTAAGAAAGTCTATCATTTTATACCTGAAAGGGGAAAATTCTCTTTATTTTGCTTGAGAATAAGCATGCCTACTCTTTGCTCTAGTAAGAGACACTATCTTCCAAGGCTGCAAGCAAACCTGTTTTTTGCTATGTGGGGTAGCACTAGCTTCCAAGGCTGTTCATGTTACAAACTAAAAAGATAGACCAGGAAAATGGAAAGGTAGTACATCACTAGCAAGTTATGTGGCAGTGTGAGAGACAAGTAGGGAATTGTTTCCCCAAAATATACACCTTTCTTTTCTACACTATCTTGGCTTCTGGGAAATTTTCTGAGTATGCCACTGTGTTTGGTAACTCTGATTAATCTGACAAAAGCTAGTATCAAATATGTTAATTACTCTCCTAAAGCATTTAATTAAGGCTACTACCAAGGACTGCAAGCAGATTTCAGCTTTCTTTGTTGAGCTCAACCATGCCTCCCAAGGTCCCAGATCCAAAAAGTAGAACAGAAAAACTCGTAAACTACTAGGGTCTATCTTGGGAAATTAGGTATCTTTCTCATTCATTTTCTGTAATGACCTCTTTAGTTGGCCTGAGGCATTAATCCAGGTAAAGAAGGGTATATAAATGACTGCATAAGACCGTGCCTTCCTTGGTCTGCATCTGTCTATCCATTACATACCTGACCAGTGAATTGAGCTGATCTGATGACCTCCAGGACTGAATTGTGTCATTGCTAACCTCAGCTAAAGTCAAGAACAAATTTCATACCACCTTCTCTACTAAGGTGACCAAATGTAGGGATAACTGCCCATATAATTTGCATAAATAACAAGTCTGTTATCCCTCCAGGTTACTTCTGCAATTAACCAATTAGAGCTCACTTATGAGAAGTTCCCACACATCTGAGAATTACACAATCTATTAGTGTTGTTTTCTTAAACATTTGGATGTTTCTTTTCTTTTCTTTCTTTCTTTTTTTTTTTTTTAAGATTTCATTTATTTATTTGACAGAGAGATCACAGGTAGGCAGAGAGGCAGGCAGAGAGAGAGAGAGATGGGCAAGCAGGCTCCCACTGAGCCCGATGCGGGGCTCGATCCCAGGACCCTGGGATCATGACCTGAGCTGAAAGCAGAGACCTTAACCCACTGAGCCACCCAGGTGCCCCCACTTGGATGTTTCTTATGAACACTCCTTGGGCACAATTCACAGTGCTTTTGAAAGGAAATTAATGCCTGGCTTCCATATAAGAAGTAAGTCCCAAGGGTAAGGATATAGTGCCCCTGGAAAGAAACTTTTGTTTATAATTGTTGGGCACATATAGTTCCCCAATGGGAACTATATCCGTAAGAACAGAATTTAACAGTGTCTCCACTGTGGCCTCCTGACCTTAAGATTCCTAATTCAGTTTGAATAATTGGTGTGACTTCTGGTTTTTGGATATTCTGAGAGCAAGTGGTCCAACTTATTTTATTTATTTATCCCACTACATGGGTGGCATTTGCCCAACCCGCAAATGATCAGCAAGGGCTTTGCAAATTGAGATAAGGAAAATATCTAGATATATTGGTGAATTCTGGAGTGATTAAAAACTCTTCATTTGTGAATAATACTATAACTCTAAAATCTTAAGAAAAAATTAAAGGTAAAGTATTACATAACAGTTATGTCTGTTCTTATTTTGAACATTAAGTACAAATTTTATTAACAGAAATTTATTTTCCCCCCACTTACCTAATCAATGAAAATTGAATGTGTAAATAGTTGGTTGGACCAACTGATTGGAACATGCAGGGCAATTACAAGTCTCTGTCCAGCTAAGGAAGCCTGCTATAATACTCTGTAAAATGCTTATTGTCTGCTTTTGCTATTGTCTTGAAATGACTGTGTCCAGCTCTTGTTTTTATCTGGGTACTCTGGATCCTATGTTGGGTGTTAGACATGTTGTGGTGATAGAAGTGGTCTATTATACTCCTTTTAGCACCAAGATTCTTTTCTGATTGAACAGAAATATAGTCCAAAACATTTCCTATGTAACATCATGAAACAAATCTTCCATCACCCCTAATGGTAGAACAAAGGTATTTTTATTTAAGTGCTTCATGCCAGGTACGACCAAAAGTCTCTATACATTGCAAATTGAAGGGAATTTTTTTTTCTTAAGATTTTATTTATTTATTTATTTATTTGAGAGAGAGAGAGCAAGTAAGGGAGCACAAGCAGGAGGAGAGGCAAAGAGAGAGGAAGAAGCAGGCTTCCCCTTAGCAGGAACCTGGACATGGGGCTCAATCCCAGACCCTGGGATCATGACCTGACCTAAAGGCAGATACTTAACCTAACCAACTGAACCACCTAGGCACCCCAAAAAAGTTTTCATATTACTAAATTAGTTTTACCAGTGTGGAAAACAAAACAAATGCTAGGTGACCTATTGCATCTTAAGGAAGTGAAGTCCAAAGTTAACATTATTTATAAATTCTCCTATATGATAAACTGTATCATATAGCTTTTGAACAGCACTAAGCTTTTCATTGCATCAATGGAAAACAACTTTAAACTTGGTACCTGCATTGATATAATTTATTTTGATTTAATATGTTTGAAATTATGTGTGAATTATGGATTATGGGCTACATAGTTTCTTTCTCAGACTTACCGACTTGATTTACATAACATTATGGTTTGGTGAGAGCTACTCAAAATGTAGTTATACTTGCTTTAACTATTATAGAAATTTTGTGTTTTTCATATAATCTTGAATTTATCTAGTGATAACTAATATCATATTTGGAATGTTAAATGTTCCCAAATTTGAGAATACTATGGATCAATGAAATAGAAGTAAATTACTGACAGGCTTGATGCCATTTATACAATACGTAACAAGAATCCTATACAAGTGTAATAATAATCCTATTCATTGTGCTTTTCTATCCTCATTCTTTCTTTCATCACTAAAATTTATAATTATTTCTTTGCTATTAAATTTATTAAAATGACCTTTAATAATTTAAAATGTACATTAAATATATAAACCTTAAGAGTGATAGCAATGACATATTTTGCTTTGCTTATGACACATTCTCAACAAGGACAATCCTCTTCAAAAATCCTTACTTAAAATCCTATCAAAACATAAGTTTTCCTATAATAATAAACTAAATTGGTGGAGATATGTACTCCCTAGGATAAAGACTAATTACAATTACTTATGCAGGCAGCTACCCAACCAATCCAATTCCCTATGTGGTTCTGCATAGAACAGTTAGAAAATTAAGCTCAACAAGTATGTATCTAAAGACTGAGAATAAGATTCATGTTGGAAGAAAATGATTTCTCAGAAGCAGCCATGTTGGGGCAAGAATGGTCTAGGAAATTTAGGAGAAGACCAGACACATTCAACAAAAGAGAAAGAATTCTTGTTAGAGATTTTTTCCTCTGACAAAGTTCTATATTAAGGTGTGTTACATGCCTTCTCTCATTCAATCCTTACTTCAATCCTGCATGATAGTAGTAGAGAAATATTTTATGGAAAGTAAAACTCAGTAAGACCATGTAACTTTCCTCAGATTATGTAGCCAGTAAGTAATAGAACTGGCATTCAAATCTTGGTCTCTCTCTTCTCTTGATCACTGTATTATCTTAACTTTTCTGGATTCCAAAAAATCCCATTAGCAATCCCCTTTGACTATAAAATCTGATTGTGGCATTTTCAGTAAAGTTAGTTTAGCCAATTTAATGGCTTGTTAGGTTAGAAACTGATCATTAACATGACCCATGATAACCACTGGTGATCTCCAAGTATGAGTAAGGCCTCTTGTAATCACCCTACTGGGAAATATTTGGATTATATTGCATTTACCTCAGAGTTGGTTGTTGCAGAATTAAAATAAAATAACGTTGGGAGGCCTGGTTAGAAAGGGCCTGGGTGGGGCACCTGGGTGGCTCAGTGGGTTAAGGCCTCTGCTTTTGCCTCAGGTCATGGTCCCGGGGTCTTGGGATCGAGTCCCGCATTGGGCTCTCTGTTCAGTGGGGAGCCTGCTTCCCTTTCTCTCTCTGCCTGCCTCTCTGTCTACTTGTGATCTCTGTCTGTAAAATAAATAAGTACATCTTAAAAAAAAAAAAAAAAGAAAGAAAGAAAGGGCCTGGGTTTAACTCATGTAATTTCATAGTTTCTATTTCCTAAACATCTTAACCTCTTTCTTGCCACAGGGCCTTTGCATATGCTTTTCCACCTTCCTGTAACAGTCTTTTCCCATAGTTTGCATCATTAATGATTTGTCATCCTTCTGGTCTAAATAATATATAATCCCTTTAGGAGGTTTTTCCTGACCACAATATCTAAACTTGCTTGCTATTGTATATTGTTTGTTTCTATGTAGCACTTATTGTAGTTGAGAGCAATTATATTTATTTGTCTAATATTATCTGAATCTTCCACTAGGACATCATTTCCATGGGAGAATAAATCAAAGCTATCTTGCTCAGTCCTCTATTCTCATAGTACCCTGTTTTCAAAAAAATGATTTTTCAATGAATATACAAGGAAAAAAAACACTCTTAATCTCTTCATTAATAATTGGGAATGCTTACCTCTTCTGTTTGGGATAATGATATTGCCTACATTTCTTACAATATGGCTCTGAATATAAGAAGATACATTGTATATAAGAGCACATTACAAACTCCAAGGTATTAGACAAATGGTGAATAAAACAGTGAAATCTATCTTAGATATGGTTCCATTACATGTTTAAGACAATTCTCCTGTTTTGATGACTTCTTCTTTCAACACTATGTATCCATGTGCATTCATGCTACTTCCTTGTCTTCTCAGATTTCAGACTTAATGACTGGGCATATTTTGACCTGGCTCTCCTGAAAAACTTGCTTACCTAGTTCATTTTCTCATCCTCACAAAGTATACTATAAGATGCTCTCTTGGTTGATTTGATACCTTTTATAAAAATGTATTGGTATTAAAGTCGTGGTTTGCCATTTTCCAGAATTGCTTGCATTTAACTCAAGCCTTTAGTAAGTGACTTTTGCGGACATTGCCAGCTCTATCAACTTAAGCTAGTAATTAGTAATATAATTGTGGCTAGTCTATACTTGTAAGTGTCGCACAGGTGAATGAATAACTACTTGTCTTGTAAGGGTGGTTGAACCTATGCCTTTATAAATTGTCATATTTTACCTGTTGTTTCAGAATGGAAAACTAACTTGAATCTATAGCAGTTTTTTGTTTGTTTATTTGTTTGTTTTCTTTTGTTTTGTTTTTAATGACAACAGCTGCCTTTTATGATTCAGTCAGCTAACCTGTGGTTTATGATTTTTCCGTGTTAGCAATAAGACTGTCATGACATATAAGGGTCTCTGTGGGACAAAATTTGTATTTGAGGTGGGTATGTATATCACATAGAAATAAGATAGAAAGTAAGAGGTTTCATATAGTAAAAATTCTGAGACCTATGTGGGATACCCTTTGCTTTTCTAGATTAAAAGAGACTATCATTTCTATCCCCCCACCACCACCCCAGCAAACAGAATGAATATCCCTCCAGCTAAATATCCCTTCCAAAATATAGCTGTTGACCTTATATTACCTTAAGTCCTAGATAATGACCTGGAAGAAGGAAGGGGCAGATATTGCCATTTTTAAATGTTATAGAGCATTTTAGAATCCTATAGCAATCTTACCCTGAAGTTTTTTGTCCTTTTTTCTGTACTTTGTGTAAGAGTTGTTCTCTGCTGGAACTAGAAAGAAGACAGACTCAATCTGAACAGGGCACAGAAGGAGACAGCTTCCTGTTTCAAAGGAGACAGTAAATGGCTCCATTAATACTACTCCAGAGTTGGAAGAAGAGAACGTTCTATTATCATTTCTATCACACAAGTTCAATAATTGAAGATGAACAAATCCAGTAAAATTTCATCCTGAAATATCACCCTTTTCTTGGTGGTACTTAAACATTAATTTACAAAGCACATAATAGAAAATAATTATAGCATCTTCAAGAATAATTTGATGAAAAGTTACAGATAATGAGACAAATAGCTTTTCGCCCTTCAATTATTACTTCAAATTAGATCAGCAGTAACCTGCAGGCAGTTCGGGTCTTTGTAAAATGAGTCTCCCATGCACCATCCCTTCAAGGCTTCAGTTTTCTCTCAAAGCCAGTGTTTTTTCTTAGTTTCTTCAGAAAGAAAAAAAAATGAGAATGAATGATGCTCATGGTAGAGTTTTAAAACATATCACCTTTTCCTTAATGAATTTAAGCCTTATTGGCCAACATTCTTGGAGATTTAAATTTAACACAAAACATCTTAGAATACATCCTCAGGAGTTCTATCATTTGAAACTCAAAATTTCAAGGAAGTTCTTAAGCTTAACATAGCTAAGTTCTGCTTTTCTCCCTTGTTTTTGCCTAATTTCTGTATTTTGCTAAAGCCACAGGTCTTTTTGATGGACTTTTGCTTCCCTTGGCCTCTATATATATGTAGTCCTTCTAAACTTATCCAAGGCTATCCCTCTATATTCAAGTCTTTGGGAATGTTTCCTACTCTTGAGCTATTTCATAACTCTGATAATAGTGATATAGAACAATTTTTATCTATTTCTTTCTAGGGCCCTCTGCAGTAGTTGGAATATTTTATAACTCTAGTAGTAACATAATATTTTTTCAGGATATTTAGGCTCATCTTAGGATAGGATTATTAGACATCTAAGTTACTGATGAATCTATGAGGATGCTGTCCTCACCCAATGAGCAAAAATATTATGTAATTAGGATTCAAGGAAATATGACATAGGTCTTGAACTCAAGTTGCTTGTGAACTGGTCAGTGAGAAATGTAACAGATACATGAACATATAAGTTAAAGAAAGAACACAAATTGAATTACAACAAAAAATTTTAAAAAAAAAGAATTATTACAATAATATCCCAGGTTAATTACCAAATTAGCGATATAGACATTAGGCTCAAGGATCAGGCCCTTGATATTTCCATGAATCAAGACCAGGAGCTCTGAAAGTTAACAAGGTCTGTCCAAGCTTCTCAGTAAGGTTGGTTGATGGACTCTTTGATTAATATGTAAGCTATAGGGTGGACATATAACAGCGCTGCTTTTATGATCCTTTGGGGAATAATATAACATGCCATGGAAAAAGAGTGCTTGATAGGAGAGTTCAAAATTAAGAATCAGTCATGACTAAAACACATGCAGACTTTTTTTTTTTTTTGTAGTTTTTGAGATTTATAAAGGATCTGCCATGGCTTGATTTGTTTCATTCATACAAGTATTTACTATTCGAGTGTCTATTATATGCTGAGTAGTATACTTATTATTAGGGCATAATGGTGAATAGGATAGGCATAATACTTGCTTTTATTGAGTCTTCAGTTTAGGTGAGAATTAAATGGTAAGTGATATAACTGAATCTAAATAATTTATGTAAATATGTAAAAGATTTAACTCAGTAGTTCAGCAGATATTTGTTGAGTACCTGCTCTGAGTCAAGGTTCATTCTGTGTGTGCTTGGACTATATCATCTAAAAAAAATGACAAAGACAAAGATTTTTTCTTTCATAGAAGTTCTACTCTATTATGGGGATGGGGGTAGAAAATACTAAAGCAAGGTCAGAGGGATTGGGAATGAGTAAGAGTAGTGGCCTAGCGGGGGTGGGCTACTCTTCAATAAGATCATAGTATACCTTACTGGAAAAGTGAATTTTGAGAAAGATGTAAGGAGTTAGTTATGTGGCTCTCTGGAGGAAGAACATTCCAAACAGAGCAAACAGTGCAAAAGCTGTATCATGGGTGTTTGCTTGAATATTTGAGAAACAGCAAAGAGATCACTGTGTGGGAGTAGGATAAACAAGGGGATATTGCTCATCTAAGGTGAAGTGAGGGTCAAAGAATGCCAGAGAGGTGAAGTGGGGACAGATGTAGTAGGCCGTATATGGGGAGCCACTGGAGAGTTTTGAGTGAATAGAAAACATATGAGTGCTGTAATCTGACCTACAAAGTTAGAAGACCTTCTGTCTGCTATGCTCTGACTTGACTTAGTAGGGTTAGGGACATAAACAAGTTCTCTTAGGAAATATATGGTAATCATTCACTGGATTGGAACAGGGTATAACAATGGAAATTATGAGAAATACTCTAATTTTGAATAAATTTTAAAGAGAAAAATCCCAGGATTTTCTAGAAGACTGGATGTAGGTCATAAGAAAAAGAGAACTCAACATTTTTGTCCTGAAAAAATGGAAGAATGGAGTGGCCATCAGTTAGGGATCAAGAATCCTGTGAGAGGCCTGGTTGTAACAGAGGAGAAGGGGGTGGGGAATACCAGGAGTTCAATTTAATTCTGCTGAGTGCTCCCCCCACCCCCTGCCTGCCTCTGTGCCTACTTGTGATCTCTGTCTGTCAAATAAATAAATAAAATCTTTAAAAATAAAATAAAATAAAATAAATCAAAAACACAGCTCTGGCCTACCTCAATATTACAAAGTCAGGGAGAAAAGGATAACCAGGAAAGGAAATGGGCAAGGAACAATATGTGAAGTAGGAGGCAAATGAAGTAAGTGGTAATACTGATTAAATGGTATAATGATTCATTAGAGTAAAATGAGCATTCAGATAAGGGAGGTTTTTTTAAAAAAAATAGATCCCATTTGGAACTGAAAATTTTTGTAGGTCCTGTTTTTCATGTATCAGCTTATACCAGCCATGTTCATTTTTGCCATCACTAATGGGCCCTCCCTACAAAGGATCCACACAAAGAACATCTGCTCCTTCTCTGCCAAAGAATGTCAGGAGGCAGACCTGGTTATATTAGGCTCCATTTCTTCCTGTCACACTCCTAGAAGCCTGTGGATTAACTTTGGAAACGGCTTCTCCTTGTGTCCGTAGAACACTAAGCTTTGTAAAGCCTTTGATTAATTTTAACCTGAGGCCTTAGGGTGCTTTTATACTAAAGTCTTGAAAATGTTCAGAAACTTTGAAGTAGCCATGATCACATTTATAATTTATTTTTGACACGTTTGAGGTTTTTCAATTCAATATTTTTTTCCACAAGTCAGGGCAAACTTTGTAATGATGATTAACAAGAACTCCATGGCACTTACATGGACCTGGCAAAGGGCAGAATGCGCCCTTTTTCTCAAAGAACAATAAGCTAAACAGAGGAAAGTTCAAGAGCTCACAAGTTTGTAATCAAGTAGTCTTATGCCTCTTGATTTATTGAAAAGGGCAGGAAATACACCTAGACATGTACATAAGCCTTCCCTTTTCCACTTTGCAATAAGAATGAGGTGGCATGTGGCAAAGGGACCAAGGTCTCTTTGAACTGCCGTCTTTTTCTGCTTCTCATTTCCCTTGTTCTCTTTGAGGGGTTTGATCAAGCATGATGATCTCATTCTTACAAGGTATGTGTGGGGGTGTATTTCCCACCCACTTTCTCCGAAGAGGAATCCAAGTTGTTAACTAAAAACAAATATGTAATTCATCTACCGTATATATTCATCTTGGATAAATGACTGTTTTTAGTCATCTAATGCTTCATTATCCAGAGAAATTGAGGGTAATTTTGCTATCTATAAAACTACCTGAGGAATATATGTAAATATACCTACTGATTATAATTAACCCTTATTTAATATTTAAATGGAACTACCATAAGCTATCTTATAAACTGACAAGTTATTGTTCAGTGAACCTACAAGTAGCAAGTCTTATGTATAATATATACAACTGACAAATGATTCATATAAAAATATATTAAAAATATGTGTAATCAATAAGAACTACAACTGAAACATAAATACTTACTGATCTTCCTTACCCAGCTAAATCATTGCATAATGGCCAGCTTGTGCTTTGTACACTCAAAAGTAATTGTGTCAGCAGTTTCCATCCCATTCTCTGACTACTGTTATCAGCTATAGTTTCAATCAGGAAGAACTAAAGATATTTATAGTTATTCCACAAGCATAGCTACCATATTTTTAGGTAGCAAAATTAGAAATTCTGGAGAAATGTTGGGTTTACAGTGGAAAAACCATGAGGTCAGTCTTAGACATGTGAAGTTTGATTTATCATGATAATATTCAATCTGGAAGGTGAAGTCAGTTGTTGACTAAACAGATTCATGGCTTACAGAAGAAAACAGATACATTTGAGCATAATTTTTCTATCAGTGATAATTGAATCCATTAAACCAAATGAATCCTTTTAGAAAGAGTTAAGGAATGAGAAGTAAAGAAAACCAAGGACCAGACCTTGAGGAACTGAAACATTTAATGATCAGGGAGAGGAAAATGAACCTGCTGAAGAGAAAAAGAATGAGCGGTTAGGGATGTAGGAGAAGAATTAGACATTTTATGTTACTGGGCACCTCCTATGTGCCAGTCACTTAATGAGGTGAAGAGAGCCTCTTTCAGGAAGTTTACAACCTAGTGGAGTAGGCAGATATTAAATAAATTGTATACTAATAAATAAACAATTATAAATGGAGGCATATGCTCTGAAGAGATAAATATAATCTTATATCAGAGGAAGTTGCTCTAGACTGTTGGGTCAGAGAAGGCTTCCATGCTGAATCAGTTCTTGAGCTGAGACTAAAGAATGAATAGAGGACAAGTAAGTAGAGGTGAAGGGTGAATGGAAGAGAATTCCAAGAAGAAGAATTTGTGTAGGTAAAGACCTTCACGACAAGAAGTAACATGGGGATAGTGGAAGGATTTGAAAGGCCAGTATGGCAGAGGGCATAAAGCAAGTGGAAAGTAGGGCAAGGTGAGCCTTCAGGGATAGTCACAGGTCAGATCAGCAAGGGCTTAATAGGCTCTATTGAGGATTTTAATCTTTATTCTAAGAGGAATGGAAAATATCTATGTTCTTTAAACAGGAAGCTTTTTGCAAAAGAAACTGAAAAATAGAGACCTAGAATTGTAGGAAGAAGTGCATATATGCATGGGCATGTGTAAGATAAAGAAACTGGGAGAGGATAATGTAAAGCTGATAAGAGCAATCAACAGCATCAAATGAAAGAGTCCTGAAAAATACCTGTGGATCTGGAGACATGAGGTTGTTGCTGTCCTTCACAAATCTATGTCAGTGGTATAATAGAAAAGGATAGAAAGTGAGTAGGAGTGGAGAGAAAATATTACCAGTTACTGCCTTGACTTTAGGTAAAGAAAAGTTTCTAGTTACTGAATCAATATAGACCAATAAAATGTAGATAGTACCTTCCCTAAAGAATCTATGATCTCAAAAGCATTAATGAAGAAATGGGAATATATTGAAAATTCTATGAGATTGCTGAAGGGCAGGATTTTCCTCTCATTTTGCACAGCAAGCAACTAGAAATTCTCCTTAGGTCTTTATCAGTCCCTCCTCAGACTCCCTATTTCCAAAATCTTTGCTTTCTTTTCTTCTTTTCCCCTGCAAAACACCAGAACAGGCTGCCCCCTCCATCTTTCAACTGATGCCTAGCCCCTAGACTCAATGAGCACATTAGTAGTCTGCAAATAAGAAGGTCTTTCTGTCAATCCTACCACCTTAGAAGACATTTTTGCGAACATCTTACATTACTGATTATAATCATAGGTCTCTGATTCCAGAAAAAAATGGAATACCTCCTAAAAGGGACTTTTGTAAATTCATTTTTTCCATGTCCCTTGTAGTAAATACATTCAGTTTGTGTTATGTAACTATCTCTTAAATCAAATCATTCCTCTTCTACTTATTTGACTTTATGCATTGTTTCTTCTGTTTCTCAGTTGTAGATTTATTTCCAAAATAAGACAAAATGCTCTATTATTTTTGCCTCCAATATATCCCACAAACTTCTTTAATCATCAAACACAATCTAATTCCACAAACATGTGTGGAGCTCTATTATGTGAATACATTGTATCAGTATTGGGAATACAAAATGCATAAAAACATGACCCTGCCCTGGAGGAAGTTGGGTCTAATTAAACAACAGGAAAAATAAACAGATTACCATCCAAAGTAGCAAATGCCAAGTTCCTGTTTCACAGCTTCTATCAGCCTTTTAACCAATGTTGGATTTGTGGAGGGACCGGCTCAGTACGGCATAGCTCTGATTTTCTAGGACTTGGGATTTTACTAAGAGTACTTTTCAGTTAGTTTTTATACATGTGGAGGAAAAACATTGTTAATTGATTTCCCCAAATTAACTTTGATGGGGTTATGGACATACAACAAAACCAAAACAGCAAAAATACCTTTCAATCAATAGTAGGATTCTGGCTAAGAATAGAATATTTTCATGATGTTCAAAAATTTCATTGACTTCTAGTTGTTTATTAGATGCTGAGGAGAGAACAGTGGGGGAAAATGTCACCTGCTCTCTTAGAACTTATGGTCTAATGAGAGAAACAAATAGCAAACCAATGAATAACTCCAACTAGTGATGAAAGCTGCAACAAAAAGACATAAAGCATGATTTAAGTAGAGATAGGCTGGACCATTCAGATTGTCCTTGCTGAATAAATGACATTTTAACTAAAACCTGAGTGACCAGAAGGAACCAACCCCATGAAGATATAAGTGAAGCCTGTTCCAGGAAGGGAGTTCAACAAGTGTATAGACCCCAAATCAGAAACACTTTGATGTTTCAGTGAGACAAAAATGAAACCAATATGTCTGAAGGGAGGCAGGGAGCAGTAGGAGTTGGAGTCAGATACATATAGAGAGGAGATTATGTAGAGTTTCTTGAGCCTTAGTAAGAATTTTGGATAATTGGAGATCCAGTGGGAAACTGTTAGAGGATCTTAACCAGGGAAGATATAAGATATGCTTTATTTGTTTAAAAAATTTTGTAGGCTGTTGTGAGTTACATGGATTGTAGGTGTGCAAATGTGGAAGTAGGAACAGTGACAGATATTGATAAATATTAATGACTTGCTTTCCAGAGGAGAGAAAAAGCCCTGATTTATTTGCTGATTTTCAATGTGTAAATACTTCCAATCAACTGATTTTAAGGTATCAATATGATACATATTGGTTTTCAAGAGGCTGAAAATTTCATTTGTTCTCATGAGTTGGTACAGACTGGCTCAGCACACCACTTGTTAAGAAGCTAATGCAGACATCCAATCAAGAAATGTCAGAGGTTGAATTAGGGTGATCATAGTGGACACAAAGGGAAGTGTGGATGGATGCAGGATATATTTGGAGGTAAAATCTATAGTAATCATCATTGGACAGAATTGGCGAGGATTACATGGGAGGAAAAGAAAATACAAAGAATGTCTCCAAATTTTTTGACTTGAACACCTATTATATGTTTGTTCCAATTATGAAGGAGAAAGTACAGAGCGAGGAATCGGTTTGGGATAGGTTGCAGAATGGAGTGTGGTTTTGGTCACATAGAGACTGAGCTCTTTGACAAACAAGTCAAGATATCAAATAAAGTGATTAGAGTTAACAATCAGGAGTCCAACGGAGAGGTCAGGGCTAGAGATACAAATTTGAAAATCAGCAGCATAAAAATTTTCTAAAAATATATCTCCTTTCTTTTCAGTACCTATTTAGAAAGCCAAGCTTTTACTTTTTTTTTTTTTTAATATTTTATTCATTTATTTGACAGAGAGAGAGACCACAAGGAGGAAGAGAGGCAGGCAGAGAGAGAGGGAGAAGCAGGCTCCCTGCCGAGCAGAGAGCCCGATGTGGGGCTCGATCCCAGGACCCTGAGACCATGACCTGAGCTAAAGGCAGCGGTTTAACCCACTGAACCACCCAGGCACCCCCCAAACTTTTACTTTTAATCAGTTTGTAGCAGATATGACTCTGCAAACTCAGGTATGCAATATTATAATTACCTTTAGTTTTCTACCTCCATTGAATTTTAAACAATTAACTTTATACAGTAGCAGAAACTTTATCTCAATCAATTCAGAGACCATATTTTCCATGGAGAAGTATCTGATTTTCTGAGGTTTTAGGTAATCAGGTTGTAATGGGTGGAAAGCTTTCAGATCTTGGTGTTTTCAGATCTATGTGGTATCCAATAATGCATCGCCATTCCTGTTCTGTTTTTATTCTGTTGTGCATGTTGTTTACTGTTATATTGTTCATCATTCCTGATATTGAGGTCTACTGGATTTTCTGAATTTCCCTCAGATTCCTAAGTTTACTTGGATATAGATGATTTTTCTGTTTCCTGCCACAGAAAGACTCAAAAGCTGGAATTCCCTCAAGTTCTTTCTTACTTGTTACTTGAGTTAGTAATGTTTGAGTTACTTTCAGGGGGTACAGAAGATGCTCTGTTTTCCTATAGGAAGCTCTCTGATTCTTCCTCAGTTTCTTCTACCTAAGCACACTACCCAGACATTTCTACTCTGGAGTCTTGAAAGCTCCTTAAAATTTTCTCAGGAAGTAAGGAATAGGAATCTCTGCCTTCAGCTCCACAAATTTCCCAAGAATTTCTGTTGTTTGCCTCCCCTTGAGAGGGCTTGATAAAATCTCCATTTGAGAGGAATACAAATCTCTTCTCTTTTCGTCCCAAGCTGAGATTTCTAGGTCAGATTCTAGATATTTCTAGGCCCCAAATTTATGTTTTGTTCAGCCTTCAGAGTGCTTTCCCAAATGTTGCAGAAGTCACAACATTAACAAATAAGGTTTTAGATAACATTTAAAATTTTTGCTTCTTTTGCAATATCTAAAGTTCAGGATTGGGTGGTCTTTGTTCCTGCATGGTAATAATCGCCCAGACACAAGCAGTTGCTGTTGTTTTTTGATGAGTTGAGATTGTCCTGTCATTCATAGTTGTTTCCACTTTCTATTGGCTCCCTGATGCTAAGCATATATGCTAGTTGTCATCACTTGTCTTTTTCCTGCTGGTTTGTTTGTTTGTTTGTTTGTTTCCCTTTACCCCTGGTCTATTTCACTCATTTATCTTAACTGCCAGACCTGTGCAGACATTTGAGATTGTGATCCCATTTTAATCCCGTGTTTCCTGTTTCGTTTTGACTAGTAGACTAACTATTACTGACAAGGTATTCTCTAAAAGAGTCGTATATGTCTTTCTATTTGTCTCATAAATGCTGATGAGATTGTTTGCTCTTCTCTGGTTTCTGTTATGAATCTACTTTCTAAACCAATAAATATTGGCTATAAGAAATTGCTGAATTAGAAGAAGAGTCAAGGGGGAAGAATAACTAAGAGGGAAAGTCATGGCATAAGATATCAATACTGTTATAAGATCTTCCTTTTCTTCGTTATATCAGTTAGGCTATAACTAGGAGACGAAGTACATCAGCGAGAATTTAATGTGAAGAATTATTAATCAATTGTTGCAAAATTATAAAGGCTTAGAGTGTACACTAAAATATCATGAACTTAGCAGCTACAGAAAGTAGTTAATTGTTCTATGCTGGGGGGAAGAAAGTAAAGGTTGGAATGATCTAGAATTATTAATTCTTAGAAGTGTAGAAGAAAGTCTCTGAAACCCAAGCCTCTGAGGAGGAGAGGCTCCTCAGCTGGTGCTGGTCTGTGAGCTCAGAGGAGAGGTCCTCTGGGACTGGGAACAGACCTTGGAGGAGGGGTGCCAGGTCTCCGTGCTGATGTCTCTGATGGGGGAGGGACAAATTTGGTTACAAGTTTTGGAAAATCTGCATACTAAATATAGCAGTTGCCAATGGAACAAACAAATGCTGCCAAATGAAAAAGAAGAATTTCTAGGATGGTATAATAACAGGAAGCCAAACAGAAAAAGGAAAGGTCAATGTCTGGTCCCTTCTCTGGCCATCCAGTCTTCCTGTGACTCCTTTGTGAGGGCTGATGTTTGAGCCAGCTGGCAAGAGAAACATGCCTTGCAGAGAGCCAACAAGAAAATGAGAGTGTAAAAGGGTGGGCTTGGACTAGTAAGACAGTATCTTACTAATTAATATACTAGTAAATCTTTTATGTTTAAAAACAACAGCAGCAGCTGTGGAGGCCAAGAAAAACAAGGCTGTACCCACCTCGAGTCTAGCCCTGACATAAGTACAGCCATCTTGTTAAAGAGGAGGCTGGCACCTTGCACCCCCCTCTCCACCCGCTCCCCGCCCCTTGGTAGGTAGTATGTGTGACATTCCTCAGCCACCCCTGGCTGCCCTAAAAGAAAAACAAATAGTTAACTTGCAGAGATCACAATCCTGCAAGACAGGAGTCCCCCTTGGTTTACCAGCGCCCTTAGAGATTTACAACAAAGAAGCTATCTTAACAGTAGCACAATTTCTAGAGGCAAATAACTCAGTTCCTTAAGCCCTAATGTCGCCCTCCCCTCCATAAAACTGAAGGAGGCTGAGGCATAAGGAAATGTAAATAAAGTTAAATTTCTTCTAAACCTAAATCTCACTAACAAGGACCCTTGATAGGAGAAATGTGAAACTTTATCTCTAAACCTCCAAGATAGTGTCAGCGATCATTCCCAAGCATATGACCCACTGATATACATCTAAAGGGTCTTACAAGAAGATTTTTGTTATTGGTGATGAATAACCTTTTCCCCTGACAACAGCTAGCCCCTCAGGGTCCTGGAGGCTTCAGTTCCGGAATTCCCTTAGAGACTCACATCATCCATAACCCCCTTTGTCCTCACCCACCGTAGAGTCCACCCCAGCTCTGCCTTTAAAAACTCTGACTGTAATCTGGCTCGGGGTCCAAGTCCCTACTCTGCTGCTTCGGCATAGTTGGGCCCAACCTTAAGCTTGTCAAATAAACCCTCCTGTGATTGCATCGGTGCTTCGCTCCTTGGTGGTCTCTCCGACGTGAAAACGTGGGCACAACACAGCAACCAGTAACAACAAAATCATAATTGTTATCTGTGCCTTCTCCCTCAACTTTAAGAGTCTTAGATCTCAGCCAAAACTGCAAAATTCATGACAGAAAGCATGTGGCTAAGTAAATAGTTTACTTCCCAGACTCCCAAAGGCCAAATACATCAATGAATTAGGGTAAACACTAAATAGCTAAAATAAATAATCCTCCCAAATATAGTCGCTCAAAAAAAAAAAATAGAAATTCTTTTTCTCTCCAATAATAGTCTTAAGTTGAAAATTAAAGGTTTTGGGGGGGGTTAAGAGGTTGTTCTGCGCCAACTGGTCATTCACAGATTCAAGTACCTTTCTCCTTAATGTATACCATCCTTTGTATAATCTTACTTTCCTGACTAAAGCTGTGTTGTGGGCTCATAATATTTAAGGTCAGGGGAGTGGGATATAGAAAGGGATTATAGGCAACAATTTCCTAATTAGCTGGTGAAGAAATTTTACTCATGCCATTCAACTCACACTTAGTTAGCTGGCTGGAATGAGCAAAGGGAAGCTGGGATTGTAACCTGACCAGCTAAATAAATGTCCCTGAGGAAGGAGGAAAAGGATTGTGGATAATAGGTAAGTTTCCATTTCCCACAAAAAGGCTTTCCCACTCATACTTTCCCTCTATTTTTCTCCCTGGACCTCAGGATCAGAAAACTGAGATGCATGTCTGTAGACCCTGAATAAGAGTCGAGTTGTATGTGTGTTTGGAATGAGTGTCTTTGTTTAAAGGAAGCAAGTGGCACTTTCCCATCTTAAACTCTTGCTATAACTTCTTCCTCTATATAATTACAATGTAGCCTTTATAACTATTAGTGGAGAGGGAAATGGATGTAAAAAAGATCTTTTATGGTATTATGACAATCATAATTTTATTTTTGGACGCCTTTCTGGTTGCCAAAAATATACCAAAACTTTCTTAACTTCTACATGACTGGCTATAAGTTCTTCTTGAAGATATAGTCTAATATGTAATCTCCAGCTTCCTCATTTCATGATAAGCAAAGCCAACCTAAGACCATTTTGCACCTTTAAACTCTGTTAGGCTAAATTAGAACATTACAGTGCCAAGGTTGGAAAGGCTTTTTTCTGTCTCACTCTAGAAAATAGCTTCCATCTACCTCCAAGCTCAAAAGTGCTCAGGCCACCCCATTTTTCACAGATAGGAGTTGGGCCCATTTGATGATTGTCAAGGTTCTTCTCTTCCTTGGGGCCTAGAGCTAATATAAGAACTACTATAATTACTTACTCCTTTTTAAGTATAAGGCATTTTTTCCCCCAGAAATTGAAATCCAAGGCAGAGAACTTAAAAATCACCTTCCATGTTGTTCTGTTTTTGACTATTCCCCTGGAAATTAGAATTTAAATCTAGCCCTCAAGATCTAATAAGGCCATTTGCTTGAGGGAATAAGGAGTGTTCTGTACTACTCTTTTAAAGTCAGTTTCATCTCCGGCTACTGATATCTCCAAAATCATCGGTCACTTTTAAAGCTCCTTATTATCTCTGTACTTGTCATCATTTCTGTAAGGACCTATTTAGAAACTGTCCCTGCTCCCCTTCCCCCAGGGGATTTACTTGGAGAAAAGTCCCAGAAACCAGCTTCAGGTAACAAAGCCCAGATGCAAAGGTGGGTCAGGCCAGGTGGAGACATCGATCAGTGGGGGGGATGCATACTGTCTCCCTGGTTACCAAGGAGTATGGGCCCTGCCCTTTGGGGGCCTTTTGGGCGCCAATCCCAATCAAGGTGTAATAGGCTGGTTCAAATGTCTACTAGGGTAAATTGTAACTCAGTTGGTCACCTAGCATCATTGTGGAATTTCCTGTGTGTGTTACAGTCTCATTGGCCACCTGTGCATGGCCAGGCCTGACCGCATGGACTTTGCCCTTAAAAGCTAGTCTGTAAAGCAGAGAGGGCTTGCCCTCTCTTGTAAGAGGTGCGGCCCCGAACGTTAGGTTTGATTCTTGATGCTTGGCGCAAAATAAAGCTTTGCTTGACCTTTGCTTTGTATCAGTCTTGCTCCTTTAATCATGGACCCATTATTGGGGCATAAAAATTTCTTCCACAGATTTTAGTTGTTTCCTAAAGATCACTTGGTTTGAGTCTAGAGTTTTAAACAGTTCAGTTGCACATATAGAGAGCAAAGAGTTCCTTGCAATCTCAAAATCATATATACTTTGTAGGAGAAATGAAACATCAGGCCAGTATAGAAAAAGATATGCAAGACATGGAAGTTTCCCTTATATAAAATTTCTTTTCTATTGTGAGTTTCATTCTTCTCACTATTGTAGTCTCAGGATATAGTCCAATGTCTGATGCAGAAAACATGTTCTGTAAATACTTATTAAACTAATGAATGCTAAGAATGACCATACCTGAAATACTAGTCAACAAAATTGATCTAAATATGGTAGCTACAACTTTCCCTATATTTCTAATAGGCAAAAGTAATGGTAGTAGGGGAAATTTTAGAACAGTACTGTCCTTCCCTAAAATGTCACTGGAGGAATAAATGACCCCAGTTATTCTTACCTGTATCTAGTAGATCTGGAAAGAGTTCTGAATTTGTTTATATGTGCTTTCCTTGACTTGAGAGTGCAAAAACTACTGTGAATTTGATTTTTTTAATATAATTTTTTAAAAATTATTTATTTCTCTATTTTAGAGAGAGAGAGCACAAACGGGGTGGTAGAGGGGCACAGAAAGAGAGAGAGAAGCAGACTCCCTGCTGAGCAGGGAGCCCTGATCAGGGCTTGATTCCAGTACCCTGAGATCATGACCTGAGCTGAAGGCAGATGCTTAATCAACTGAGCCATCAAGGTGCCCTGCAAATTTGCTATTTTAAAAGATTCCCTTCCTCCTTCCTTTAATTTTGTTTTATGTAAATAACATGAACACACCAACAAGGAATAAACTGCGGTACCCTGAGGACATTTGTTGGGATAAAGATATTGTGTTTGCATTTATGAAAACACAGCCACAATCTTCAAAAGACTTTGCAATAACAGTATTTACATAACTAAATACAGCAGGGACCTCTTTAAAGAGCATAAGAGGGATTCAGAGCTGAATGTCTGTGTTTCCATTTCCCTAACCATTTCCCTAACCAGGAATTAGTGAAACCCCAGTAACAAGATGATAAGGTATTATTTGCAAACTCTAGTAAGCTTTCATGACTAAAGAGACCACCATTCTCTCCCTTCCCTGCCAGGGAATTAAAAGGGAAGGACTGAAAAAATGGGGTAGAAGGAGAAGAAATGTAAAACTTAGTAACTTACTTTATATTTTCTTTGTAACTTGAATGATTGAAAGTTTCATTGTTGTTTCTGTTTCTATTACTGTTTATAATGACGGAACAATAGAAGGACATTTCAGAGTTTATAAAGTTTGTAAAAAAATCTCTCAACTTTTTCCATAAATCAACTTAATTTCTTTACAAAAGCCCTGTTTCTCTAGGTACAAAAAACTTCATCTCAATCAATGCAGAACTTTCTTGGCAATTCCCCAGGACTATTGTCTGGGTTTAGGGAGCAGCCCAGGAGTAGCACCAGTGAGTGCTTGTGGGGCACTATCTGTTCCCTAGGGCATATGTCTATAGAGTATCTAGTGATGTTTCTTCATTCCCTCTGGTTCTCATTCATCAGACCATGAAAGTTGCTGCTGGATTGTTTTTTATTCTCACTGCCTGCATAATCTCCTTCCCCTTGGAGCTTACTTACATGCTCATTTGGGAAATAAGAGAACCTAAATAATAACGCAGATAGTTGTAAAATTTATAACTGTTTCAAATAAAGAAAAGAAAAAATATAAGCTGTTGTGAAAAAAAAAATACCAGATATTTAGACCAATTTAGAAAAGAAAGGAATGCTTTCTTGAGGAAATGACATTGAATTGAGGATTGAGAATGAGTAGGAATTAAAATTAATAATATGGAAGGGAGATTAGTCATTGGAAGAAAAGGTTGTGGGAGAGGAATAGCACATTCAAAGGTCTATGAATGAAGATCAATTTGAGAAATTAAGGCAACTTCATTGTGGCTTGAACATACTAAAAGTAAAATGTTAGGTGGGGCTTGGTTGGCTCAGTGGGATAAGTGTCAACTATTGATTTTGGGTTCAGGTTGTGAGATTGAGCCCCAAGTTAGCAAGGAGTCTGCCTGAGACTCTCCACCCCTCCCCACTTTCTCCCTGCTTGCCCCTCCCTCTCTCTTTCTCTAAAAACAAAAGAATAAATCTTTAAAAATATACAAAAATAAAAGTAGAATGTTAGCAGCAGAGTCTTAGCCAGGTTTTCAAGGCCATGGCAAGTATTTTGTTTTTATCAAAAAAAAATCAACAGAGGCTGAACTGTTTTAATCAAACAGTGAATGTGGGCCTGCAACACATTAGATTCTGTTTTGGAAAGATTGCTCTAAGGTGTGGAGGCAGACTGGAGATAAAGAATATACTTGAGAAACAAGGATTGTGATAACATAAGCATGGATAACATGAGGTCATAGAAATGAAAAGAGATAACAGGTATTGCCAAAGTCAATTTGATGACTTGGTGATATTAATTATCACCACGGTAGGCTGGTGGAGGTTGAAAGACAAACTAGAATAAAAAATGACTCCCAGCTGACTAGCTTCTAAAACGGAGTAGATAGAACTGCTTATCATTTGATAGGATCAAGTTTTAGGATTATACTGATTATACCAGGTATTTGGCTCTATGTTGGGTATGAGTTGACATGGAGACCGCCAAGTACATGTGTTAAGATTAAAAGCAAAATGATAGAAAGAGATAAGTCATGCTAACACTAACCAAAATAAAACTATCATGTCTATATTAAAATCGGACAAAATAGATTTCAGAGCAAAGGATATTCCAAGGAATGTACAGCATCATTTCATTTCATAATGATAAAGGAGTTCATTCATTGAGAAAACATTCAATATTAAATGTTTGTGCCCCTGAAATCAGACCTTTATAACACATGAAACAAAAACAACTGTAGGAGAAAGAGACTGAGTCTCAGTATTTGACAAAATAAGTAGACAAAAACATCAGTAAGTATATTGGAGCCCTAAAGAACATAGCAACCGAATTGACTAGCTGACATTTATAAAACCCTTCCTTGACAACAGCAGCATACACATTCTTTTTCTCAAGTTTGCATAGAGCATTTACCAATATAGGCTATATGTGAGCCATAAAACCAAGTTCAATAAATTTAAATGGATTCAAGTCATATAATGTATGCTGTCTTATCACAATGAAATTAAATTTGAAATCAATAACAAAAAGGTATCTAGAAAAGCCCCAAATATTTGAAAATTAAATGATATGCTTCCAAATAACCCAAAGGTCAAAAAATAAATCTAAAGGGAACTGTAAAAAATTATTTGAACTGAATAAAAATAAAAACAAAACGTTAAGTATTGTGGGATATTTAGAGGCTGAATGGATAAACAAGTTGTGGAATATGCATAAACCGAAATGCGATTCAAAAATAAATAAGAATGAGCTACTGATATGCACATGTGTAAATCTCAAAATAATTGTGCTAAATAAAACAAGCCACACAAAAATGAGTATAGATTCTATGATTTTACTCATGTAAATCTCTAGAAAAAGCAAAACGTTAACCTGGTGACAGAAAACAGGTCAGGGGGGATGCCTGGGTGGCTCAGTTGGTTGGACGACTGCCTTCGGCTCAGGTCATGATCCTGGAGTCCTGGGATCGAGTCCCGCATCGGACTCCCAGCTCCATGGGGAGTCAGCTTCTCTCTCTGACTTTCTCCTCATTCATGCTCTCTCTCACTGTCTCTCTCTCAAGTAAATAAATAAAATCTTAAAAAAAAAAAAAAAAGAAAGAAAGCAGGTCAGGGTTTCCATGTGAGAAGGGATAGGGGCAGAAATGGACAGAAAGCAGGGATGATACAGGAGACCTTTCTGGGGGGAACATGGAGGACATCCTTATTATCTGGAATATGTAGATGTTTTCATGAATACACATCTATGTCAAAACGTAACAATTTGTACATTTGAAATACTTGTAGTTTATTATATCAATTATATCTCTAATAAACCTCTTAAAATAAATAAATAACGATATAAGCAATGATAGTAACAGAATAAAATGGCATGGCCATTACTCTTGAAAGAAAAGACGCAGCACAAGTCTTCTGACAGTATAAATCCCACCTTATGTTGTAAAAATAAGGTTCTTAATGAGGCAAGTTATCAATTCAAATATAGGTTAGTCTGCTATGGATTTATCATATATATTCTATTCCTCAAAACTTCGTTTCTGAAAATAAAGTCTTCCAGCTCTGATGTAATTTTTATTTTCATGAGCTTAGCATTTTTCCATTCATAACATTTTACTTTGATATCTGAAAATGTGATTATCTTGGTCAGTAAAACCATGCACTGTTGAAATAAACTTCATGCTCAGGATTGTCTCCTAGCAGATGGTGGCAGATACTGACCATTGTGAAGCTTGCAAATAATTCCTAGACTTTAAGGTCCACTGTTAGACTTGTTTATTGGCATCAGACACCAAACTTACTTTGATCAGCACCATATACCTAGTCCATTGCTCAGTATCTGGCACAGGCTAAATGCTTTTGAATAGCTGAAGGAAGGAAGGAAGGAAGGAAGGAAGGAAGAATGTAGCACAATTGGAGAAGGCAAAGTGTGGAGTTGCAATTTCCTTTCTATCGATGGGCAAAAGAATAACAGCAAGAACAACAACAAAACGCCTTCTATCCCTAACCTCATAGCACAAGAATCTTACTCAAGATAAAGTAACTTGAATTGTTTTTCCAAGGGTGTCTCAGGGTCACATATTTATTTTGGACCTCATACTTAATATAGCTAATAAAGTGGCCTGTCTTTGATATTTTCTGGGGGAGTCTGTCTTTCAGTAGAAATGTTGATGCCATAATATCTAAAGGTACTAACATTATTTAATAGTTCAGAATAATACTAATCATTTCCCACCACATTAAGGATGAACTTCAAAGACCTTATCATTGTCTTCCTATGAGGCCCTATAAATCCTTGTCTTGAATATCTGCAAACCTTAATTCCTGAATTCCTGCCACTCTCTCACTTTATCTGCTGTTATATATCCACACATGCCTTTTTATCATTCATAGAACATACCAAGTACATTCAAATCATGAGGAAATAGCAATTCTATTTACTTTGATTGAAATATTCCTCATAGGATATTTTTATGGGATTCTTTGATTTTCCCCAATATGTATGTGTATATATATATATATATATATATATATATATATATATATATTCATTCAGTTCAGCTTTCCCTTTCTATACATTTAAAGCCAAAAGGAGAAAGTTGCCATACCTTAGAATCTGTGATAACTTAAAATGTTTCTAGACTACTTTGTTTCCCAGATATTCGTCATGACAGAAATGCCAACTAACTTAGCCATCTTCCATTTTTCTTCTCCTCCACTGCTTCTCCTTCCTCTCTTCCTCCTCCTTCTCCAACCTCTTCTTCTCCTTTTCCTCCCCAGCTGTCTCTCCCCCTTCTCCCTCCCCTCCTCTTCCTCCTCCTCTTCCTGCCTGCCTTCTCCTCCTCCTCCTCCTCCATCTCCCACCACCCCCCTCCTCCTTTTTCTTCTACTTCTTCTCCTCCTCCTCCTGCTCCCATTCCTCCTCCTTCTTCATTTTTTTGCTGTACTTTTCATCCTCATAACTTATTTATTTTTATAACTAGAAGTAATTGTTCATCTCCATTCTACTTTGAATATAAAAGAAATTAAAACCAGAACAGAAGAATTTGTCATTTAAAAGTGTATTATGGGGAAAGTTGAGTTTCGTCTTGTGAGGTTTGTGTTATGAACTAATTAACATTTATCTTAAAATCATACTCACCTTATTTTCACTTTTTTCTCAATTTTACATTAATTATTACTCATAAGTGAGTTCTTCCCAGTTCAGTTGTTTTGTTTGTTTTGGTTTTGATAAAAATTCATTCTGTGTTTTATGAAACTCTAAGTGGACTTTATTTTGGAGGTAGCATGGGCATTAGATGTTCATTAGTTTTTTAAATGTATATATTTAAAGATACATATGTCTTTATAATTCTTCCTTTTGTCTTTTCCTTTGTCCTCTTTAAAAAGTCCTTCACATGCTTCACCTGCTATAGTTTATATCTCAGTAATTGATTTGCACTGAAATAGAAGGCATTTTTAACCCCATTTCCTGCTCTTTATCAGTTTTCCTGTTCAAATGGCAAAAATTTTGAAGTAGTGTTTCCATTTTTACATGTGAACTTTATTGTGTCCTGTGGAAGGAAACCAACAACTCTATGTCTGTAGTGTAACAGGAAGGACACTAGAAAAACTAAAAGCTGGTAAAATGCATTAAATAACAACTAGGTTATTTCATGCTTCTTATTAATCAAAGAAACAGGGTTCATTGGAGTCTCTTAAAGAGGCAAAATTAGGAAGTCTATATTATTGCAGACACTAAAATATTGTAAAACTGTCTATATATATTTTTTTGGAAAGTGTCCATAGCAACTACTCACATAGCTCTCATCTTTCTCCCCATTAATCTCTTTGAAATGTCTGCAACAGTTCCTTTCACTCTGCCTGTGCCCATTGAATCATTGAATTTGATGGGGAGTTTTGCCCTCCTTATTTAACCTTTCAGGAAAAACTCAATAAAAGCTCAGGTCCTATAGGTGCCAAGTAGTAAAGGACTCTTCCTCCTCAGAAAGCATGCCCTAATATATTTGTCCTTCTCTCTGTCTTATGTGACTTCAGTGTTGCTCTGCCTCCTATCTTCTCCTCCATTTTCTGGGATCTCAGCCTTCTGGTCCTTCTTCATCTTCCATCATACCAGATTCAATCACATTTAGAGTAGAGTAAGCCAGACATTTATACATTGTACATCACAAAACAAATCTCAAGACCAGGACAATATACAGTGGAAATGAAGTGGTCACTAAAAAATGGTAGGAGGGAGATTGAGAAGAGTGGCCCCTTTGTGGTGGTCCTTATAACATGTGATGTGTCCTAGAGGTAGTCTTCCAACCTCCCATTTTATCTGCTTTTTAGGCAAAGCTTTGCAATTTGGTGAATCAACAAGTATCTTTAAATCCTCAGAAATAAAATTCTCGCAGGGTAAATATGCAAAATGAAAATGGTGCACCTTCAGCAGTTGGACTATTATGTGATTATAATTAAAATCACAAAATCTGATTACTTAAAATAACAGTTTCGAGCATAAACAAAGTTAAGTAGAAATGTTTTTGAAATTAGCTTATATCAAGAACCTTCTTCTGGGGTGCCTGGGTGGCTCAGACAGTTAGCATCTGCCTTCGGCTTGGGTCATGATCCCGGGGTCCTGGGATCAATCCCCGCATCGGGCTCCCTGCTTGGTAGGGGAGCCTGCTTCTCCCTCTGCCTTTGCCTGCCACTCCTCCTGCTTGTGCCCTCTCACTTTCTCTCTCTCTCTCTCTCAAATAAATAAATAAATAAAATCTTTTTTTTTTTTTTTAAAGAACCTTCTGTTGTTTTCAAGCTTCAAAAGATAGTTTGTAAAGAAAATTAACATAAAATCTAAACATTTGTTTAACTCATCTCCTCTATATTGTATTTTACTTGGAGATCTTTTAGCCCCTGAATGGTTGTTCTAACTTGTACTATGAGATTTATGAATTGACAGTGACTGTGAAGTGGGTCCTGCTTTGTGAACTGTATCTCCCAAAACAAAATCCCCTAGTATTACTATCACAAATAAGTGATGTTTTGGTTAGCATAAAGATGAACTACCATATTTATTTATACTCTGTTTTAGGGGAATATTTTTTAAATTTCTTATAAATAAAAGATTGGACAAATTTTTAAACCATGCAGATAGAAACTTCTCAAAGCTCATGCTGTTTGGTCTTCTTTGGACTTCTTTCCCAGTCATTGGGCAACCAGAAGCACAGCTGCAGTCAAGCTCATATTTGAGTTGGCTGAGTCACAAGCTGATAGCAGAGAGAAGTGGCAAAAAAAAAAAAAAAAAAAAGATGTGAAGGGAGATATTTCCTCCCAGATATGTCAGCAAGGGTTATTTGGTGAATAGCATCGTTTGTATACAAGGCAAGAATAAGAACAATTGCTAATACAACAGAAAACACTTGCACATCTTTTGGGAGATAACTAGAATTGTACAAGCAAGAATCCCATCCACAGCATTTTAAGAAACCATAAATGGTTATTGTTGAACCCACAAATTTACCATATTTATTTTCTAAAAGCAATCTCAACAATGGATCTCTTTTTTGCAAGGGGGTGTACCTGTTAGATTCAACATTGAGCAAAATGTTCCTACTACCTAGGCATCACTTAATCTATTTTCTTGCCATTTTGCAGAAGAGAAAACTGAGGCCTAAAAAACAATTCACACACTCAACTGATGTCAAAGTCAGGACTCAAATTCAAGGCCGACTTTCAAGCCAGTGAGTTTTAGCTTTGCACTCATTGATGGCAGAACAGGGGTAGTGCAGCAAGCTCAAGGTAACGAGCAGCAGGAAGCCCTGGGTAGAGAGCTATTTTGATTAGAAATACTGATTGCTGCTGCAGTTTGAATTATGAAGTATCCCACATGCATTTCACAGAGTCATAAGCTAATCAGAATAAACAGCAAATGCTGCAACCTCAGGTGACAGAGAGACCCAGAGTTTTTGCTCAGAGGGATACTTCCCCAACATCAGAATTATCCCTCTGCAGAAAATCAACCACATGGGCTTTTTGCTGGCTTCGTGAAACAGCAGGGAGGAAAGTTTTTCACTTCAAATCGTGGCGGAAAATAAGTAGAAGAGTTGTTTCATTAAGAAGTAGAGACTGGGATTTTGTGGTCTTCAGGACAGTGGTCCAGTGGAATTTTTCAAGGTCAGAGCTGGTGTTAGGTGAACTTCTAGAGGAAAATGGAAGGGAAGACCTGTCTGTACCAATTCTCTACGGTATGAGGCACAATCCAGACATCCTGTTCCCTTCACAGGATAATGTAGGGAATGCTCTACTACCTACTTTGAACCAGACTTACAAATTCCAGATGGTTCCAATAATGGTAGGTAAGACTCCAGCACTAAGGGTCTTCGGGGCAGTATTTCTTACATGTCACTAGACTCCCTATCTCTAGTTTTGTCTTACATCCCAATTAAAACCATTCTCTTCATTGTTCTCAAGTGGACTTTCCAAGGGGGGGGAAAAAGATGACTGTATTCTTTAGCTATTTAACAGTACTTTAATGATGCTTCATCAATCACTAGATAAATTAGAGGCCTTCAGGAATCATCTCAGAACTTTTCAGCTCTTGCTACCCTACCACTCTGTCTGTACTCAGCACTAGTTCTCTTACCTCTAGGCCTTTGCAAATGCTGCCCTGTTTTCTTTTTTTTTTAAATTTTTTATTTTTTATAAACATATATTTTTATCCCCAGGGGTACAGGTCTGTGAATCACCAGGTTTACACACTTCACAGCACTCACCAAAGCACATACCCTCCCCAATGTCCATAATCCCACCCCCTTCTCCCAAACCCCCTCCCCCCAGCAACCCTCAGTTTGTTTTGTGAGATTAAGAGTCACTTATGGTTTGTCTCCCTCCCAATCCCATCTTGTTTCATTGATTCTTCTCCTACCACTTAAGCCCCCATGTTGCATCATCACTTCCTTATATCAGGGAGATCATATGATAGTTGTCTTTCTCTGCTTGACTTATTTCACTAAGCATGATACACTCTAGTTCCATCCATGTTGTCGCAAATGGCAAGATTTCATTTCTTTTGATGGCTGCATAGTATTCCATTGTGTATATATACCACATCTTCTTGATCCATTCATCTGTTGTTGGACATCTAGGTTCTTTCCATAGTTTGGCTATTGTGGACATTGCTGCTATAAACATTCGGGTGCATGTGCCCCTTTGGATCACTACATTTGTATCTTTAGGGTAAATACCCAATAGTGCAATTGCTGGGTCATAGGGCAGTTCTATTTTCAACATTTTGAGGAACCTCCATGCTGTTTTCCAGAGTGGCTGCACCAGCTTGCATTCCCACCAACAGTGTAGGAGGGTTCCCCTTTCTCTGCATCCTCGCCAGCATCTGTTATTTCCTGACAGCCAATAGGATTCAACAGTACATGCTGCCCCATTTTCTAAACTGCACCTTGATCTTCCCCAAGCTCTACAGAAATTTATGCCTCTTAAAATATTGGCTCAGCTATGCTTTTCTACATGCAGCCTTCTCATTCCCCTCTAAGTTGGTTTTCTTTGTTTGTTAAGCTTTTTGGGTACAGTGCCAAAGACATAGAGGTTTCCAAAGGCCTACTGAAAGCATAGTGGGCTGTGGTTACATTTTTAACATATTTGATTGGATTTGAATTGGGGCTTCCAAAAATGGAGAGTACCCCGGCCTACAAAAACCTTAAAATGGTCTTGTTGAAGTCAGGGCTAGGTGGAGCCTTTTCTCAAATTCACCACATTTTGGAAATACCTGTATTAAAGCATGTTACAGTTGTTTTATACATTGGCACAGTTACCTCTGTGAACCTCTCTGTTAATTTTTTTTTTTTTCAGAGAGAAACTATATTCCCAGTCTCTCACCCATTATAGATTTTCCGTACTCATAAATTTTACTAATATTTGCTAAGTTGTTTCTAATTTTGCAAATATTACATTAGGTCTCTGAGTACAGAACTGCTGCATACAATAGTCAGAGAGAGCAACCTGGACCTGCCAAGATCAAAGAGTAGCAAACAGCATTTCAGGTTTCCAGCCTTGCAAAGCAGTGTGAGTACGTCAGGGGTTGTGGTGGGGGGGAAGTGGCAGGTGGTGAGTAGCAGATGGTTTAAGAAGTATCTGTTTTCTGTGCTTTTTGTGAAGAAAGCTTCTCAATGTCTGTAGAAGAAATTTCAAATCACATATAAAGTTTTTCCTCCAGTAACAGCAGGCGTTTATACTCAAGACAAACTGTCTGTCCATGCTTGCAAACTGTTTATTCAGAAATGACTTTCTTTTACCTAAACCCTCATGCTTAGCATTTTACAAAAATAAATATATGCAACTACACATCTGAAATATTGACCTGTGGTGGGATATTGTTCTTTTGTGAAATGTTCATCTCAGGTTACTTAAAGGTCAATCAAATCTCCTATGATATATTATACTATTATTAAATATGTATGCAGTCCTATAAGATTTCTAAGCAAAGCAGGTTAGTAAGGATGACTTGTACATTATTCACTGAATAATCTCTTCATCATTTCAGGACACAATATCATCCTTAAGTACACTGTATTCTATTCAAGCTGGTGAGAAGACAGTTTGACATTTATACTTCTTTTTCCTTTGTAAGGGATTCCTTACAACTTATCCGCTAGAATAAAAATGCGACAGGACATGACCTTTCTGTGATGGAGAAGCAGTACTATTATATGAGAACATGAATTGCGAAAGTTCTTGTAGTAAGCTTCCTTTTTGTTTGCTTTCTGTTTGTATTTTTGCACATGTTTCCTACTGGTTAAATTTAGGTTCTCTTCTGACTACTTGAATATTCTTCTAACTGGTCTCGGAGCCTCTAGGTTTGCCTGTCTGTAATTTGTCTCCCATACAAGTAGCACAGTGCGATTTCTCAAAGGCAAATCGGAGTGTGTTACTTTTACAGTGCCTCTCCAGGACAGAGTCTTTATCAGGAGACTAAGAGCCCCTGGTGGCCTGGTCTGTCTGCCTTCCTTTCTTCACTCCCTCCCTCCTTTTCTTTCCTTTTTTTCTTTCTTTCTTTCTTTCTTTCTTTCTTTCTTTCTTTCTTTCTTTCTTTCCACTAATGAGGAAACTCTGTCTTCTATCTTATGTTATGTCCTAGGAAAACACTATAATTCCTATGGCAACTATGATCCAGCTGCCTCCCTCTACCTCTCATCCTACCCCCGACCCAACACACACCATGATCTTTGTGAATATGCTTTTCCTGAAAGGAATATTTCTCTACTTTGTCTATCTTGTAATTCCTAATTTTATATTCAATTAATATTTGTTGAGAACCCATTATATGCCATATAGTGTCCCAGACACTAATGATTTAGTAGGGCTAAAACTACCATATAAACATGTGTTCATTTATACACAAATTTGTTTGATACCGTACAGTATTATAAATGTATTTTCTCTTCCCTCTGATTTTCTGAATAATATTTACTCTATCTAACTTTATGATAAGAATATGGTATATAATACATCTAGCACACAAAATTTGGTTAATTGACTGTTTCTGTTATCTGTAAGGCTTCTGGTCATAGTAGGCTATTAGGGGCTAAGTCTGGAGGGAATCAAAATTTATACATGGATTTTCTACTGTGTGAGGGTTGGCACCTCTAACATCCACATTGTTCAAGGGCGAGGTATATAATATAATGCTACGCTCAGGTTATGATAAGTGCTAAGCTAATAAAATTAATCAAGATAAGAAATATAGAACAATGGGGAGGAAGGCAAATAAGGCTCACGGAGGAGATTTCTTTGAGGGATGACGTTTGAGCAGAAACCCAAATGATGTGAGAATAATTGCAAAGATTCAGGGCAAGAGTACTCTAGAGAGAAGGGGGTATGGAAAGGTCCTGAGACAGGAAGGGCTACTGGAAGCACAAAAGGCTAGTGTGGCTAGAGCTGAGTGAATTTCGATGAGAGCAGTAGGCGTGGAAGAAGGAAAGAAAATGAAGTTTTCTCAACAACAAATACAAAGGAGGTTATAAGCAGAACAAAATTTTCAAGAAACTCTGAAACCAAGTGTGAGCCATGGAACTTTTTTTTTTTTTTTTTTACCTAGCCAAGGTATCTTTAAATATCAAGGTTATAGTGAAACCATATTGACTATGCAGGAAATCAGAGGATATAGTCCTCACAACTCATTTCACTGGAATATACTATAAATGATAAACTTCTTCCAACTAAGATCAGATGAAGGAAATAAAGGCAAAAAGACAACTACCAAAAAGTCGGTAATCATTGAAGACATTTTAATGTAAATTTAAGGCTAATAGTATGTTGGATATAACAGGGAAAGAATGATTATTAAAACATTGGATGTCCTAATAAATTAGTTATAATCCAACCTTGTTTAAAGAACAGTAGGCAAAGAAAGCAAGAGAAAGGAAAATAGAATAAAGTCTTGGATCACAATATAGTTATATTTGGGAGTAAGGCTGCCATTTAAGGGTGACAAATCAAGTGAAGGAGGCTTATGTAAAAGAAGGGAAATGAGAAGTGTTATATAATACAAACACAACCTGTAGAATGAAAATGCAAAACCTTCTAAATACTGCTGCAAATCAGACCCATAGAGCAAAAACTATGTAGTGAGAGATAAAGAAAATGTGACAAAATATATACAAATTTAATATGAAGTAATTAGAGTTAAAACATAAACCATCATTTAGATCACTAAAGGGAATAGGGCTTAGATTAAAAAAATCATGGACCCAGTGCTTTGAATGGTTGGGAAATGGTATCTAGTTCTTCTTGATGAAAAGTTTTGTTGCTTAAATCTGAAAAGTAATTTTCTATAAATCACCTTTCACTGGCTTGGTTTATAATCTTATTAATTTACACTTCCCTATTTTTTTAAGATTTTATTTGAGAGGGAAAGGAGAGAGAGAGAGAGAATGAGAGAGAGAGAGAGCATGAGCAGGGTGAGACACAGAAGGAGAAGCAGACTCCCTCCTGAGCAGGGAGCCTGATGTGGGACTCGATCCCAGAACTCTAGGATCATGACCTGAGGCAAAGGCAGACACTTAACTGACTGAGGCACCTGGGTGCCCCTATAGTTCTCTATTTGTATCCTTAGTATCCCTTCATCTTTTCTCTTTATAAAACACGTGATTGAAAAAAGCAATTAAGAAAACCCTCGAAATAAATACTAAGAGTACCTTAAAAGAACCAATTTAGACATTCCCAAGATGGTTTCTATCTCCTCAGAAATAATTACATGTATTATAAAATTTTTAGTCTTTATTAACAATCTTTTGGATCTTATTTGATTAGAAATAGCCATAGTTACAGTCAATGGCTGTTACCATTGACATAGTAAAATGCAACCTTTGAGAAAAAAATGAATTTGAAATCGTTCATTCATATATTCAGGTTAAGAATAATTCAAGCAACAGTGGCTTAGTTGGTTAAGTCTCTGCCTCTTGATTTCAGCTCAGGTCTCAGTTTTAGGGTTGTGAGTTCAGGCCTCACACTGGGCTCCATGCTGGGCCTGGAGCCTACTTCAAAAAATAATAATGAAATAAAATAATTCAAGCAACATGCTAAGCACAAGGTATATTTTTAAAAATATTCTTAACCTTAATTAATTTACAGACTAATTGTTTTAATCTCCTCTGTGAAGTACCTTGATATGTATCAAGTGTCATTCTGTCATAACATTTGCACTTAAGTCTGGAGACTTAAAAATCTAATGTTCTGTAGAAAGTCATTTGTTCAGTTAGAATTATAGTAATTCTGTGTCAAGGTCAAATTGACCAAATAATTGTTCAGTTTATCACTTTATACCATGAGTATGACAGAAGCTCAGATCTGCACTGTCAGGTCAGCAAAACTACAGTGCAAAGTGTTGTTAATAATTTTTGCTTCTTTTATTTTGCCACCGATCAGGAAAGATCAGAGGACCAACTCTAGTTTGTGACATTTTGGCTGTTTAAATTATATTACTTTATTTCTTGCCTATTTATTATACTGAGTCCTAAAATTGTTTTTCTCAAATTTCTGAGTTTGAAACTCAAGTTTGAAAGAATAAAATATGCCTTTGGTAGATATAGTATTTTTTCTTTAAAGAAAAATTCATTTGTGTCTTGGCATCTACTTAAAAACCTGGACGCCTGTGTGGCTCAGTCATTAAGTGTCTGCCTTCAGCTCAGGTCATGATCCTGGGGTCCTGAGATTGAGCCTGGCATTGGCTCCCTGCTTGGTGGGGAGCCTGCTTCTCCCACTCCCCCTGCTTGTGTTCCTTCTCTTGCTGTCTCTCTCTCTCTCTCTCTCTCTCTGTAGAATAAATAAATGCAAAAGAATTCTTCAAAAAGAAAAAGAAAAATCCTCCAGGTAAAGGTTTACAAATAACTTATATTAAGACAGAGCAATTTATTCCATATTTTTATTTTATTCACCAAGGATTGTGTGCAATAAACAAACTTACTTATCATCCTTTTCATTTAGAAATATAACTTACTATGATGATTCTAAATTGAAATCAGTTTTATTTTGGCAATCGGCTGGTGATACCATTTTTATACTTTGTCACATGAGGGCAAATATCCTAGTTTATCTTAAGCTAAGGCAAAATCTGGGTCAGTATTTCTTAATGTAGGAAAGGGAGCAAATGAATCACAAACTAATAATAACATCTGCAAATCTGAAATTTTAAAGGTGTCTAGGTGATTCTCATGGACCTTAAATATTGAGAATCACCAAAGGAATTTAATGTTAGTGTTTAGAGACTTAAAATCTTTTAAACTGTGTCAAAAATATGTGTCCCATGTCTAAATATCTTTAATATTTTCCATTGAATAACAAATATTTATCTAAAGATAATTTAAAAGTTATTTGTTATGTTTTGAATCAATTCAGCATAAGCTATGTTAATTATTGTGAAAAACACAGAAATAGGAAGCACTATTCCATTCCTAAAAATGAAAGAGATAGTAAATAATTAGATGCATTGATATATTTCTAGCAAATATCAGCAGGGAAATGTTTAGTACTGGTTAAATTCAAGAGAATGAGAAGTCAGTGTGAATTGCATCAGTTATTGGAAACTCCAAGAAGGATGGTGGATTGTGGAGTTAAGTTTTAATTTAGAGGGTCCATAAGAGAATTTGAAGTTAAGAATATTTGGAGGGAGCAACTTAAAAAACTGAGGAAAAACCATATAAACAAGTGTATAACCAAGGGAGACCTTCTGGGAAATTCCATCTTGGACCTGAAAATTTCTGACCCAATTATATTATTATTTTTCCTTCTCATGTAAAGAATATAGGATTAACATTGAGATAACTGGAACCTTTGGATAACGGAGCCATTAATTATCTTGATTTTGGTGATGTTTCATATGTATGTATGTATGTATGTCAAACTTATTAAATTTTCAATGTAAAACATATAGTTTATGATATGCCAGTTTTCCCTTTGTAAAGCTGTATAAAAAATAATTTTTTAAAAATCCACAAGTCCATACTGATATTTAAATGGATAAATAAGGGAGAGGGAAAGTCTATTTTTCATAGCTGAATGCTAGCTAATAAATCTTGAAGGAAGAATGGAATTAGAAAATCACTATTTGGCAACAACCATAGCAATAATTCTTTCAAACCGGAATAACAAATGGATGCTATAGTTGAATAAGAAACAAGATCTTACATAGCATCAGAATATTCCCTTCGGGATGCTTGTTACTTACAAATGTAAAGAAATTTACATTACAATGAAGACATGTAGAGCCACACCACCTTAACCAAGTGATAAGGTCAACATCACCAGTCATAGGACTAAAAGACAGCAAATGCCATCTGAGATAATGCACTAAAAAGGAAACAGTATGGGGTGCCTGGGTGGCTCAGTGGGTTAAGCCTCTGCCTTAGGCTCAGGTGGTGATCTCAGGGTCTTGGGATTGAGCCCCACGGCGGGCTCTTTGCTCAGCAGGGAGCCTGCTTCCCCTTCTCTCTGCCTGCCTCCCTGCCTACTTGTGATCTCTCTCTGTCAAATAAAAAAATAAAGTCTTAATAAAATAAAATAAAAAGGAAACAGTATTACTTCTGTGGTATCCTTGACAAAATAATGCATTAGCATAAGTCTTATAAGGTATAGTCATGAGAAAAACATGTTACAAAATATCTGCTCTCTTCAGATAATGAAAGGAAAGTGACTTAGGAATGTTCTGGATTTAAGGAAATACAAAAGACATGGCAATAATGTAAAATGCAATTTTGTACCAAAAAGAATGATATATAAGGTAGTTGGACAATTGACAAAAATTAAACAAAGTCCATACATTAGATATTGTACCAGAGCTAGCTGCATGATTTTGATTATTGTACTGTGACTTACAGAAGAAAGTTCTTGGTTTTAGGAAACTTAGACTGATGTATTTAGGGGAAAAGGAACATCGTGTCTAAATCTTTTTGATTTCTCTTCTTTTAACCTATCTTAAGTGCTATGTAAGCTATGTTGAGAAAAAAGTAAGCATTTATGTGCCATTTCTAAAAGGTTGTATGTACCATTTACTATTCTTTATTATATCATTCTAAAAGCATTTTTTAAAGTTATGAAATTTGAGTTACTGAAACTAAGTTATGTATCTGAATGATGATATCCATATTGAAAACTAGATTATAACTGAATATCAAACTAAACAGTGAAAAAAATGGTATTTTACAATTATATAGCACAGAATATATCTTAGACATTTCAAACTTTAGCGGAAGCATTTTAAATAAGAGAAATTTAAAAAACCTATTCTTTTCCAAATTTCTATATATTAGTAAATCTAAACCAATTCTTTCTTGTTTTTTACTTATATTATAAAAAAAGGAAAAGGTACATGAGCACTATTATGGATGATTAGTTTATGAGAAGATATTTAATAAATGGCATATCTGCAAATATGTCTATCTTTAAAGATTGGCTAGGAATAGAGCTATCTTTATAATATGATCTTATTCTTAAGGAAACAAAAATTTAGCCCTCCAAATATTCCCTATTGGTATATTCTAAATTTTAGGCATTAAATATACTTTTTATGGATAACCATTTTGTTAATGAAGAATATGAACTTTAATGAAGAATAAAGAACTTTTAAAGAAAGTTATATATTAAGGACATATTGATAAAATCACTACAACTGGAAAAACTAAGAACTATTTTAAATTCAGCTTAGTGAGGGGCACCTGGGTGGCTCAGTCTCCCATATCCCCTGCTTCTGTTCCTGTTTTTGCTGTCTTTCTCTGTCTGTGTCAAATAAATGAAATCTGTAAAAATTAATTAATTAATTAAGTCTAGTGAGAAAAAAGTGATATGACTACAAATTTTTTAGATTTAAAACATTAGAAAAATATGATAAACAGTATCAGACTACATCACACACACAAAACATATTCGTCAAAATACCCATTTTCAAAGTTTGACCAAAGAAATATTTTTCCAAGCAAATTCTTATACGAATAACAGCGTATAAAACAACAAAAAATAATCCATCTTATTAGAGTGGGACAACTTGGCAATCCTCTTGTCTGCCTCCCCGAACCTACCCCAGAGCAGCCCCTGAAGCCTTTCCATGGAATCCCAATTCTTCTTGGAGTTTGTAATCCATAGCTCTACGTCAAGACGGAAATGTGTTATCTTTCTCTGTCAGACTATATCTAAAATATTGCAATAAGTGCTCGCTGCTGTACTTAAATAAATAAAACTAAAATCCATTTTGGAGGATAGCAAGATAATGGTTAAGTGACTGAAAATCAGGTAATAGGGATTGATTGGTTGAAAAATGGGAATGTTTAGTAAAAAGGATAGAAGAATCAACAGTGATGTAATGTTGGTTTTTATGTATATGAAAGACTATAGTGTGGAATTGTTTCACATAGCTCCAAATGCCAAGTTACAATATCCTCTTTAAAGAATGATTTACATGAGAGAAAGATTTAAGAAAATTCAAGAGCCAATATCATTGGCTCAGATCTTTATTATCACCCCTACCCCCGCCTGCCCATGATTCTAGGCATGTCTTTTGCCAGGTACATATGTAGCTTGGGAGATATATATATATACTGCTATACCTGGCACTATAGCTATGTTAACTCCATAACTTATTTGAATACATTACTTGATAAAATAAATTTAAGAAATTAAATTTAACAGCCAACTAATCCTCGTGTACAAGGGAATTATTTACAGATTGAGGAAATTTGCTTGGTAATGCCACATTTTCCACTTGTAAAGATTCAACTTCTGATTCAAAATATGCAGATAGTTTGCACAAAAATCACTTCACTCCCATCTTTACTTACTTGCAGTTCTTGATCTAGTACCTCTATTCCCCATGTTCCCAATAGCACGTTTATTAGGCACATTTTTTGTGGGTGAAATGTACTGTGCTGAGAACTTCACATATTTTATTTTATTAGCCTTCTTTTACAAAGGAGCTAAGCTACAAATAAGTTGTCACTTGCTAAAATTTCCAGTGATAATGGGATTCAGACACAGTCTGACTCCACTAAGTCATTACCCAGTGATGCCTCCTATATGTCTTCTAAAGCAAAATAGTGTAATTATTATTATTTTTAAGATTTTATTTGTTTATGTGACAGAGATTGAGAGAGCACAAGCAAGGGGAGGGGCAGGCAGAGGGAAAGGAAGAAGCAGACTCCCCTCCAACCAGGGAGCCTAATGCAGGGTTGGATCCCAAGGCTCTTGAATCATGACCTGTGGTGAACCAACTTAACCAAGTGAGCCACCCAGGTGCCCTTGTGACCTTTTCTTATCTAGCTTTCACTCTAGCCATACTGTGAGGCTTTAGTTTATTCATTTAGTTGCTGAGTGCTCATCAGTGCCAAGCAGTGGGAATAAAGTAGAAAAGAAAAATTTACACTCGAGTAACTCACCAAGTGGTAAAGGAAGCAAGTATGAAGTATAGGTAGTAGGAGGAGTGCTCTAGAAAACACATGTCTGGTCTGGAATTAGGAAGAGGCTCACAGAAGTAGCATTGTGTGGAGAGTGCAGTAAAACTTTCTGAGGAAAGTCATGCCAAAACTGAGTTTTGAAGAATTGTAGGAGATAGCTGGTGAAGGACAACCAGGAGGTGAAAGGACATACGGGGCAGCTATATTTACCTGTCTGATGGCTGAGAGATGAGACAAAGCAGGGAGTTTTGTGGAACTGCTGGTAGGTAAGTCAAGTTGAAACAGAGAGTTTATGTTGGAAAGTTGGAGCTGATGAGGCTATGTAGAAAGTAGGAGACATGTAGAAAGGGAATGGTTTGATCACATTTGCACTTTGGAAAGACCATTCTATGTACATCAGGAATTGATTGGGAACGGTTTGGGGTGTATTCTAGATTAGCATGAAGGGGATGTGTTAGGAGGCCATTATAGTGAACCAGGAGGAGCTGATGATCCCCTAGGTCAAGGGGAGTTATATTAGGGATGGATAGAATGGTCAGATCTGACAGATGTAAAGAATGATTTATTAATTATAATCTTTGGTGAATGACTGAATTTGGAGGTTGATGGAAAACAAGAATATGGTAGGATATCTAGATTCCCATCTTGTTTTATAGGTGCTGGTGAAAGTAGATGCGGACGCCAACTGCTGAGGTATAAGATACTGAGGAATGAACGGTTTTGAAGGAAAAGCTAGTAAGTTTAGTTTTGGACATGTTAGTTTGAGATTTGTAAATGACAACTGAGTGGAAATCAAGTAGTTAGTTGAGTCTGAAATTTGGGAGAAAGATTTGAAGAAAAAATCTGTTTAGGGACAGGGATCTTTCATTATTAATATTTTTAACTAAAAGTACTTCGCATATGACTGTGTAATCAATGACTATTGGTTGGATGAGTGAATAAACATTGCATTTTTACTTTGATAAGAAAAGAAATCTTAAGAAAATAATATGACTGGAATTTGTATTTGTCTTAAGTCAAAAGTAGATTTTAAACAGGAGTCCTGCAGCTGGTATAAGAATGATCCAGGATTAATTGTGTAAGGAAGCAAAAGTTGAGATCTTTGCTCACCCAGGCTTGCATCCTCTTTGTGTGACTGTTGATCTCCTCACTTCCAATACTGCCATGTGTCTACCTGCATTTTCTCTGGAGACTGAGTCATAGTAATCAGATGTAGAGTAAGTAGATAAGTGAATGAATGAACAAAATAACTAAATTGCTTAAGACCCCAAATCACATAAGTTTTAGAATTGGAAGATTGTTAAACCAGTTATTTCTATTTCCATATGCTAAACTAAGATACCAACTCTAGGTTGACATTCTGACTTTGGGTATTTAGTATGTAAGATATTATACTGTATTCAACAAGTGGAAAAGATTTTTTTTTTTTTAACACAATTAAGGTTGTTTTACTCTTGAGATAGCATTGGTTTTCCAGACACTACAATATAGTGTTGCACAGAGCCCTAGACTCATTGAGCTTGGAATAACCATTAACTAAAGAATAACCCAACGCAATGTGTAGACATAGCTGTGCTTTGAAGGAGAGGCACATAGTCATAGGAAAGTGAATGTTGGTGAGAGCTATGGTGGAGAAAGCAAAACTGAGCCTTCCTTACACCATTACAACTAATGACAAATGTATTTGAAGATAGATCACTTTGCATTTCAAGATAGATCACACACACACACACATGCACACACACACACACACACACATGCACACGTACACAGAATGCCTATTTAATACCAGTTCCCCAAGTAAACAAAGCCTTGGTCCCCTTTGCAGTAAGTTGCCTACTCCTTAATAAAAACAACTTAATCACTGTCCTTTTCATTATTAACACATATGGAAGTGTTGCCCCTTGCAGGTGTTATTAAATGAGGAAACATCTTTGGGGAACAATGAGGATAATTAATAAACTAGACTTTTTTCCTCTAAGTATTTGCTATATTATTTTTTATGAAGTCCAGTTCTCCCAATTGTTAGACTCTCTTACAAACATTATAAGTCAAATGCTTTTCTTTTCGTTTCTCTCTTTTTTTAAAAAAAAGATTTTATTTATTTATTTGACAGATAAAGATTACAAGTAAGCAGAGAGGCAGGCAGAGAGAGAGTAGGAAGCAGGCTCTCCAAGGAGCAGAGAGTCTGATGCGGGACTTGATCCCAGGACCCTGAGATCATGACCTGAACTGAAGGCAGAGGCTTTAACCCACTGAGCCACCCAGGCGCCCTCAAAATGCTTTTCTTAATATTCATATTAATCTCTGAGGTTTCTTTTGGTATGATCTAATAAAAAATGTGAAGGAACTCTTTCTGCTTCAGAGATGTTTAAGCCAAGATCTGAAGGATAAGTAAGTAAGAGTTAACTTGAGAAAAGGGGTTGTGGAAAATTTTTGAACAGACTAAGACCTTGAAGTTATGATTTAAACTGGACTTGACTTTTTAATACCTGGAAATATAATAGTTCTAGTATCTGAAAATGATCAGAAAGATATGGATTTGGAAGAGATATCACCTAGAGACAATAAAAAATTGGAGATTTGACATAGTATATTTGAAAGCAGATGTGGGAAAAAATGTTGATCATATTTTAGAGTTCACCTTATTCAATAAGCAAATTTCATAATAATAAAATTTCTCTTAAATCTAATAGGAAGATCTTGTTTATCCCAAACTATTTACACATGCAAATAGAACTATATTTAAATAATGTTTAATTGGATTAGTTTGAAGCATCAGATTTAGTCCCAGAACTTTACCTCTGTTTAGGAATTGAAGACACTAGAGTATTTTATTCCAAAGAGTTAAAGGCCCAGAAAGCTTTCTACCAACCAATATGTATTTTGGGCATAGAGGATTCCATTATCAGAAGAATTAGTGAGGCATTCCTGTGTGTGTGTGTGTGTGTGTGTGTTTGTGTGTGTGTATGCACACATATATATGTAAACATATATATTTTGTATATATATTTTATATATAAGTGTAGCTCTCTGTAGGAACTGGCATGACATTTTCATATTTGTGCACAAGAGTAGTGAAATTGTAATACTGTGCTTTTGTTAAAACTTGTGAAAAATCTAGATTTGTTTCAATATCAATATGAACAGATTAAAAAGTGGTTATAGAGTTTTTATATTGCAAAATGGCCCCATTATGGAAACCTTTAAATAGGAAATTGCACACATTAATTTAAAATGGAATTGAATTTACAAAAGATTTGTCAAGGATACTTCCAATTATTTGAAGTGAAGTGTACTGTCCAGTGAGTAGGAAGAGTAAGGCCATGCTTGGTTTCTGTATGACTTAGAAGGGAGAGAATGCATTCATCTAGGCACTTAACTGCTTTCATTAGAGACATTTGAGTATGCCTTTGTCCTAAACAAAGGTTCAAATTAACTTTCAGAAAGATCCTAGTAAATGAATCAGAGTGCTATTTTCTCCTATTGATCAGTTTCTCTTACTAATCAGATTCTCTTATAACCAATTGCCTGTCTATATCACAACTATGTTAATGCACAACGTTTATCATAGAATTTCGTATAATTTACATGTCATAGAAACCTCCTTCCTGTTTTGGTGTTTTATTTTGTTCATAATTTTAAGTAAAACTGTAATTTAATTAAACAAATTCGTGATTATCTGTGATAAGGGAAAATGTTTTTCTTACCTGTCAAGCAATAAATTGATTGGTAAAGAATTCTATAATCAAACTAAATGTTTTTTATAGTCACATATCTGCTATTATGCAGAAAAGGAACAGTAGAGGCTGGTTGAATTGTGTTTCACATTTTATTCAGGCACAGTGACTTAATATATTTATCATTATTCTTGAAGTATTGTTGACATACGACATTATATTAGATTTCAATGCTCACCACAAGTGAAGTCACCATTTGTCACCCATACAACATTACTACAATATTATTGACTATCATTCCTATTCTGCACATTTTGTCTCTTGTGATTTACTTATTTCATAACTGGAAGTTTGTACTTTATCCCCTTCACCTATTTCACCCATCCCACCACACATCTCTCCTCTGGCAACCACTGGTTTATTCTATGTATTTGTGAGTCTGTTTCTGTTTGTTTGTTTGTTTTGTTTTGTTTTTAAGATTCCACATATAAGTGAAATCAGATGATAGTTGTCTTTCTCTGATTTATTTCACTTAATGGTTTTTCTTTGTACTGTTCGGCACAGGAGGGAATCAGATTCAATACATGGTTTTTAACTTGACTAATTTAGAAATTGTCAAAGTTTCTGTCTTCCACTAGAAAAATCAGATGATGAACTTAAACAACTGTTCAAATAACTAGTTTCAAACACATTTTTATTGAAGACAACATGACTTTAGGCCTGAATGGTCATGTTTGCAGCTCTTAAATCACTAGGTAAAACTCAAAATCCCTTTTCATATTTCTTTCCAGTGTATGCTGGGAAATGACTGTTGACTTTTGAAATATCATATAATACTACATCATATGTCAACAACCAAAATATTCCTAGAACTTTTATTAAAATACTGTGCTTTAGAAAAATCCAAATTTTTAAGGTGGTGAAATGTAGTGAATAGCTCAGTATCTTCCCCAAATGTTTTTAGTTGAAAATATAATCTATCACGGATGACAGTGCAATTAACTGTGGAAACACAGAAGTGCTAAAATTAAGAACACTCAAGATATAAACAAACGTGAAAGCACAGGAGAAACAGTTTTGTTCAAAACATATTTTTATATTGATTTTCTATATTTTTTAAAAGATAAATGAATGGTTTAGTTGTATTTGCAGAGTTCAACCTAGCTATTCACAGAAGTTTTTGTTAAGTTTGTTCTTTCTCATTCTCATTCCCTCTGGTCTGCCCATTGTTTATTCAACAAAAAATAAACTCAAGTTCCAAATCTCACAAATATGCTTCCCTGATTTCTCCCTAAACTTCCACTCTCTATCCTCTCTCAAGCCTTGGAAAAATATTATATGTACATACATTTTCTCCAATTTCATACAATTTCTCCAATTTCTAATCCCAGATTAGAACCTAATCTCTGCCCTCACATGTCACTTTAATTACTCTTTGAAAGTCAGAAGGACATTTTAGTTAATAGAACTAATTGCTACTTTGCAGCCCTGGTCTTTTAAGACCATACTTCACAGACCCAATCCTTTCTCCTTGGTTTTCATACAGTGTACTTTTGGACTTCTTTCTACCTTTTTGACTTCTCTGTCATTATTTCCTCTTCCTATTGCCTATAAAATTGACAAAGTTAATAAAATTTAATTATGATGCAAAGTGATGTAGTGGGCACTTTCATACACTTTGTGTTTTCAAGAAAAAAAATAATGGTGCTGACAACTTGGCCACTGAATTGGATGACAGTAGGAATTCATGCCCTTCATCAATAATATTTTTACTGGAAGTATGCTTTAATGCAAAATTATGCCTGTGAAATATTACCTTTTATATTATTTATAATTTTGAAAAATTAGAAATGAAAATCTAGAAAGAAGACAATGATTTAGGAATGTGTGGAATTTATACTTGATGGAATATTATTTTATCATTAAGAGTATTTGTGAAAGTATAAGATATGAAAACTGTTTAAAATATATAGTGTACAAGGCACAGAACTGACTTTCACACACATAATTATCATTACCATACAAAAATAAGTAGATTGAATTAAGAATGGAAATATAGATCAGCGTGTAAAAATTGATCATTTTTGAATAGTGGCTCTGATTATCTATTAATTTTATATTTATCTCTATACTTATTTTCTAAATGTTCTATATTGTTTACATTAGTTTTATAATCTTACAATGAATATGGAAACAGTATGGTTGGCTTTTATGATTTCTTACAAGGTGGAAATTCTGTAATGGTATTATTATTACTAGACAAAATATAATGCAAGAAAGAATGGCATAAAGAGTACCCTTGTTGTGATGAGTACCTCGTGACGTATGGAATTATTGAGTCACTATATTGCACACTTGAAACTACTATAACACTGTATGTTAACTAACTGAAATTTAAATAAAAACTTTAAAAAGAGTATTCAGTCAAACATAGTGTTCTAGAGTGCTTTGTGGGATGATGTGGTGGTGGTTACCATTTATGATGTATTACTTAGTTAACTATAATAAAGATATCTTAATGATCTTATTTAAATAAGCTCTTATTTTAATAGGTTAGGGTACATTATGTCCTAAGAACCATATGGATTATGGAAATAAAGAGAGCCCTGAAGATTCAGTTGATTTGAGTTTCACTCAATACAAACAAAAGTTATTAAAATTATGTTTAGCTTAAATGTATAGTTGCATGTTTAAAATGGCTTTATTTATCAAAAAGTGATAAGAAATGATATTTGATAAAATAACCAAAGAAAATTAAGAGGCACAAACTTCCAGTTATAAAATAACTAAGTCATGGACATGAAAAGTGCAGCACAGGGAAAATAGTCAATAATATTGTAATAGGGGCACCAGGGTGGCTCAGTCAGTTGTCTACTCTTGATTTTGGCTTAGTTTATGATCTCAGGGTCATGTGATTGAGCCCCACGTTGGGCTATGTGCTGATCATGGAGCCTGCTTATTATTCTCTCTCTCCCTCTGCTCTCCCACCCCAACTCTCTTTCTCTCTAGAGTAGTAACAACAACAGTAACAACAATAATCATATGGCAATACTGTACCGTGACTGATGGTGAATACAGTTACATGGTGAGCCTTGAGTAATGTATAAAATTCTTGAATAACTATGTTGCACACATGAAACTAATATATTATGTGTGTCAGCTATACTTCAATAATAAAAATGAAGTGACATTTGAGGATCTCTAAAATATTAAATAATAAACTATACACCAGAATCTTCTTCCTGTTCCTGTCTACCACTTACTAAATGTATGCATTGGCAGTTTATTTAACCTCCCTGAGCCTCAGTTTCTCCATCTGTAGTATAGTGACAATAATACCTTCCTTTTTTTTTTTTTTTTAAAGATTTTATTTATTTATTTGTCAGAGAGAGAGAGAGCGAGAGCGAGCACAGGCAGACAGAGTGGAAGGCAGAATCAGAGGGAGAAGTAGGCTCCCTGCGGAGAAAGGAGCCCGATGTGGGACTCGGTCCCAGGACGCTGGGATCATGACCTGAGCCGAATGCAGCTGCTTAACCAACTGAGCCACCCAGGCGTCCCAATAATACCTTCCTTAGGAAACTGACCAGAGCGTCAATGAAGTAATTCTTGAGAAATATTTACAACAGTACCTAATACAGTAAGTGCTAAATAACTGTTTCTTTTCTTCCAAACTTAGTACAAGTAGCCATAGTTATGATCCTTACACTCTGTTCTAAAAGTAAGTGAACTCCTAAATCAAATAATTCCTCTAAAAGAATGAGTCATTGAACTACAACCTATGTAATTTAAATGATTTGCTAAACAATGAAACAATGAACAGCAAAGTAATTGATTTATATCATTATTTATTAAGTATATTTCCTGGGTATTTTGTTAGCTTGGGGGAAAAAAAACCTTCAGAATATAGCATAATGCGTGCTTAAAAAATAATTGCAGAGTATAAAATGTTACTAAAATACATTTAGTTTAGCTAAAGCATGTATCACTTTCTTATGCACAAACCATTTTCTTTTTTTTTTAATTTTTAATTTTTTTTAAAGATTTTATTTATTTATTTGACAGAGAGAGATCACAAGTAGGCAGAGAGGCAGGCAGAGAGAGAGAGAGGAGGAAGCAGGCTCCCTGCTGAGCAGAGAGCCCGATGTGGGACTCAATCCCAGGACCCTGAGATCATGACCTGAGCCGAAGGCAGCGGCTTAACCCACTGAGCCACCCAGGTGCCCACAAACCATTTTCATTAATGCTCAGTCCTTTTGTAATAATCCTCATTTACAGATGAGAAAATGAAAATTTAAAGAAGTTGGCAGTTGGTAGATGAAAGAATCTAAATTTGAGCCCAGGCTAAATTTTGTAGAAACTTTTTTAATGAAGATCATAGAAATACACTGAATTTCAGAGATGAAGATATAATCACATAGAAAGTAAAGTATACTTAGAAGTATTAAATTACAGACCTAAGTCAGCATTTGAATAAAGAAAGACAAGATGTGAACTTGCTTACCAGAGCTTTCTTTAATTTAATGTAACACAGATTCGTACAGTGTCTATTACATGGGAGAAACTCTTAAATATTCACAATTAGTTAATAATTCTAAAAAGCTTTGTAAGACTTTCCTAACTTTGAATTAATATCATTTGAGTAAATATTTTACGTGACTGTATTTTTTACTCTTACCAGTGTCATATTCATCTCCTTTCTGTGGTGTCTGATATAATGGTTAAATAAATGTGATGTATTTTTTTAAGTGAAAATTTAAGGAGCAGGATTTTCAATTAATTGTAATTTTAAAAGTCAGAACACTCAAGAGTGAACAAGTTCTCAGTTTATATTCATTTCTTTTATAAGTAAAACAACAATTTTAAAAAAGATTTATTTTTTTAAATTGGGAAAAAATACAATGTTAATTTTTCAAAGTGGTTCTTAGAAGAATGGTGGATCTCTTTCAACGCTTTCTTCAAAAAGAAGCTTTGTGGTTTTTCCCATTCAGAAACAAAGCAAACATAAGAAAAAAGATAACCATCATGAGAGAACTATTATTTGAGGAAATAACTTGCTGGAGTCCATGGAATTGCAATAAAGTTACGTTATTACATTCTTTTTGTCTCTGGGTTAACAGCGGTTGTGGAAGTTGAAAATCAGGTATTAAGAACTGGGTCAGTGTATTTCATTTATTAAAACATTTTTTATCTGTGAGTATTAGTTGTTTTTTTTTTTTTTTTGACCATTGCTCCAGAGAACATAATTTAATGGCCTATATTTCCTTTTATTTTTTTTCTTCTACTTCAAAATGATTTCTTAATTCAGAAGCTGTGAAGAAACTGATGGAAGGAATGACCCAGGTCAGAGTAGCAATTTTAGAAGACTGCACTCTTAGTAGATTGGAGTAAACCAAAGTCTATCACTAGGCTTTGAGCAATCTACCAGGAGCTTATTTCAGCTCCAAGTTGAGGTCTGATCATTTTAGACCTTCTCTCTTGGCCTTTATGACTCCTCAGTTCATAGTTAAAAGTCCATCTGTCTTTGTCTGGTTCAGTTATCTGCTTTTAGGAGGAGAACATCATTCCAGTGTCTTCTGCCCTGATAGGTGTTTTCAATATATTTGGCTTAATGAAACCTTATTCTTAAAAATAAAACACCAATGTATATTAAATCAAAACTTGATGGTATTCAATTTAATGATCATTTGATCCCATTTATTTTATAGGTTTACCTTTTAAGTTTGCTTTCAGTATTTTGTTTAGCAGTGATTTGTATATATTCAGAAATATTTTCGATTTTAAAACTTAACCTTCCAAATTTTAGTGATTTGGTGTCTACTAACTACTCTTTTAAGAAAAAGATATTTGAGGGGCATCTGGGTGGCTCAGCAGGTTAAGCCTCTGCCTTCGGCTCAGTTCATGGTCTCAAGGTCCTGGGATGGGCCACATCCGGCTCTCTGCTCAGCAGGGAGCCTGCTTCCTCTTCTCTCTACCTGTCTTTCTGCCTACTTGTGCTCTCTCTTTCTCTCTGTCAAATAAATAAATAAATAAATAAATAAATCTTTAAAAAAAGATATTTGAAAAAACAAGTTATTTGAGGAAAATGTCTAGTTTCTACTGGTTCAATTTGTATATAATATCACACTTTATATCACACTTTCAGTGTTTGTATTAATGAATATCAGTAAAGTCTTATTGAAATATGACCTCTCAAGGCTAAAGTGCAGTTTTTCTTATATCTGATACCAAGGCCAATTACAGGGATATATAATGAAAGAAAAGGTAAACATCTTTCTACATACCAGTCATTCAATTATTATTAATGGAGGACTGACTATGCACAAGGCACTGTAATAAACACAGAAGTAGATGTGTTTGGACGTTTTCTCTTTAATTTAAAATATTTGGACTAAAAGTAATATATTAAATAAGGATCTCTTACTCAAAACAATACTATGCTTTTCACACATTTCCTCAAAATCTCTATATCGTAATTTTTCTATTGAGATTTTGTACAATAACAGGAGCCAGTTTTAGAAAGGAAGTAATAAGGGAAATTTGTCATGGTAACAAAGATGAGATGTTATTTACTTGGATTTTCATCCCCTCGGTACCATTGTAATATTTTCCTGATTGATGTTGTTTTTCTTTTGTTTTGTTTTTGCATTGTTTTTCCACAGTAGACAATTTGTGCCTTTTCTTGTCAACCCAGATAGGCCTTGATTTTGAAAGGTTTATAATTGCTTTAGCTTACTCCTTATTCAAAAAAGTTAAATTAAGCACATATGGCACTTTATTTATTTATATATTTTTTTGGTCATCAGAAGATGTTTATTAACTCTCTGAACAGAACTTGGTACAGTATTTTAAATTGTAATCCTTTAAAATTTTAAGTTTAAATAATGTTAAGTTGACTTGAAGATATGAATAGCAGTAAATATAAGCAGTAGAATAACACCTTGACATTGAATGCAAATCAACAAAGGCATACCTTTTCAGGGGGGCAAGATAAAGACAGCACTAAGTGGAGACAAACATAGAGGCAGGGAAAATTCCACTCTGGAATAAGAAAAGAAAGGCAATAAAATATGTTTAAATAATCCAGGAATACTACATGCAGTGATGTAGACTTCATGACAGACTCTATAGTGGTTAGGAACCCTACCCTATCACGTACTATTTGTGTTACCTTGGGCTTGTTACTTAATCTCTGTGACTCCGTTTCCCCATCTGAAAAATAGGGGTACTAGTGTTTACTGCACAAGGTAGATATGAAGATCAAATGGGCTGGTACATGTAGAACAGTGCCTGGTACATAATAAATGTAATATAAATGTTAGCTTTTATCTTAATTATTAGATATAATGATTTACCTATTGAAATTATTGCATAAGTAATACATGGTTTTGAGTATAAGTTAAATTAAGTTAAATTTTAGTTATATAAATTTATGATCTCTTTTTTTGATCTGCTATTTTGGTATTTAACTTTATTTTAAGCAACTTCTTATCCAGAAGTAAAGAAATGCCTCAGCATGAGAGGTCTCTCTTTATTCATTTGACAGAGGATCACAGTTAGGCAGAAAGGCAGGCAGAGAGAGGGGGAAAGCAGGCTCCCTGATGGGCAGGGAGTCCGACGCGGGGCTCAATCCCAGGACTCTGAGGCCTGAGCTGAAAGCAGAAGCTTAACCCACTGAGCTACGCACTCTAGGTCCCTCAACATTCTTTAAAGGAGTATGTAGTCAACTAACATTAACGGAACTTTCTGAGCTGAGGCATTTTCCACACAGGCATTTAGTATTGTGTTTAATCCTTAAATTGTTTTTGATGGAGGTGAAAAATGGCCCAGAAATGCCATTGGCACATTGCAAACTTCTAACACAACTAAGTCTCAATATGCTGGGTGAAATTTTGTCATGTGAAATTTCATTTTGCCATACTGAGTAAAGGTGTTGTCAAGAAAGTAGTTAAATGTGAAGCAAGTAATGGTTTGTTTTCATATATATTTTTTTTCTGGTATTTTATATCTTTAGGGTAGTTGTTCATGAACTAACCTATTTTAGTTGCCTACTAAGTTTTCAGCATGTTTTTAATACATTTGTGTCTTTTTTCTTTTTATCAATCTGTCTAGAAGTTTACTAATTTTATTAATCTTTCAAAACAAATAATTTTGGTTTTATTTTCTTTTTCTCTGTTTATTTTCTATTTCATTAGTTTCTGTGTTTAACCTTATTGTGTTTTTTTCTATATTTTACGTTTGGTTTAATTGGCCTTTCTTTAGCATCTTTAGGTACAAGTTTGATCATAAATTTGAGAACTTTCTTTGTTCTTATATAAGACTTTAATGCTATAAATTTCCCTCTAAGAACTGTGTTAGCAGCTTCCCAAATATTTTGGTGGATTGTGTTTATTTTTACAAAATTCAAAATAATTTCACTTGTAATTTCTTCTTCGATCTATGGTTTATTTAGAAGGGTATTGCTTATATTTCAAACATTTTTGGAATTTTCCAGATAACTTTCTGATATTCATTTATAGTTCAGTACTATTGTGGTCAGGGAAAATATTTTGTATTGTTTTAATGCTCTTCAATCGAGTGTTGTTTTATGGTCCAGAATATGGTACATTTTGGTAATTTTTCAGTGTGTATCTAAAGGAATATGTAGTCTGATATTGTTGATCCCAAAGTTTGATATGTTAGGTTAAGTTGTTTGATAATGTTGTTCAAGTCTCCTATGTCCTAATGAATTTCTATTATAGGTGGTCCCTGATTTATGATGTTTCAACTTGTGATTTTTTTTTTTTAATTTTATGGTGGTACAAAAGTGATACGTATTCAGTAGAAACCATACTTCAAGTTTTTTTTTTTTAAAGATTGTATTTATTTATTTGACAGAGAGAGACACAGCGAGAGAGGGAACACAGCAGAGGGAATGGGGGAAGGAGAAGCAGGCTCCCAGAGAGCAGAGATTCTGATGCAGGACCCTGGGATCATGACCTGAGCCAAACTTAACAGCTGACCCATCCAGGCGCACTTATACTTCAAGTTTTAAATTTTGATCTCTTCTGGGCTAGTGATACACATTATAATACTTTCTCACGATACTGGTCAGCAGCAGCCGCAGCTTCCATTCAGCCATGTGATCATGAGATGAGGGTAGACGACTGATAGACTTATACAACCACTCTGTACCCATACAACTATTTTGTTTTTCACTTTCAGTCTGTATTCAGCAGTGAGATATTCAAAACTTTATTATAAAATGGGCTTTGTGTGAAATGATTTTGTTCAGCTCTAGGCAGATGTAACTATTTCTAAGCATGTTTAACATAGGCTAGGCTAAGCTATGATATTTAGTAGGTTAGGTATATTAAATGCTTTTTGACTTAGGATAATTTCAACTATGATGAGTTCATAGGAACTTATCACCATTGTAAGTTAATGAAGATCTGTACTTGTTCTATTTATTATGGAGAAAAGAGTATTGAAATCTCTAACTGTAATTGTGATTTTGTCCATCTCTCCTTTAGATACAGAAATAATCAGGATAAAGTAAAAAGTTGCTAAATTCAGGGAGAAAGGAAGCAGAGTTCCTAGAGGTTTATATAAAGGAAAAAGGAGGGTTATAATAGAAAGATGAAAATAATAGAAGAATAAGCAGATAATTAGAGCTTTCAAAAGAATAATAAGTAAAAGATTACTTAGTGTCAATGGCAAGACATTGATCCAAGAACGGAGTATGGAGAACTTTCCTCTTATTTCCATGAGTTAGAGGAATAGTAGGAAGTTTGCCCACTCCTTACCCCTCACTTTTGGCAACCACTAATCTGTTTTCTGTTTCTATGAGTTTTTCCTCTCCTCCTCCTCCTCCTCCAGGATTCCACATATAAGTGAGCTCATCATATGATATTGTCTTTCTCTGTCTGAATTATTTCACTTAACATAATGTTCTCAAGTTTCTTTCACGTTGTCACAAGATTTCATTCTTTTTATGGCTGAATAATATTCCAATGTATATACGGAAACACATTTTCTTTATTGCTACATCCATCAGTGGACATTTAGGTTTATCTGTTTTTATATCTCGGCTATTGTAAAGAGTTCTGCAATGAAAATAGAGGTACATATATCTTTTCAAGTTAGTGTTTTATTTTCAGATAAAAACCAAGAAATAAAATTGCTGGGTCTTATGCTAGTTATATTTTTATATATAGTTTCATTATATATATATATATATATAATTTATATATATATATTTCTATATAGTTATATTTTTTATATACTTCATACTCTTTTTTATAGTGGGTGCACCAACTTGTATTCCCATCAACAGGGCATGAGGGTTTCCTTTTCTCTACATCCTTGCCTTGTTATCTCTTGTCCTTTTGATAATAGCTATTCTAACTGGTTTCATTCATTGTGGTTTTGATTTGCACTTCCCTGTTATTAGTGTTGCCGAACACTTTTTCATGTACCTTGTGGCCATCAGTATGTTTTTCTTTGTAAACTTGTCTATTTATATGCTTGGCCCATTTTTAAATCAGATTGTTTTTTTGTTTGTTTTGCTATTGAGTTGTATGAGTTCTTTATATATTTTGGGTATTAGCCCTTTATCGGGTATATGATTTGCAAATATTTTCTCCCATTCATAGGTTACCTTTTCATTTTGTTGATGGCTTTTTGTTGTTGTTGTTGTTGTTGCACAGAAGTTTTTAGTTTGATGTAGTCGCACTTGGTTTCTTTTTACTTCTGTTGTCTAGCATGATTTTGATTTTTGATAGGGAAAATTTTGAACAATCTAAACATCCAAAGATAGAAAAATGCTATGTAATCTATGGCAAATTTTGATTCAGTGGACTCTCAAGCCATTACCAAAGAGGTTTATGGAGACTATGGTAACAAGAACATGCTTAACATACATGGGAAGTGATAAAATTTTCCCCCAAAATATCTTTTTTTCTCTTGCTATTGTGTACTGGCCATCCATGTTTTGTTATTTTGTGAAATTAAAATTGGTGAGTCACACAATTAAAAATTATTGTTCCAAGATACGAACCACTTTTTAAAAGGAATTAAGCACATTTTTTTTAATTTAAAAAAATTTATCATATACACAATGTAAAAATAAAATGAAACACTATTTACTTATTTTTTCCAGACTTCTTAAGCTATAATTAACAAATAAAAATGATATATTTAAAGTACACAATGTGATGATTTGATTTATACATACATTGTGCAATGATTTCCACAATCAAGTTAAGTAAGACATTAATTTCCTCATACAGTTACTTTTGTTTGTGTGTGGGTGGGTGTGGTAAGAACATTTAAGATCAGCTCTCGGGGTGCCTGGGTTGCTCAGTTGGTTAAGCATCTGCTTTCACCTCAGGTCATGATCCCAGGGTCCTGGGAGCAAGCCTGGCACGGGCTCCCTGCTTAGCAGGAAGCCTGCTTCTCCCCATCCCTCTGCTCTTCTATCTGCTCACGCGTGTTCTCATTCTCTCTCAAATAAATAAATAAATATATATATATTTTAAAAAATAAGAAATCGTCTCTCTTAGCAAATTTTCACTATAAAATACAGTATTATGAACTTTAGGCACCATTTTGTTCATTAGCTCCCCAGAACTTACTCATTTTAAAGCTATTTACTTTTTTGTATTGCACTAATGGTACATTTTCAGCAGAATAGTTTGTGTCATAGAGGGCACAGTAAACCTGCCACACTTGACACTATACAGATGACAAACTAAGCTGATGTTTAGTTGCTGGAGGGAAAAAAATAGAAGCAGTGAAGTGAATCATGAGTACATTTAGCCTGAATGAATAGTAAGTGGAGAACACAAGGTGCCAGTGAAGGCAAACAATATTGTTTACTGCAGCTCTAAATTAGGAGACTCAGATACTTTATAAGCAAGAAATGGCTATTCTCTTCTTTCTACTCCAGAGTAGAGATTCCAGTTTACTCTGTTTGCCAAAAGCACAGACTTTGGCTGACTTTCATTTGCTTCCCAACTCTGCCACTATTGTTAAACTATATGATGTTGAGCAGGTTAAGTGGCTACTTTGAGCCTTATATCTTCATCTACAATAGAAGGGCTCACATAACCACTATAGGGTTGTTATAAAGGTTAAACAATGTGAGGTTCTACTCGAGTGTTTAGTGCACACTAAATATCCAATGAAAGTTGGATATTCAATAACTAAATATCTAATAACTTTTGAAGTTATGTTTTAGTTGTGCCATTTTCAGATGTTAAACAAGTACCTTTTCTAGAAATCCGTGTTATTATCTGTTCTCTCAAAATTTAATATTGTAAACATGAACCGTTCATTTCTATTCAATGAATTTCTATCATAATATTTTTCCAATTTAGAGTATATAATAAAACAGTAATAATTTTCAAATTATTTTAATGACCTTTACATTAATTTGAGAATATGAATTATATGGACCAATAAAAATATCAGTGTATTACTTAAAATTACTGGTAAATAATAATAAAATAATTGAAAGCTATGACAGTGGAACTGACAAGAAATATTGCTTTGTGTTTTGATCATTATGTGGGAACATGAACAATATCAGCTCAGAGGGGGGTTGTTGTGTTTTTTAATATCCACTTTGGAAACAATTAGATTTTAGTTACATTAAACAAATGGAATGGGAAACATAATTTCACGTCTCAACTTTTGGCAGACAATATTTGTTGATCATTTTGTGATATCTTGTTTTAACTGGCAGGTTTCTGACTATCAGAGCCAATGTAAAATAAGCAGTAACAATTTTGGGTGGGAAAATAATTTATTAACCCTGGATATATGTACTACTCATGCACATGACAGGAGGCTCATTGAAATTCTAATATGAATTCCAAGGAAACTTATTTCTATATCTGCCATCATCTTTTAAAAACTGAAGTTAAATATCTGCTTAGATTTTCTTTAGTAACTGCTTCATAAAACTGCTATCAAGTGGATATTAGTTATATGTCCTCACCAATCCTTTAGTTCCATCAAAATATAAATGTAATAAAGTTACTACATATATATCCCCATAAAATAAAAGGTTACCTTATAAAGGCAATGTCTTTTTCACTGTTGGCTGGTTTGATGGTTTACTGAGAAAAGTAGGGTTTATTGAGTGTTCAAACTACTGATCAGTTAAAGTGAGTTACAATTAAATCGAGTTTTGCGATCAGACTCCTTAATATTAAACTTAAAATATTTATAAAACATTTGTTTCCCATTGTTGAATGGAAACCAATTCAGAGATAAAATTCTTGAAAGGAATTCACAAAGAAGAGAGCTCCATACCCATCCTGGTTCTCCTCTGGTTATTTTCCAAATTGTAACACATTAGAATATTAGAATAAAGTCCAAGTAGAGAACAAAGATCTTGCTGGAAATTGCAAATGAAGTTGGAGTTCTAGGATAGTAACAAATATCTTTGATTGTCTTTTATGATGTACATGCATAGGTAGATGCCAGGCAGCCTGTAAGATTCTGGGAGGCTGAAGAGATGAGGTTTTAAATGCCACACAGTGCTATGGAAATGCTGGAAATAGAGCCAGTTTGAGTGACAGTATCTTGGTAAATATCCCAGCCTTTTAGGCAAGACCAGATAGAATATGCCCACCACAAAATTCAAGCTTCAAAATGATCAAGGCAATTTGCTGATAAATCAACTGCCTGAAAAAACAATATTCAACACTTTTTAGTGAAAGAAGTTAAACCCCAGAGTTTCCACAAAGTATATTCAACAATATAAGGCAGAGAATAAAGCAAATTACTAGAAATGTGAATAATCAGGAGAAAGAGTGACCAACAGCAATGAGATAAAAGTGGTCAATAGAAGCAGAAATAAAGATGATCCAAATATTATTATTACCAGGTAAGGATTTCACAATTCCTGTGATTAATCAGTTAAAGAAAACAGATAATAAGGTGGGCATAATGAATAAAGAAATGGAAAATGTCAACAGAGGATTGGAATTAATAAAATACTTGAATGGTTATTCTAGAACTGTAAAATGAAATATCTGCAATTAACAACTTTTTGAACAAGGTTCATAGCAAAATGGATATAACAGAAAAAGGAAATAGTAAAGGCAAAGGCAGATCAGTAGAAAGTTTTCAAAATGGAACAGAGGAAACACATGTAACACCGAATGAGAGACATCAGGAAGCTATTCAAAATGTCTATCATACATATTATTGGAGAACCAGAAAAGTAGGAGAAAACTAGGACAATGACACTCTTTGAAGAAATAATGGCCAAGAATTTTCCACATTTAATGAAAGAGGACAACCCACAAATTCAAATAGTCAGTAAACACTTAGCAGGATAAAGATGAAGGAATCTACACCTTGGCACATTATTATGGTAAAATCTCTGATAGAAATAAGCAATGAGAAAAATCTTAAAAGCAGTAAAAAAAATGATATATTGCTTTTGAAGGAGGATTAATAGAGTTGCAGTTAACTCTTTTTTAATAGCAATACAGTAGATGGAATACAATAGAATGAGCTGAAAGAAAACCTGCCATCTAAGAATTTTATACCCAGTGAAAGTATTTTTCAAATATGAAGGTATGATAACCTCTTTGTATGAAGCAAACAAAATTTCTGTTTAATTCACTGTAAGCAGACTTGCACTAAAAGAAACACTAAATGTCTTCATACTAAAGCAAAGTAATCTCAGATAAAAACACAAGACTGCATGTAGCAATAAAGAGTGTAATAAATATAGACTTAAACTGATTATTTAAAACAAAACAATAGTACTAATTCTTTTATGACTTATATAATGTGAGAATAATATATATGAAAATAATATGTAGATCTAAGCTTTTGTGAGCATCTTGAATTCTTTGGGAAATGATACAATTATTAATTTAAGGTAGAAATAAAAATTAAAAACAAAAAATTCAATAAAATTGAAAGGAGGTTCAATGGCCTCATCCAACTCAAATAGGTTTTACTTTTCCTCCTAATAATAATATTTCCAAAAACTTAAACACTTTCAATTTTGTGGCCCTTCCAGAAATAAATTAGGTGAATTCCTAGAATTATTTTTCTGTTCTACTTTGAACCTCAAGACCATATGCACTGAGGACGCCTCAAGCCTCAGTGCTTTTTAGAACACTGCAGATTTTAAGACTTAACCTAATGGGCTCCTTTTTTAAAGATTTAATTAATTTATTAGAGAGAGAGAGAGAGAGAGCGAGCGCAAGCAGAGGTGAATGGCAGGCAGAGGGAGCAGGAGAAGCAGGCTCCCCCACAGAGCAGGGACTCAGGGATCATGACCAGAGCTGAAGGTAGACACTTAACCGACTGAGCTACAGGTGCCCCTAACCTAATGGGTAAACACTAACCAATGTAAATACCTTATTAAAGAAATATGTGCTCCATTTAATTTTTTCTTAACAATTTAACAATGTCTAGTATAATTTATTTGTTGGAGGAACTGTGTATTCCCTCCATAAGACATTTCTGTTGTATTGTTTTTGCTTTGTTGCTGCAGTTCTCATAAAAGTACTGATTTAGTACATAGCAGATAACATTCTTGCTCTTTATTATTATATCAAGTCAATGTACTGTTACATGTTTGTGTAATCAAATAGTATAGTATCCTCCATAGTATCCTCCATAGACACAAAATTAATACATTTCCCATGGCATAGGTTCTATAATCTCTTCATACTTTTATTCTTAAATGTTTTTCTTCTAAAAAAATTTTTTTATTCTTTTCATTTGGAGTTGAATTTCATTATAAATTTCATTACAATTTCATTATAAAGTTTATAGTGGAAAAACAATCTGTTCAACTTCTTTAACTTATTTTTCTTCACTTGTAAACAATACAATAGTGAAACCATTAGGCAACTCCTCCCTAATAATTTGGAAATTAAAGATAGGCTGAATCATAGCCTCCCAATGGTGACCATGACCTCATTTCAGGAACCTGTAAATATGTTACCTCATAGTGAAAGGACATTTATATATAGTAGATGGAATACATCTGTAAATATGTTACCTCATAGTAAAAGGACATTTATATATATGTTTCAGGAAATGATCTTGAAATTGGGAGACTAACTTGGAATATCCAGTTAGAGCTAGTGTAATCACAAGGCTTCTTATAAGATGGGGCCAGAGGAAGAGTTGTTATATACAGAGAAGATGTAAGGTTGGAAGCAGAGGTCAGAGAGGAGAGAAGCTACACCTCGCTTCTTCTGGAGCTTCAAGCTGGCTTCAAGCTGGAGAAAAGGGTCATGAGCCAAGGAAGTAGATGCCTTCTAGAATTTGGAAAAGATCAGAAAACAGATTCTTCCGTAGAGTCTCTAAAAGGAACACAGAACTGCTAAAACTTGAAGTTAGACTTCTGACCTCCAGCACTGAAAGAGAATAAGTTTATGTCATTTAAGTCATTAAGTTTGTGGGGATTTGTTACAGAAGAAAATTACAAAGAATGCCACAGTGGGTAAAAGGACAAGTAAACATAGCTAAAATGGCTCTCAGGTTACAGTATAGTTGGTCATACTTACAGCATAAGAAAGTCAGGAAGACAATAAAGTGCAGCCAAGTACCACATATGGCAAGGATTTTACTATTCCAATGAGACTAAATTGAAGTTAGAAGATAAGACTTTTAAGAAACATGCTAACTAGATTTGAATCTTGTCTTAATCTTTTTTTTTAAACATTTTATTTATTCATTTGATATGCAGAGATCACAAGCAGGCAGAGAGGCAGGCGGGGGGGTGGTGGCGGGGAGCAGGCTCCCTGCTGAGCAGAGAGCCCCATGCGGGGCTCCATCTCAGGACCCTCATGACCTGAGCCGAAGGCAGAGGCTTTAACCCACTGAGCCACCCAGGCGCCCCTTGTCTTAATCTTTTAATACCTATACCAGCTTGGGCAGTTCAGCTTCTCTGAAATCCAGTTTTTATTTCTATCTAATAACTGTTATTAGGCTGGTATTCACTGTTCAGCCATCTTGATTCTATGACTCCTAAACTACCCTCATTCAAAGTAGATTTCTCTATAGGTAAAATATATACTGACTAGAGGATTTGAGTATGTCTTCTTCCCAGCCACTAAATTTATCATTATTGATTATTGTATTTGCAGTATTTTAAATAGAATTGACCTTTATGTAATTGGCTAATTTGGTTCATGCCTAAGAGACATGAATAGAAAATATTACGGTTTCATGCTTCGGAAGAACAAGACCGAGATATAGCTATAAATACGATGTCATCTACATCAATTTTCTAACAATATGCCACCCCTATGTCACAAACATGTGTTCTTTACAATGTGTAAGAGAAAATGCTTCTCATTTTACAAACATCACCATTTTTCCTCCAGTCATCTTAATGAAATTTTATCAAGCATCCATTACTTTAATGTAACTATTTTTCTTTCTTCAAGAGATTATATAATTAATAGTAAAAATAGTGGATACTTGGCAGGCATTGTGTCAAACTTGCTGTTGATAACTTCATTTGATAGATGAGAAAACTGAGGTTTGGAGGGAGTGAAGTGACTTGTCTAAGACTACACGGCTAAGGAAAATCAGAGATAGGATACAAGCTTCGTTTTGTGGGCTCCAGGGCCTGAACTTTCATCATGGGATTATGCTCCCTCCCTAATTGTAGAAATCAATTACGCAGTGGGAAACTTGGACAGCTAATTGTTTCTACCTATCCCCTGGTAAAATTGTTTTGTACATTAGCTGTATTTTAGTAACATTAAAACTCAGTAAATCATTTGCCAGGGGAAAACTGAACATTTATTTTATTTCAAGAGGAAACAAAATCTATTAGTCATAACTTTTATTATAGCCAGTCCTGATGACAAAATTGAGAAAAAAGTGTTTGAATTTTCTTTAATATATGAATTTAAGCCTCCTGTCTCCCAGAGATATTTTAGAATGAGCTTTAAGAAGTGAGAGGTAGTGGGGTATCTAGGTGGCTCAGTTGGTTAAGCATTCATCTCTCGATTTCGGCTCAGGTCATGATCTCGGGGCCATGAAATCAAGCCCCACACTGGGGGCTGCTCTCAGGGCAGAGTTTCCTTAAGATGCTCTCTCTTCTCCCTCTACCCCCACCCCCACTTGCATTTTCTCTCGTTTTCTCTCTCTGTCTCTCTCTGAATAAATAAATAAAATCTTTTTTTAAAAAAAAGATAGTGGGTTATCATTTACAAAACGGAAGTTCAAGAGAACTATCAGCAAACATGATCGTTTCATGGTCATAAGACACAAAATAAGTGTAAATTGAACAGGAAGAATTCTTCACCCCAACAGAAATTAAGATTTCTGTTCTTTGTCTTTTTAAAACAATTTTATTCAAAAGAGCCCCAAACCTGTTGTCCAAATTTAATTAGATAGGAATGGCTAGCTCAGGGCCTTAACTCTTCAAAGCCCCTGTAACAACAGGTGTGCAGGATTCTTCATTAACCATTGCTTTAAAAAGCATAAAATCCTTGTTATTGTTAAGTGTGGTATTTGGGCCAGCAGCGGGTTTCACCTGGGTGGGAGCTTATTAGAGATGCATCTCTGTCCCCACCCACACATTTGGAAGCAGATTCTGCCTTTTTTAAAACTCGGGCAATTGGCATGCATCTTAAAATTTGAGATTTCAGTCTCTGATTTTAATTTGCTCTTTAGCCAGAGGTACATTTAAATCTATTAGAGGAGGTATGATACGATTTTTAAAAATTATTTTAAAAATTTGTACTTTAGCTGAGGAAACAGGCTGAAGAGATGTATACAAGAATTCTTGTAAAACTAACAATTACCAAGGGAAGAACACTCAAGCAGTATTAAAACCTACTTAAAAACTTCCTTATCTTCCATCAAATTTAGAATCAGCTGAATGATTTGTGTTGATGCTTCAGGAAGAACTACATGTCAGTGGTCACATTTCATTCCATTCAGATGTAACTCAGGATCACTCCATTTAGCTAGTGATTCACTAGGAAGGAAATCATCAACTCTCTCTTTCATCCCTAAAAGAAAAAAAAATGCACTCATTTCTTCTAGAAATTATTGCAGAGTATGGACACCTGACCTCCAAAGCAGAGTTCTCTGAGGGCTCATAGCACATTTCTCAAAAGTGGAAAGATACGGAAAATGAAAATAAATTAACAAGATGAGCCTTTAATTGTCCTTTACCATTCAGTTAGTCCATTTGAACTCACAGCTAAGGAACTGCTTGTTTTATTAGTGTTCATAGGGGACAGTCTCCTCTTTTGAAGCTTTAAGTGCCAAATTCTTTTCTAGGATTTCTTGCAGCAAAGGCAGAAGAGTATAACAGATTCTACCAATCCAGGGCACCCTCATCAGAGTTATTCTCAGGAGCTGGGGGCACAAAAAGAAAGTGTGCTGACTTGAGCTCCTGGCAGAAAGTCAATTATTAGTGAAAACCGCAGTGTCTATGCTCAGTAGTGATGGCTGTGGTTTCTTTATAAATTGGTGCTACACAGCAGTTCATGTCTTTCTTTATAGCCTCAAGTCTTTTTGGCAGCTTCTCCCAAATTTGTTTCCTTTCAGTGAGTCTAAGAAAGCTTCTACTGGCAGATGCTGTGGTTGTTTGTATTTGAATTAAACATTTTAAATAGTGTACACCTTCACTTTGCTCTGACACATCTACTGGGATCAACTCTAGTTTCTTGGCTTTGGGTACTTTCCCTGCTGTGGAGAGCACCATCTCATTCTTCTGCTTAAAAGTGTGAATTTTCCTGGGGTGAGTCCTGATAGGACTAATGATGTGCTAACACTTGCTAAAATTCTATAGTTTGTGTAACAGGTCTTTTTCTGTAGGAAGGAGTTGGGGGAGGGAAAGAAGACAGGCCTCATGAAGGTGTTCAGAATTTCAAAAAACATTTCTCTAATATTCTGATTCTAAGGCCAAGTTGAATGTTCTTTTTCTAATTGACACCAGTGCCCATCACGTCACTTTAAAAATTACAGTGTTATTTAAAGTTGAGAGTTTTAAATGCTCTTTTATAAATTTGAAAGCCTTTTCCATTGTATTTCATCACATATCTCATCAATGGTTTTATCTGATTCTATAGCAAAAAAATATATATATATATGTATATATATATATACATATATATATATATATCAGGTACTTGCCTTTGAAAATTAGAGAGAAATTTAGGAAATAGCATATAGATATGGAGTCATGGTATCATCAACATTACATGCTGTACTTTCTCAAAAAATATCTCCTTATCAAAATGTCACACCAAACACAGTGAGGTTTTAAACAGTTTAATATAAAACAACAATATTTAGAAAGTTTGTTTAATATTAAAGACTGCCGTTAAATACTAAAAACCTTTATCCCAGGATTACTCATTGAACTGTAAGTTCTGCAGAAGCAAGAATTTTGGTCTGTTTTGTTTACAGCTATATACAAAACAAAATATTAATGACAGGCACTCAAAAATATTTGTTGAGTAAGTGTGCTGCTTGTCAAAAATATTGATCACTGAGCCTCATCTATGAATTTCTAAAGCAGAATCTCTGTGGGTAGGGCTGGATAATCTGCAGTTTTCACAGCCCTTGAAACAGACTCTGTCAAAACTTAAAAATGGCTCTGCTAAAATTCTCTCAATACTTGTTATCTAGGGAAAACAATTCATTGAACATTAAAGTAACTAGGCTTTTTGCCTTTGTAAGGTTATAGTTACACCAACATTACTATACTGTTGCAAAAGGAATATTTTGACACAAATTAAGTTAATTGGAGGGAATGTTCCCAGTTGGTGAAATCTTTGTGTCATTGCTCTAGGCTGGAAGAAAGCAAGTCCTGATACCAGAGGAGTGGCTTTTGGCTTGGTTTCCTCTCCAATGTTGAAGCATTCTTTATTTCTCCATTTATTCTCATCAATACAGATGACTTTAGTGCTCACTGTGTACCTGACACAGACAGTGTGTAAATGAAAACAGATTCAAGTATTAACAGCAGGAGTTGCAGGGAGAAATGAGAAGATAAACAAAAAATACTGCAATGTGTAACCAAACAAACAAACTGAAAATGTGAACTCCTTTGAAAATTTCTCACAAATTTGACAGTGAGGTGGGAAATTTTTTATTAACAAAGATTCTGAGAAGTGGATAGAAAGAAGAAAGCAAAATGGAGTTTTGAGTGTATTTTGTGATGGAGGAAAGATATGATCTGAAGAATGAAAGAAAGCATCATTTAGTAAAAGCAAGTAAGCAGAGGGGGAGTCAGAGTCCCAGTTTTGTCCAGGTCCCAGCTTATGCCTAAAAATGCTGTTTTTTATAAATGCCTGGGGGCACTCACCTGGCCCCAGTGAGCTCCCTAATAATCTCCCCTTTCCAAACCAATGCTACAACTGGACCATCCCTTGGGGTTCTTATTATGATTGCATGACACCCTTCAGCAACAATCAGAAAACTGAAAATATAAATGTTTATAACTCACAAGACCAGGACATCACACAGTTTACCTAGAGTCACAGAACAAGGTTGGTGGGTGGGGAACCGCACACATGCTCTGGAGATTCTGCTTTTAGTGGAGGATTTCTTGAGCTCATTCTTTACTGATGAATTTAGAACATTAGAGCAGCAATTTATAAAGTGCAGAGAAGGAAAAAGGCAGTTGTCCAAAGGGTCAGTTACTGAAATCAACGAAGGAACCATAGGGGAAGTAGATGGTCTGCTCTTTATCTAGTCCACTGGCTGGCAATGTGTTCATTGGAGATGGTTCTCCTCAAAGAGGATGAAATGGATGAAATGGATGCTTCACCACCAAAGTTTACAGTAGGGTTTACACTGCCTCATATTAATGTTCTTTAGTTTGAATCATGGGTACTTGATTTAAAAAGTGAGATGGGGACCTAACTTTTAATTTCCTTCTTGTTAATCATTGTCCTAACACAGTTTTTGATTATTTCATGTTTCCGCATTTGTTTGAAATGCTACTATATATCATATACTAATGTCTTGTAGGAAAGTCTCTCAGTAGCTGCATTCAGCAATATGTTATTTATTCTGAGGGTGGTGTCAGCCTTCCAGAAGTATTGCTTTATAGATTAATTTAGGCTTATTTTCAAATACCCGTGGGGCACAGATTGGAATAACATTAAAACTTACTCGTTGAACATAAGTTCATTTAGTGAACTTATGCATTCATTAATCACTCATTAGTGCTTGTTCAAAACCTATTTTTCTATTACTCCAAGTTTTTTCTTCCAATGATAAGAAGTCTTTACATTTTTTCAGGTATTTTAAACTTAAAGCATTAGAGAGTAATAGTAATGTTTCAGACATAGGTCACAAGCATGTCATGATAGATTTATTGTTATATATTTTCTATTTTTAATGTAATCATCAATTTATTTCAATTATATTTTCCCAAGTTCTATTTTCTTTTTTTTTATTTTTTTTAAAGATTTTATTTATTTATTTGACAGAGAGAGATCACAGGTAGACAGAGAGGCAGGCAGAGAGAGAGAGAGGAGGAAACAGGCTCCCTGCTGAGCAGAGAGCCCGATACGGGACTCGATTCCAGGACCCCGAGATCATGACCCGAGCCGAAGGCAGTGGCTTAACCCACTGAGCCACCCAGGCGCCCCGCCAAGTTGCTATTTTCTTATCTAAGAAATACATTGATTTTTGATGTTAATTTTATACTCTACTCTGTACCTTAAATATCTAATTGTATTTTCATTCAGCCTTATGTTTCTGAGATTCATCCCACATTGCAAGTAATTATAGTTTATTAATTTTTATGTTATGTGGGGGCTCATTAAAAGATTATAACCAACTATTTATGAATTCTACAATTGGTGGGCTTTTGTTCTTACCATGTCTTGGCTTTTTAAACAATGTTGCTATAAACTTTCTCATATAGGTATCTTATACATATATGTAAGAGTTTTTCTAAGGGTATATACTTATGGATGGAATTCCTTCATAGTGGGTTATAGTGATTTTCCTTTTAAATACATAAAACCAAAAATTGTCTTATAATTCAATTTGGAATCAACCAGCAATTTATGTGAATTTCCTTTGCTGCATATCCTTGCCAAGATTTGATATCAGCTTTCTAAATTTCTGTCTATTGGGGGTATGCAATGATACTTCATTTTGTTTGTATGTTCATTATTATTAGTGAGGTTGAACAGTGTATCATATTTTTATTGGCCATTTAGGATTTTTGTTTCCAGGAAGTACTTATTCAAAAAATTTTTAGTCCATTTTTATTAGTTTTCTTTTCATATTAGTAGGGATCCTTTTAATATTCTTATACTAAGACTTTTTCAATAAGATGAATTGCAAATATCTTGTCCTACTGTATGCTTTAACTTCCTTCTCTTTTATTCATGTCATATTGAAGAAAAATTTTTAATTTCAGCATAATTCAACTTATCAGTCATTTATTTGCTTTACGGAAGGAAGAGATAAGTTTTGTATTTTGTTAAAGATATGTTCCTAACCTCAAATTCTTTGTTTTCTTCTAAAAGCTGTATACTTTTGCCTCTCATTTTTGATCTCTGATTCATTTTAATTGATTTTCCTATAAAGTGGCAACCTAATTTCTTTCTTTTTTTTCTTAATATATGTAAATATCCAAAGATTTCAACATCATTTCTTGAAAACTTTCTCCTCCCTCTCCGCTTTATTAACTCTGACATGTAACAACTGCTCATGTATTCCTGAGTTTGTTTTTTTCCCTGGGTGTCCCTTCGTGGGTTCCCCTGGTCTCTCTATTTATCCCTGTGCCAGTACACACAGTCTTGATTATTAGAGGCTTATGATTGGTTTTGGTATCTGGTAGAGTAACTCTTTCCACATTGTCTTTTTGTTTATTGTATCCTGATTATTCTTGGCCCTTGGCCTTTCCATGTAAATTTTGAATTACAATTAGAAAAAGGTGCTTGCATATATTAACTTATGAAGAATTAACATTTTTAGAATATTGGATCTTTTAAACTATGGTCATAATATATCTCTCCATGTGAATACTTCCTCTTTTAATAATTCTTAAACTTTTATAATTTTTGCGATTTTTATATGTCTTCACATTATTTATAACTTTTATAAATTTCACTTTCTAAAATTGTCAATACTATATAGTCATAGATTGATTTGTAGATTCTTCAATATTTTGCTTATTAGCTCTTTTATTAATTCTATTAATTTATCTATAGACAATTTAAGATATTCCTATACAATTATCTTCAAATAATGGCAGCTTTATTTATTCCTTTTCTATCCTTATATTACTTACAGTTTTTCTAACTACGTTGCATATCTAATATTAAATAGTAGTGGTAATGGAGGGCATTCTTTCTTTCCTTTTTGGAGTTCAAAATAATTTTTATCAGAAAGACCAAAGCCCATTATAGTCCTTAGATTTTCTTTGTTTCTAGAGATGTTCACAAAACTCAGGAAGACACTATACTACCTGATTAACAGTCTGTAAGATGGTAACCCAGGAACAGCAGATGGAAAAGATGCATAGGGCAAGGTATGTGGGAAGGGGTGCAGAGAATTTTTGTTCTTTCCAGGTAAGCCACACTCCCAGAACCTCTATGTGTTCACAACCCAGAAGCTCCTTTATTTCATTCCTATGCTCAAAAGAACATATTTCAAATGTATATGGTATTTACTGAAGGCTTTTCATTTCTATTTTTGTTAGAAATTTCTAAGTGAATACCTATGTATTTTATCGTATCCTTTTTCTACATTTATTGAAGTTGTCAAATGGTTTTCCTATTGGTTAATGTGGGAAATTATATTATTTGATTTTCTAAATTATACCCACTTTGTCTCTCTGAACTAAAATCTAACTTGTCTATATTTACTCATATTCACACAAATTAATGGATTTGGTGTGCTAAAATTCTGTTTAAGACTTTTGTGTGGGGGCACCTGGGTGGCTCTGTCAGTTAAGCATCTGCCTTTGGCTTAGGTCATGATCCTGGAGTCCTGGGATTGAGTTCCACTTCAGGCTGCCTCCTCAGTGAGGAGTCTGCTTCTCCCTCTGCCTCTGTTCCTCCCCACAACCCCCCATCCTTTCCTGATCACGCTCACTCTCTCTTTCTCATTCACTCTCTCTCTCTCTCTCTCAAATAAATAAAACCTTAAAAAAAAGATTGTTATGTTTATGTTAGTAAGGAAAATATATTTTCACTCTCATATTGTCCTTGCTGAATTATAATATTAAGGTTAAGCTAAATCACATAATAAATTGGAGACTATTTCCCGTTTTTTTTTAAACTCTCTGAAAGAGATGTTGTAAGAAAAAGATGATTAAAAAAAAAAAAGATTTTATTTATTCATTTGCGAGAAAGAGAGGGCACAAGCAGAGGGAGTGGCCATGGCAGGGGAGCGGGAGAAGCAGACTCCCCACTGAGCTGGGAGACTGACATGGGGACTGGATCCCATGACCTGGAAATCATGACCTGAGCCGAAGGCAGATACTTAACAGTGTAACCGACTGAGCCACTCCTGTGCCCCAAGACTGAATGTTTTATAGAATTTACTGGAAGCTTTCTGACATTGGAAGGTTTTTTGTTTTGTTTTTTGTTTGTTTGTTTTTGAAAGGTGATATTTGGACATATTAATATGAGGAAATACTTGAACTATATTGATAGATTTTCTTATGGAAAGAATCCTTACATTCTTGGAGTTAATGCCACTTATCCAGTCTGTGTTTGAGCAGGGAAACAGAACAATTATGAATGACAAAGAATAAGGGAATGGTTATTAAGGAATACATAAGTGAGAACTGAGGAACTAGAGGTCTGGAAGGATCAGATAAAAGTTACTAATCAGGAATCTTTAAAGAGAGCCAGTAAAGGAGTCCACAGGAAGCTCTTTTTCTGTGACTGGCAAAGGGCCAGAAATCTCTGTATATTGACATGCCGGCAGTCTGAAAGGAAAACAGGCAAGAGCTGGGACAAATTGCAATCCATGAATACAAGCCAAATCTTTCATTCGCCATCTTTAACCTTGATTATGAAGTGACTTGGTGAAAGTCTGCATCTGGCCCAGGATGCAGAATCTGCAGGAGATCTAGCTGGAGCTCAGTGGCTGCAGGCCCACTTGTGGCTTCTTGGCAGAAAAATAAATCAGCAGATGACACGTGTGAGGCAGCAGCACCTAGAGCCCTACTCTGACTTTCAGAGGGTAATGACTGCTGCTTTACTTCTGCTTCACAAATTTCATGCAGATTTTTCATATGTAGTGCTGGTCCAGAACCATACATGGAAGTGAATTATGGGAAATGTAGTTTCCATTTAATTAAATTAATAATACAAAACCACCACAAGCCCAATTAGCTTAAAAAATACACATATAAATGTTTTAATAGATTTTAATTTATATTTAGCAGTAATATTTATGTGTGATCGGGGTGCCTGGGTTAAAGCCTCTGCCTTCAGTCAGGTCATGATCCCAGGGTCCTGGGATCAAGCCCCGCATTGGACTCTGCTCACTGGGGAGCTTGCTTCCCCACCTCTCTCTGCCTGCCTCTCTGCCTACTTGTGATCTCTGTCTGTCAAATAAATAAATAAAATCTTTTAAAAAGAAAAAAAATATTTGTGTGTGATCTTAGAAGGACCTTTTTTTGGCTTTTATTATTAATATATATAATTTTATAAATAGAATAGAGGTTATTTTATCATGAGTCTCTAATTTTGCAAAATTATGCCAAGTTATGTATGCTCTTTGAAGATATGAAATCATTGCTGAAACAAAAGAAGAAAATTGGCAAAGGATGGTGTTTCCTTTTTTGAGGACTAGTTATTGGCAGCATTCTCAATTTTTAAAATTGTTCTCGTTGACTTTTTGATAATCCATTTTGTTCTTAACTATGTTAATTTATATTTTCCTTAAAAATCAGCCCTGTCATCTAGATTCCTGATTATCCTGGAAATAACAAATTTAAAGTAATCTTTTATATCTTTGCTAATATAATACTCTATTCTTAATTTAATTGTCTCTTTTCCTATTTTTTTCTAGATGAAGCTAGAAGTAAACAATCTCTTTTATTGATATATTCAAGGTAGCAGTTCTTAGATTTGTCTAAATCAATTTTTGGATTTTTCTAGTTCATAGATTTTTCATGTTTATTTCTTCCTTCTGTTTTCTATATTTTTACTTGAGATTGAGGAAGAGGACTGATGTTCTTTTTTTATAATCTTATAGTTTGTTAGTTTGTTTTTATATAGAAATTATAAGTTTTTATCTTTCAGCAATCCTTACATCTCATAAATTAATAAATGTAATAGGCTGATGGACTTATGTCCTTTCTAATATTGTGAACATATTAATGTTAGTGTTCTTCTTGACCCAAAAATGACCTTTGCTGATCTAAACGTTATGGCAATGTATTATAAAATAAATTGACAGTACTATTTCTGATTTTTAAAAAAGTCATGGTACAACTAGGTAAACTTTTTGGTTTCTTTATATCTTCAATTTAAAAATACTTATTAAAATTTTTATATTGAGGCATAATGTATGTATAAGTTACATAAATTATGAGCATACAGCTTTATATAATTTTTAAATATGCACATAATATGTAACCATCCTCCATATCAGCATATAGAAAATACCCAGTATCCCAGAAGGTTTCTCATGTCCCTTTCCGGACAATAACTACCACCCCTTGTACAAGAAGTAGCCCACTCTGATTTCTGTTACTGTAGTTTAATTTAGCCTACTCTTGAGCTTCTTATAAAAAGAATCATACAGCATCTTCTTATTAAAATCTAAATTGCATTCTACGTAGTCTTTTTATTTTGGCCTTCCTTCCTTTGTTCAACATTTACCTTTGTTGTCATCTTCGGTCATAATTTGTTCTGTTACATTACTAAAAGGTACTTTATTTATACAATATGCAATTTATTAATCTACTCTAGAGTTGATAGGTATTTGAATTGTTTTCAGTGTTTGGCTACTATGAATAAGGCTGAGAACACTACTACTATGCATGTTTTTTGGGGGGAGCACATGTACTCATATCTTTTAGTTCTATACCGAAGAGAAGAACTACTATCATAGGCTAGAAGTATGTTTCACTTTGGTAGATATTGCCAAAGGGTTTCCCAAATGGCTGTACCAATATATGCTCCCAGCAGCAGTATATCAGATTTCTGTTTGCTGCATATCATCAACAAAACTTGGTATTGTTCATCCAGTATTCATTGGTTTTTACTATGTGGCAGGTATTATAGTAAATGCACTTTTATTAATGAATTTCCATTGAGCCGCCAAAACAGTCTCATGGAGTAGTTACTGTTATGCACCCAGAATTTATTTGTTTTTGTTCTTGTTTTTGGTGATATTTTATTGAAATTCAACTCACATGGAGTTGTATTAAATACATGTTTTTTATATTTAACATAGAGAAAATGTCATTACCTATAAGGATTTATTGTGCCATGGTCCCAACCAGTCAATACCAAATTAACCCAGTAAGCACCATGATTATTCTGATTTCTATCACAAAAGAATGATTTTGCCCACTTTTGAACTTTATATTATTGGAATCATAGAGTATGTACTCTTTTGTGCCTGAAGCTTTTTTTGTGTGTGCCTAAACCTTATGTCTGTGAGATTAAACATTGTTGCTAAGCTCATTCTCTTGTAGTATACATGGTAGTTCATTTTTATGCTGTGTGTTATTTTACTGTATGGATATTATTCTGTAGTTTATTTACCTTTTCCATGTTGAGGGGACTTGGGTTTATTACATTATGAAGCCATTGCAAACAAAATTGCTATGAATGTATTGACCATGTCTTCTGGTCAATATCATTACTTACTTTGGGGATTATAAACTCAGCAGTGCAGTTACTGCGTAGAGGGCATATGTATGTTTAGTTGTATTAGATAATACCAAAGAGCTTTTAATATGGGTTAACTCACTTTGCACTACCATTGACAAAGACTTCTAATTTTTCCAACTCTTTGCCATTACTTGATATTATGTGTTTTTAAATTTCAGTAATTCTGATGGGTGCATGGTATATTACACTGTGGTTTGATTTTCATTTTTTCTGACGACTAATGTTGTATACTATCTGTGTATATATTGACTCGCCATAATGGTAGAGTTTTTCATGAAATGCCTGTTTAAGTCTTCTGCCAAATTTTAAACTGGGTTGATTTGTGTTGTGAATCTCTTCTCTCATTTTGTTGCTTATCTTTTTGCTATCCTGGTTTTTATGAAATGTACTTTACCAATCTTTTTTTTAACGGTCAGTAAAAATATCATATCCTATTTCAAATCCTATTTAAGAAAACCTTATGTTTGTGAAACCTTATGTTCCTATTTTTCTTCTAGAACTTTTAATATTTTATCAATTATGTTTGAGTATATCATGCCTTGAGTTAATTTTTAAAGTGTAGTATAAGGAGGAGGTCTAGTATTGGTTTTTTCACATGGTTATCCAGTTGTTCCTGCACCATTTATTAGAAAACAAACAAAGAAACAAACAAACAAAAAATGGAACTGAACTGTAGTGGCATCTTCTTGTAAATTAGGAAAATGTTATTTGGGGGGCCTGGGTGGCTCAGTTGGTTAAGTATCTGCCTTTGGCTCAGGTCATCATCCCAGGATCCTGGGATCGAGCCCTGGATCAGACTTTGCTCAGCAGATGAGTCTGCTTCTCCCTCTCCCTCTCCTACCCCACCTCCCTGCTCATGCTCTCTCTCACTCTCCTGCTTTCTTTCAAATAAATACATAAAATCTTAAAAAAAAAAAAAAAAAGAAAGAAAGAAAATGGATTTGTATTGGTCTTTTCCAACACTATTCCTTTCCATTGGTGTATTGTAATAATCTTAAAGCAATATCACACTGGTTTAACCACTGCAATTTCACAGTAAGTTTTGCTATTTGGTAGCATGGTTCTCCAACTTGCTTCTCAAGATTTTCTCTCCTATTCTTAACTACTTCGTAATTCTTTTGTTATCAGCTTGGTAATTTCAAAAATAAATAGACAAATAAATATTAAATTTAGAAACCAAATAAGTTAGCACAGTAATAAAACAAAATCCAACTTGGATTTTGAGTAGAATTGCATATGTGTATCTACAGACAAATTGGGGAAAACTGATAACATTACTGAGTCTTCTAAGATATTGGAATGTTATACTTCTCTATTTATTTAGGTTCTTTTAGAAAGTATTTCATCTTTTATAGCTTTAAATGCAGAAGTATTGCATATTTTTAAAAATTTATTCTTAACCACAGAATTATGCTATGCTTTTTTATACTATTATAAATGTTTATATTTTAGTTTTCCTTTTCTATTTTTTCTTTTATATATACTAGATTTTGTACATCAATATTCTAGTCTAGGATCTTGCTATACTCATTACTCCTAGGAACCTGTTTAAGGATTCATTTTGATTTTTAAGATGCATAGTCATTACTCTTCCTTTCCAATCTCTTCAATTTTTGTTTCTCCATTTTTGCCTTATTGTACCAGTTAGGACTTCCAAAGCATTATTGAATAAATGTATTGAATAAATACATGTTTTTATTCAATAAATATATTTACTACAACTAAACATATATTGAATAAATAAGTAGTAGAAACCATAGTAAATGTTCCACAAAAACTTGAAAAATTATGTATTCCACAGTTGTTGGTATAAATTAGATAAAGTTGGTTAAATTGTGCTACAGAAATCTTTATGTTTACTGACTTTTATATCTGCTTATTTATTTTGTTGGAGAGAGCTATATTATTAGAGTTTCCAAGTATAATTGAGGATTTGCCTATTTCTCTTTTTATCTATCAATTTTTTTTCTCCATCAGATGAAAAAATAAATACATAATGATATAGGTGCCAGGCTGAGATTAAGCTTTATAGCTTCATCCCTTCAGCTTTGGTGGCCTACTGATCTAGGAGAGGAAGAGAGGCATCAGGTGAGAGAGTCTTTCAATGTGCTCAGATACCAGCACACTCACACCAGGACCATTCCTCCAAAATGGGGAATGTTAATACTGCTTCTCGAATATTAAAAAAATGTCTGATGAGACATTTGACTGAATGTCAAAATATATTCACCTTTGAAAAACCATAGAAGGGGGCAAGCATTAGTGATATCTGTTAGCAATTGCCAGTAGTCAGTCAAAAAATGATCCTATTTAGTCTATGATGGTAGCAGTGAAGAAAGAGATAGTTTTAGTATGATTTGGATATGGCAGAGACAGCCTTTTAGAATGCATGAAAAGTAAAGGCCAAGTGAGTGAGGAAATTGAGAAATAAGAAATGAATCCTTATTTGAGGCGGGAGATTTAAGAATTTAGGTTCTTTTTGAGTGTACTTTGATTTTCTCTTGTAAGCCTGAAGGAACTACAAACAATCTTAAAGACATCTGAAATAAGTTTGGAGAGCTAATTCAAAATGTATTATTTCATTGTATTCAGTATAATTAAACCCCAAATCTTTTGATATCTAGTCATATAAATGAAATGTAAGAAGACTACTTTTTTGATAATATTAACCACTAAAAAGTTTTTTAGCTGCACTAATAAATGGAAGTGAATATTTATACTGTGATATACACTGTACTTGCAACGCTAACAAAAATACTTCCAGAGACTTAAATTACAATATTTTTAAAATTTAGAATTTTCATTCAAATGCAGATCTTGTTTACATTGTGAAATAATGCTGATTTGAAAATGTTCTTAATTACTTGGGATTTCAAAATGAGTACTGAAGAACTGATAATGATACACAAAGTTAATTAGAAAAACATATCATTAAGGGCCAGGTTAGGAAGTAAGGCTTTAACATTTTGATATTTAGATGAAAGATGTGGAAGCACAGAGTAATGATTTATTTGAACTAGGATATGAATGAATGGAAATTGCTCTATTATCAAGCATCAAGATGGATACCAATAACTGGAATGTTAAGTACTGGTTGTCATTAAATATTGAGGCTGAAAAGTTGCTTTGACTAGTGCCTCAAATATCAGTTTTCAAAATCATTTAATCACTGACTAATGTTCTTAATATATACCATTTTTATCTGAATCCATGATATATTATTCCAGTAAATGGCTTGAAATGCCAAATGCAGATGCTGCCTGACAAGTTACAATGAACCCTTCTGCCCACATTTTTTTATAAGTGATCTCAGTAGCATGAACATCGTGTATTCTACACATATTCCCTGTTCAAAATGTCCATCATGCCAAAATGTTAATGAGTAGTTTTTTTTATAGAATATATTGATTCAAAACAGTTTTAGAGTGAAGTATTTTTCTTAATCCTCCTTTCAAAGATGCTTGTTAATATAATTTACTCTACCCTGACATCCACTTATTCACAGGACATTATATCAGTGTCTGAGCGACCATTCATTTACTTCATTAACATTTGTTGAGCATCCACCATGCGGGAACAAAAGAATAAGTTATGACCAGTACTCTCAAGGAGCTCTGGTCAGTGGAGGGTTGGGTAAAAAAGGGGGAAAAAGTCATGATGAAAGTAACAAGTGCACAAACAGAGATAAAACAGAATGAAAGCTCAGAAGAAGGAATTTGGAGGACTTATCAGAGATACCCTAGAAAAGGAGATATTTGAGTTCTATCTTGAAGAAGGAAAATACATTTGGCCAGTCCACAAATTAAAGGACATTTATGACAGAATAATCAACTTAATAATGGATAGATGTGGTTTGAATGCTTACCATCAGTCAAGCTGGACAGAAAGTGACGTTTGAGTTCCTGTGTGGCTCAGTCAGTTAACTTGACTGCTTTTAGCTCAGGTTATGATCCAGTAGTTCCAGGATTGAGTCCCGCATTGGGTTCCCTGCTCAATAGGGAGTCTGCTTCTCCTTCTGACCCTACCCCTCTCGTGCTCGCACGCTCTCTCTTTCTCCCAGATAAATAAATATATTTTTTTTTAAAGTGGACTTTCTTCCCCTATATTGCTGTGATTATTTCCACACTACAGATTAAGAAATTGAGTCTCAGAATTGTCTTATAGCTAGCCAGGGATTCAGACTCAGCCGGGTTAAGTTTAAGCTCCATACTCCTCATTGTCATGTCCACTTAATGGCACAGGAAAAGATCGAGGTGGAGAGTGGAAGACTTGGAAGGCATGGTAATGGAGTTTTAAACTCCCCAAGGCTAATTTTAAACACCAGAGATCATAATTCCAAGTATGCCCTATGCCAAGAGTACAGATACTTTGTTATGTGAGTATATTTTTTAATGGCCAGGTGATTCAGAACTTAAACTTATGGATTTGTTCTACTGACTTAATAAATGGGGAGCATAGACCAAAAATTGAAGTTCTCTCCAAAATTTTCCAAATTGACCTTCTTCCTCTTTATCTTGTTACAATGGCCACAGAAAGAAATAATCACAAATATGCCTCTGATGGTCTTTTTACCTCTTAAAATATATGGAGCTTCTTTTTTCTTCAGAGAAAGATTTTTGGGATTCTTAACACTTCTTTCTCACCATTATATTTTTTAAAGACTTTATTTATTTATTCGACATGCAGAGATCACAAGTAGTCAGAGAGGCAGGCAGAGAGAGGGGGAAGCAGGCTCCCTGCTGAGCAGAGAGCCCATGTGAGGCTTGATCCCAGGACCCTGAGATCATGACCTGAGCCAAAGCAGAGGCTTTAACCCACTGAGCCACCCAGGCGCCCCTCTTTCTCACCTTTAATAGCATGTATTTAGCTAGTGTTTGCTTATAACCTAGTTTACCCTTTTTTTTTTTTTTTCCTCTGAGTGAATTTTTGGAGATAAGTCCTGAGAAACTAATAATGGTCCTGAGGTAGGACGGTGTATCCAAAATAACATTCCAGCTGGCTTGGTTTTTGTTTGTTTTACAGGAATGTTCTGCTTTAGAAATGCCCGCTATGTAACCCTTAATTTGAATATATATTTAGGGCAATAGTTGGTACTGTCACATAATAATTGACTGCAAGCTTTACTCATGAAGAGGTGTTTCTAAGTCAAGCATGAAAACTGGCAAGGGGTGGAGGGAAAACTAAATGCAAAACAGCAGTACGAGGGTAGTTGATGACACTTACCTAATTAAAATCCCTTCTACTTCCTATTCTTCCTTGTCATACAAGAGAGTAAATATAGGTGATGATAAAGAAAACAAAATTGGATTGAGTGTTCTTATCAGCTGTGATGATTACTAGGGGTCTCCTAAGTTTCTTTTCATGTAATACCATGGGATGAAAACAGTTACGTGGTGCAAGGTTGGAGAGTTCTCCTTCAGCTTAAACACAGCTCAAACACTCTTAAGGGTTGTTTATTACAGCTCCCACATAATCCATTCATCATATAATATTCTCTATGGCTTTTTATTCTTCACCTCATTTAGAATCCCTAAGTTATAGATGTTTTGTTCTGTGGCAGGCAGCCTCTTAGATAGTCCCTACCTCATTGTTTTTATGCCCTCATACTATCCCCTCCCATTGTATTTGAGCTCAGCTTATTGACTGCTAGTGAATAGGATACAACAGAAGTATTTAGCTGTTACTTTTGAGACTGAGTTACAAAAGGATTGTGGCTTTCCTTTTGGGTGTACTCACTTGTTCCCTAATTCTGAAGGAAGGAAACCAGGTGCTGTCTTTGAGAACTGCCCTATATTAATTTGCTAGGGCTGCCATAACAAAATACAATAGGCTGGGTGGTTTAAATAAAAGAAATTTGTTTTCTCACAGGTCCAAGGTCAGGGTGTCAAGCAGGGCTGGATCTTTGGCTTGAAGATAGGTATCTCCTTGCTCTGTCACTATGAGCTTGGTGAGAACCAATGCATTTCCCAGAGGTTTCTGGCTTTCCAGAACTTCCCAAAGGGTCCCTCATAAATGGGACTAAATCTAAGGCAAATATGTCATATGTTGCATCTCCTCTTTTCTTGGAGTTCTGTACACCCTTTGGGATTCAATCCTTGCTTATCCTTCAGCATGTATATAAGATTTAGGGGAAAAAGGCAGAAAAATTGCTTCTAGGAGAGATGAATGTTATTCGTTGCTCTACCTAGAGTAGCAAGATAATAGGGCTGATTTTCTTGATCATCCCTTGTGAAGACATTATTCAAAACAGGTAAAAGCAATTGAAACTGGATTACTAGCATCCATCTCAGTGATGATCACCTTAATTTTGATTCTCCTTTCCTAAAGTAAAATAACAATAACATAAAACCAACAAAACTTCAAACAATTTTTGAAGATCAATGCTTTCTCTTCTATTTACCTGGAAAGAAATAGACTTTTTCAAAAAGTGCCATAAGAAATCGAGACTTGAAGTCGTATTATCTGTGTTGTCAGAAAAGCTAGGTCCTTGGAAATACACAATTACTTTCATTCATGAGGTCTGTGTTCATGACTATCAGTACTCCACTGTCTCCCTTTTGAAAATGTCAAGGAAAAGTGTTCACATATTAGACCTGAATTGCAAATGCTTAGCTGCATCAGTGAGCTGCAATCTAACCGGTAAAACAGATTTTTAATGATATGATCTCCCAATAGTGTAATAGATTGGTATAGTCTGAGGAAGTCATCAAATAGTGATAACTACTTCTGTGATACGTTAGGGGTGTTGTTTGAGTGCTGATAAAGGCACTCAAAATAACTCTGGGTATTTGGATAAGAAAAAGTATGTTTAAATATGCTCAGCACAAAGAAAACAAAATACAACGCAATTCTGGAACTCCTTTCTTTTATTCCCATTTTACAAGCATATAACATTTATCTTACCAGTCTACAAATGGGTTTCAAACTCTTTGTAGTCACCAACTCTCTATGCAATTTGTATTAAGCCAAAATGAATTACAAGCAATCTGCAAGTCTTCTCTATTTCTTACTAGAAAGCTGATTATTAGGGACCCAGATAATTCAGGCCATAATTTAACTGGATACATTATTTGGAATTAAGTCTGATGCTGGTAGTGATATTAATGTGTGTGTGGTATGTGTATGTGGGGATGTGGGGGGGAGGTGATGGCTGATTGGGAAGCAAAGATGAAATTATTTAACAGTATAAAAATCACTGAATAGAAGGTGATCTAGCTTTAACTCTGCCACTAGCTATATAACTTCACTTCTTTGTATCTTTGACTTTTATTTGTAAATTGAAACAACTGGAAAAAAAATTCAAGTCATTTCTATTTAATATTCTGGATTTTCTATTTCAGGCACAATAATGATAACTTGACTAAATATTTTGTTAATTTAACTAGAGCATGGGCTCAGGTAGACAAATCTTAGGCAAAGTGATATAATTTAAAGACCACATAGTAAGTTTTACTTTACATGTTAAGAAAACTGATATTAAATAATCTTGCGATGATAAAACTTGTATTTCAAAGAATGAGGAGATGTAACACATTATGTTAGGAAAGTTTCCATGAGATTATTTAGATTGTGTGTCCTCAGATATCCCTGATGTTCCATAACCCTTTAAGACAAGGATCATAAATCTATCCAAGAGTTGTCCCTGAAAATATCAGCCGTCTATTGGATTTTTTTCTTGTCCCTCATAACCATGCAAATACACATTAAAACCTCTTAAATTTATGTAGAACGTCAGGGACTAGAAATATTTCCTCTTAGGCCAGAGCGTAGGTTTACATTTTAATGAGAAATTAGAAGAAGAAAGCTTCTTGATGCTCAAGAAAAGGGCAAAGTGAACAATCAGACTAAAAATAAGAAGTGCATTAAAAATCATTCACTACATTAAATATGTGTGTTAAAAACACAGTCCTGAGCTATATTTCCCCCTCAACTCTAAAGCAAAGTGTGTCAATTAGACAGATTTATACTAGCAGTGATGCTGAGGGTAGCAAAAGAGTCTTCTGAAATGGATTTCTCAGGCAAAGGGACTTAGAGTTTAAAGCTACATTAAAAAGCCAGAGAAAAATAAATTAAAAAGCAACATAGCCATCTCTTCTGCCTCTGGTAGGAGAGTAAACATTTTTCAGCTAAGAATGATTAATCTTGATATATTAAGTGCAGTTTTAAATGTTCAATTTATTTCAAGAAATTTTGAACATTATGGTGTGATATGCAAGATGCTGCACTGTGGGAATAAAAGAATGAAAAAGCATGCTAACAAGTCACTTGCAATATTGTAGGAGAAATTACACAAATGTTAAGAACCATACTGCAAGACAACGTGTTCTAAAATCTCTAACACAAGCGAAAACCCAGGAAGATCAGGTAATGATGTTATTTCAATTTCAGCAAAAACATCTTCATCTTTTAGTGAAAACACTGGATGGAATAAGTAACATTTGCTCAGCATCAGCTGTGATATTATGAAGTTCTTACTCTGTGCCCTGGAATACATGTACAAGAATATTTATAGCAACTTTGCTTGTAACTTCAAGCTGGAAACAGCCAAGATACATATTGTCAGGAAAAGATATAAATATCTTGTTAACTATTACATAATAGACTATTCGATATCATTAGAAATGTATAAATTGCAGCTACACATGTGAACACAGGTGAATATTAGAAATGAATTTTAAATAAAAGTCGCAAAAAAACCTACATGGCACAGTACTATTTTTTTTTTTTACAAAGACCAAAAACAAGAAGAAAACTAAAAATGTATTCATTAGAAGTTCATACTTACATAGTAAGTAAAACACAAAGAAACCCAAGAGAAAATTTAGAATTGGTGCTCCAGGAGTGTGATTACTTTTGATGAAGAAACACAGGATAGGATTAGGGGTGATGTAAACGAGAGCCTGGATTATAGTGTGCTCTCCCACAAATATTTATAAATATTACACTATCATATTGCACTATCATTTAACAATATGGTGGAGTGGAGATGTCTGAGGCTAGCAAAATACTGATTTTTTTTTTTTTTTTTTTAATAAGAACTGCTTTGGAAGCCTGGATATTTGGAAGCCTCTTCATCTGCTTTGCTATTCAGGCATTTGTCTGGGTATTAACTTATTTTCATGAATTGTCCCTGGTTCTCATTGAACCTTCCATATTTGCAACTAAATCCTTTCCTTAGTTCAGGTATTGCTTCTGCCTTTTCCTCTGTGTGTGACACTTAGCTCTCCACCCACTCAATCCTCCACTACTCCTCATCTAGAATATTCTGCTCATGAAGTCCATTCAAATAGCAATGCAGCTTCCTCCCTGCCCTCCGTATAGATGAGTCCCCGATGACATGCTAGTGTTAGCATGTAGAAATCTTCCATGGCACTGACTTCATATGCGCTTGCAGCTTCTTTTGAACAATTATTAAATCAGTGTCTTTTTCTGTCAGTAGTAATTAAGCTAAATGAATACAGTGGCCATGGAATTTTTTTATCCCTATTTTATTTCCTGTGTCTAACATGTATTTGAGTGAAATATTATATTTCTTGAGTAACTGTCTCAGTGAATTTTATTTATTTATTTACTTATTTTTAGATTTATTTATTTGACACGGAGAGATTACAAGCATGCAGAGAGGCAGGCGGGGCGGGGGGGAAGCAGGCTTCCCACTGAGCAGAGAGTTCTATCCAGGGATCGATCCCAGGACCCGGAGATCATGACCTGACCCGAAGGCAGAGGCTTTAACCCACTGAGCCACCCAGGTGCCCCTATTTTTATTCTTCATTCGTGCACACACACTCACTCTCTGTCTTTCAACTCTGATTGTAAATAGATTCTCTTATGACTATGTTTCGTGGTTCTTTTGCTTTTTTTTTCTTTATTTCTTTTCTGTAAATTACACAAGCATTTATAAGTTTTATAAAATTATATAAGCTTGTGTTCTCCTTTAATCAATTTCCTGCCAAATAGGTCAATTTTTTATATACTTCACTTGTAATTATTATTAAAATCAAGGTTTTCATCTATTTGGTTTTTGTTTGAATTATGCATTTTCCTCTCCTCTCCTCATTATTGCCTACCCTTGATTTGTTAGTACAATGTTTTTTTTAATTTTAAGTATGTGAATTAAGTATTATTTAAACTTGTCTCCTTTTCCCTTCTTATTTCTCTTCTGTTTTCACCTCTTTTTAAGGAGTCAATGATAGTACATAGTGGGAGTTTTTTCAAGTATTTATTTAAAATCCAATTAGGTAACATAATGGTGTAATATTAGTTTCAGGTGTACAATATAGTGATTCAAAACTTCCACACATCACCCTGTACTCATTACAACCAATCAACTCCTATATCCCCATCACCTATTTAACCCATCCGCTATCAGTTTGTTCTCTTTAGTCAAGAGTCTGTTTTTTGGTTTGTCTTTTTTCCTCTTTGATTCTTTGTTTTGTTTCTTAAATTCCAAATATGATTGAAATCATATGACATTTGTCTTTCTCTGACTTATTTCACTCAGATAATACTGTCTAGTTCCATCCAAGTCACTGCAAATGGCAAGATTTGATTCCTTTTTGTGGCTGAGTATTGTTACATTATATCTATCTATCTATCATCTATCATCTATCTAATTTCATCTCTTCTTTATTCATTCATCAGCCGATGGACACTTGGACTGTTTCTATAATTTGGATATTGTAAATAATGCTGCTATAAACTTTGGGGGGAATGTATCCCTTTGAAATCCCAGGAGTTTATTTTTGCCTTTGTTTCCCTTGCTTCAGGAGATATAACTAGACAAATGTTGCTATGGCTAATGTCAAAGAGGTTACTGTCTCTTTTCTCTAGAATTTTATGGTTTCAGGTCTTACATTTAGGTCTTTAAACCATTTTGGATTTATTTGTGTATGAGGTATAAGAAAGTCATCCAGTTTCATTCTTTTGCATGTGGTTGTCAAATTTTCCCAACACCATTTGTTGAAGAGACTGTCTTTTTTCCTATTGGATATTTTTTACTTCTTTGTCAATAATTCATTGACCATACAGTCAGGGAGTTCATTTTTAGGTTTTTTATTCTGTTCTATTGGACTATGTGTCTATTTTTGTGCTAATACCAGACTGTCTTGATCACTACAGCTTTGTAATATAATTTGAGATCTGGAATTTTAATGGTTCCAGCTTTGCTTTTCTTTTTCAAGGTTGCTTTGGCTATTTAGGGTCTCTTGCAGTTTCATATGAATTTTAGGGTTGTTTGTTCTAGCTCTGTGAAAAATGCTGTTGGTATTCTGATAGGGGTTGCTTTGAATGTGTAGATGCTTTTGGGAGCATAGACATTTTAACAATATTTGTTCTTCCTTCCATGAGCATGGAATGTCTTTTATTTCTTTGTGTCATCTTCAATTTGTTTCATCTGTAGTTTTTAGAGTACAAGCCCCTCACCTCTTTGGTTAGGTTTATTTGGAGTTATTTTACTCTGTTTACTACAATTATAAATGTGGTTGATTCCTTAATTTCTCTTTTTTTGCTTCATTATTGGTGTATGAAATGCAATAAATTTCTGATGATTTTGATTTTGTATCCTGCAACTTTACTAAATTTATTTATCATTTTTATCTGTTTCTTGGTAAAGTATTTGGGTTTTCTATATGAAGTATTATGTCATCTGCAAATAATGAAAGTTTTACTTCTTCCTTGCTGATTTGGATGCCTTTATTTCTATGTGTGGTCTGACTGCTGTGGCTAGGTCTTCCAGTACTATGTTAAATAATAGCAGTGAGAGTGGACATCCCCTTCTTGTTCCTGACCATAAGAGGAAAGCTCAGTTTTTCCCCACTGAGGATGATATTACCTATAGGTTTTTCATATATGGCCTTTTATAAACATAAAAGGGGCAATCCAACAAGAAGATATAACAATGGTAAATATATATACACCCAACATGGGAGCACCCAAATATATAAAACAATTAACAGCAGGCATAAAAGAACCAATTCATAATAAATAATAATAGTAGGGGGCTTTAACATCCCATTTTTATCAATCAACAAATCATCTAAACAGAAAATAAACAAAGAAATGATGGCTTTGAATGACACACTAGACCAGATTGACTTAACAGACATATTCAGAACATTCACTCCTTAAAGAGCAGAATACACATTCTTCAAATGTACATGGAACATTCTCCAGAAGAGATCACATATTAGGCATAAAACAGTCCTCAACAAACACAAAAAGATTGAAATCATGCCATGTACTTGTTCTGACCATGCTGTGAAACAAGAAGCCAGGGCCCCTGGATGGATCATTTGGTTAGGCGTCTGCCTTTGGCTAAGGTCACGATCTCAGGATCCTGGGATAGAGCCCCACATCGGGCTCTCTGCTCAGCAGGGAGTCTGTTTCTCCTTCTTACTCTCCCTCTGTGCTTTTTCTTTCTCTCAAATAAGTAAATAAAATCTTCAAAAAAAAAAAAAAAAGGAAAAAAGAAAAAGAAGCTAACCACAAGAAAAAATTTGGAAAGAAACAAATACATGGAGTTTAAACAATGAATGGGTCAACCAGGAAATCAAAGAAGAAGTTAAAAAAAAAAAAAAAAAAGAAACAAATGGAAATGAAAACTCAATGGTCCAAAATCGTTGGATGCAGCAAAAGTGGTCTTAAGAGAGAAGTATATGGTAATACAGGCCCAACTTAAGAGTCAAGAAAAATATCTAATAAAGAACCTACCCTTATAACAAATGGTGCTAGAAAAAGGACAACAAACAATGCCTAAAGCCAGCAAAGGGAAGGAAATAATAAAGATAAGAGCAGAAATAAATGATATAGAAATGAAAAAAACAATAGAACAGATCAGTGAAACCAGGAACTAGTTCTTTGAAAGAATTAATAAAATTGATAAACCTCTTGCCAGACTTACCAAAAGAAAAAAGATCCAAATAAATAGAATCATGAATGAAAGAGAAGAAATAACTAACACCACAAAAATACAAACAATTGCAAGAGAATATTATGAAAAACTATATGCCAACAAATTGCACCACCTGGAAGAAATGGATAAATTCCTACAAACATATAAACTACTAAAACTGAAACAGGAAGAAATAAAAATTTGAACAGACTGATAACCAGCAAATAAATTGAATCAGTATTCAAAAACTCCCAACAAACAAATGTCCAGGGCCAGATGGCTTCACAGGCAAATTCTACCAAACATTTAAAGAGTTAATACCTATTCTTCTCAAACTAACTCCAAATAAGAGAAAAAGAAGGAAAACTTCCAAATTTATTCTAGAGGCAGCATTACTCTGATACCAAAACCAGGTAAAGACTCTACTTAAAAGGAGAACAAGAGACCAATATCTCTGATGAATACGGATGCAAAAAATTCTCAATAGAATATTAGCAAATTGAATTCAACAATACATTAAAAAAAATCATTCACCACAATCCAGTGGGATTTATTCCTGGGTTTATGGGTGGTTTAATATTTGCAAAATCAATGAATGTGGTACACAACATTAATAAAAGAAAGGATAAAAGCCACATGATTGTTTCAATAGATGTGGAAAAAGCATTTGATAAAGTACAACTTCCATTCATGATAAAAACCCTCAACAAAGTAGGTATAGAGGTAACTTAACTCAGTAGTTTAATTATTATTGTTATTTCTTCATATTGGCTTTCTTAACTATATTATCTATTTTGATTTTTATTATCTTACTATTTTTTTATTTATGGTTAAAGAAGAAGGCTGGCTCCAAAAGTTGACTCAGTCATTCATATTGAACCAGTCTAGGGGAGATGGTTTTCTCTCTTACAATAATAAACAAAGGAAAAGTGTGAGTTGGACACTTTTCTGCCTCTGCGATGTGACTCATTGGCCAAAAATATTTATAGCTAACTGTTCTATGCATCTCAATTCAAATGTCCTTGTGAATGCAGTCCCAGTCATGAGTAGAAAGAATGATATTTTAGAAATCTTCTTTTTAATAATAAATTATATGGTTTCTCAAGTAACTTTTGATTTTTGAGTACAGGTAAAACATTTAGGATCTTTTGAGTAAAGATTTTAATTTAAAAATATTCCAATACACAGACTACTTTTCTAAACTTTCCTTATTTTCTAATTTTTTCCAATATTAGAGCAGCAGGTTTTTCATTTTTTAAAAGTGTTTTAACAAGTCAGTAAATATTTTGCCCTAGAGAAGAGGCCTAATAATGTGAGTTATTATAGACTACATATGGTACCAATTCATGCCAAAAATAAAATATCATTACTTTCTTTAAATAAACTATGAATTCTCTAAGATTTCAGACTATCAACTTTAAAACCAATGCTGAGCCAAAGGCAGACACTTAACTAACTGAGCTACCTAGGTGCCCCTCATTGACTGTTATTTGAACAACTTATACTATTAAATTTTAGATTTTTTTTCTAAAGTTTAATGTTGATATTATTTGCATGGAAAGCATTTGATTCTAGCCTTAAGCATCTGAATAATGAATAAATACTTTTCTGATACAAAGTGATATGACACCCACTAATGTCATAGGTATACATGTCTACTGATCAGTTTGTTGAATTCACTATATTTAAACTTCATATGGAGTAGCATGAAAATAATAATACAAATAAATGAATTAAAGAGATTGTTTGAATTGCATTGGGTTATTATAAATACTAATTGTACTTTAAAATTTGCCTCATTTATAAACCCCCAAAAGTAATTATGTAGCAAAAAATGATAAAATGATATGCTGTATAATTGAACAGCTCATAAACATATATATAATGACTGTCTGTACAGTGAAAAAATTGCTTAGGCTAAGTAAAAGTTTTCCTTGTTATCTCTTCCTGTTTTTAAATATGCAAGTAAAGCAATTCTCCAAGTATGGAAATAGCTTGGAGTAGAAACTGAAGGAATTTTAGCAGGAGTTTCACTTTTGATTTTGAATCATATACTTGGTTAAGGGGCAAGTCATACCTAAATGAAGTGACACAAAATGCATTTTAGTAGGAGACAACAAACTGTCAACTTGTTCTGTCTCTGGAGACTAAGCATTTTCTGGAAATTGAATTCTAGGTAAGCGATAGAATGAGGATTCAGTAACGGGAACTATCACAGGAGAAAAGTCAATAAAGCAAAGCCAGTTTTCCCAGGAGAGAAAGATGGAAGCAAACTAAAAAAGAGCCAGGAGTCCAAATCCAGAAAGTAAAGGAATCTAAAGTTTTTGGCAGTAATACAAAACTGAATTTGAAAATAGATGCTCAACTTTTCCAACATTTATAGTTGTTTCACTTGTCATAAACTTCATATAGTCATAATACTATTTATTTTAGTACTACCTACTTTAGAAAATGTTCTCTTTGTCTCACTGTTATGTCAGTCTGTTTTGTCCTTATCAATTCAAGGGCCACCATGTTGCATAAAATGGATGAGTGAAGGCATAATTTTAATACTCACCTTTGTCTCAAGATTATAATTGGGAGAATATCCAGATACATTAATATTTTTAATCTTAGGGTAGTTGGCACAACATTTGATCCTTGAAACTTAAAACAACAAAACCCTAAACGTATAGTATCTTATACAAAGCAGATCCCTTAGGTGAAGAATCTCAACAATTAGAGAATATATGAGACAAACTTACATGTCTTCTTCAAATTCATTTCTAAGAAAAATGCCAGCCCTGAATTACGAATGAACTTTCCAGACTTACTCCATGGATGCAGAGGAGTAATTCTGGGCCTGTGACTATGATAAGGTAATGGGACATCACAGACACACAGACCTGGTGATTGGCAGCCTTATCCCAAGTGAGGAACTGAGGGATGGCCCAACACTCATGCATTTTTGAAAAGGGCTATGATATTTAATGGATTATGTTTGTAAATGCCAAGTTTATATTCAAAAAGTAAATACCTTTGACATTAATTCAAAGCATGCATTAAATTTTAGGACTTATTTTTGCACTTCATCTAAACTTTAAAAAATTATATATTCTTCCTTAATTTATAAATTTGTAGAAATCATTGCTTATCCCACAGCCATGGCAGGACTTGCTGTGAAGTTCTGAAATTTTTCAGTGTTCTAAATTACTTTGTTTATATTTTGTAATTTATAAGGTGCATTCAGATAAGTTAATTCATTTTGATAATGTTTTTACATGTTGGTTGTTCAATTTCAGGGGTCATTAGAGCTATAACCTTCTTGCATTGGATCCTCAGTTTGAAAATGGAACTGAAAAAGTAATGACCCTGAACCTGACAATTGTATGAAAACTCTGTGCTTTTTTTAATGTATTTTTACCCACCATAGAAGACCTTCCCTCTCCCTCTCTAAAAAATAATTTTAGAAAAAAATAAGTATATTGAGTCTACAGTTTCAAAGACATCACAACTTAAGATTAAAAAAAAAGTGTTACGCCCAAGTTTTTGCATCCCAGAGACCACCAAGGAGCCAACATCAATGCAATCACATGAGGGTTTATTTGACAAGCTTAAGCTTGGGCCCAAGTATACCCTACACAATGGAGTAGGGACTTGGACCCTGAACCAGACTACAGTCAGAGTTTTTAAAGGCAGAGTAGGGGTGGACTTGGCGGTGTGTGAGGACAAAGAGGATATTCAGAAGGGTTATCAGGGTAAAGAAGACTGTTAGGATATTGGAGGCCTGGTTATTATCAAGCCAAGGCTGTTTTTCCCCCTAATGAGGCACTGACATGAAGACAATTGGGAGTTTCCTGGTGGAATGTCACATTCTTGTTATCAAGCTTCCTTGTTAGTGAGATTTAGGTTTAGAAGAAATTTAACTTTATTTACATTTCCTTCCACCTCAGCCTCGTTCAGTTTTATGGAGGAATGGGCTTGAGGAACTGAGTTATTTGCCTCTGGAAATTGGGCTATTGATAAGATAGCTTCTTTGTTGTAAATCACTGGGACATTTGTAAACCAAGGGAGACTCCTGTCTTGCAGGATTGTGATCTCTGCAAGTTAACTATTTGTTTTTCTTTTAGGGCAGCCAGGGCTGGCTGAGGAATGTCACACATAACACCAAGGGGCAGGGAGCAGGTAGAGAGGGGGTGCAAGGTGCCAGCTTTTGCTTTGTCAAGATGGCTGTACTTATGTCAGGGCTAGACTCGAGGTGGGTACAGCCTTGTTTTTCTTGGCCTCCGTAAACTAGTAACTTTAATATTAAATTAACTTCATAAATAATACATAAATATGACATAATTCTACATAAATAATAATACAAGCAGTATTTATGACACCAAAATGATATAAATTGTAGGAGAATAAAGACTGAGAAACACTATTCTACATGTCTGGACAACTGGCAGCTCTCTATCTAATTTGTGGTCATCCTCCAGGTTACCCCTGTGTAAACTGACAAAAGACAGTACCATTCTAATTCTTATGCATAATTTGGAGGCCCTGAATGGTAACGTGGAAAGGGATTCAATTATAATTCCAGCTCTGAGAGTTGTAAGATGTGTATACAACTGAAGGAACATTAAAGCTATCAGAGCAATTATTCCAAATCTAATAAATCAAATATATACATGAAATAAATCAGCTTGTTTTAAATACTCCAATACTGCATACCAATAATCAAATTATCTAATACCTTACAAATTAAGATATCGTGCCTCGAATCAATTATATATTTCAAAATTGAGATCACTCATCTTGTAGGAAAAAAATACATACTTCAGTTATGCACCTCTGGAGGACACCCTTCCAGATTACCTGAATCATCAACTCTCATTGTCTTTGAGCTATTTTGTAAAGCTGTGCATTGCAGGTGACTGCCATATTCTGAAGGTGTGTGTGTGTGGTGTCCTGACCTGGGTCCCCTGCCCCTAAATTCATGTGTTGAAATCTAACCCCCAAGGTGATGGTATTATGAAGTGGGAACTTTAAGAGGTGATTAGGTGGTGAGGGCAGAGTCCTCATGAATGGAATTAGTGTCCTTACAAAAGCAGCCTGAAAAAGTCTTTGCCTTTTCTATGATGTGAAGCTCCAAAGAAAAAATGGTGATCTAGGAAGCTGATGCCTCAATATTGGATTTCCTGGACTCCAATACCATGAAAAATAAATTTCCATTGTTTACAAGCTACCCAGTTTTTGGTATACTTGTTAAAGAAGCCCAAATAGACTAAACAGTAACTGATTGAAATGACAGATAATTGTCTATAGACATGCAAATTATGTTCTGCTCTATAGAGGTTCAATTGTGTACCCTTCTTGGGGGGGGGACAGTTTTTATATATTTCTTATCTATAAACTAAATATAACATCTGTCTGGTTCCCTCATGATTAAGAATTAGAGTAAAATTTTTAACATGTGTGCATTTTTGTATCTCTATGAGAGTCCTGGTTTTATCTGTTTTGAAAATCTTTTTACTAGCTATCTATATAAACACAGAGATTACCCCATGAACCCAAAATTTATTCTCAGAAATAAAATATTTAAACAGTGGCTTAAATCAGTGTCTCAAATGTTAGTGTGCTTTGAGAATTGTTGAGATGTATATACAAATAAAAGATGCATATACATATAAAATAAAAGATGCATATACAAATAAAAATAAGGGGCTTAATTCTCCTTGTTCAAAATAAGGGAAGAGACTTCTCTCCCCCACCCTTCTCTAAGAGTATTTATTTTAGAAAACTTGTAAGTTCTTTCTCTATTTTCTTTTACATATATATAGGATCTTTTTAAAAAGCTGAATAAACCTCTTGCTAACTTGAAGATAAGGAATGTCTTTCCTGGAGCTATCCTCTTTGAAATGTAATCCTCAAGGAAGATAACATCCTGTCTTCCAGTTTCTGTGCCTAGAGTAAGCCCTAACTTCAGGAGCATTGCTCCAAAACAATCACTTGTCATAAAAAATGTGACAAGTATATTGAGTCTTTTGTTTGTACTGAACATTCTGCCATGTCCATGGGGGATGCTTAAATTCATGCTTATTTTGCTTTTACTTTTGCAAACTAGTTTTTGTGAACCAGTCTAATGCAGTTAGGAAATATGGAACTGTTGAGGCCTCTTTTTTCCCTCTTCCCACCTCTTCTTCTCCTTTTCTCCCTCCTCTTTCCTCTTCCTTTTTATTCTCCCTTACACTGTCACTACTACCTTCTAATGAGAACAAGCCTCAGAATACACTGGAAACACACAGTAAGAATTTATTAGGTAGCCAGAAACAAACAGTTATACAATCTATCTTGCAGTAAACTGAGTGACGACCAAGTTTTCCACCATTTCTGGATTATTGGAAAGCCTTGCATGAAAGGTTTATCTGGGCAAATATGACAATGGTCTGGTAATAATATTCTGGTAGCCAGAGGAGTTGAAGCCTCTTAATCAGCAATGGGTACATTAATTTAGTTAAATAAAAGCACAGCAATTTTGCCAATCAAACTTCCTTTCTAAGGCTGGTGGATAAAGCAATGCGTATGCATTCTAACTTATGTTAGTAAGTGTAGCTTCAGGTGTTGATGGAAGGTCAAGATAGTGGAAACACCTGAGAGAGCTGCCTTGCAGAGGTGGCCTTTTAGATTACTGCAGAGTAGATCACCCCCAGAGTGTGAATTCTTAATTTGGGCAACTGCTGCCTCTAGGCCACAGTGGAATTGTAAAGTAAGTTTCTTACATCATAACACCAGTTAATCATGCTCTATCTGGGCATTTTAAGAATTTCACCATTATCCAATTTTTATCCATTTCCAACTTTTTATTTCCTGATTTGGAAAAGATGATATTAAACATTCCTTGGTTGTGAAGTTTGCTAATTTTCTACTTCATTCTTTATTATTCTTATCAGGTTCCGTATGCCCCCCCCCCCCCCCCCCAGTTTACTTCCCTGCTTTGGCCTCTGTAAGCATTGGATTTTGTCACTCCAGTCATTCTCATATCTGGCTACAGCCAGATATCTATATTGCAGGGGCTCATGTTTAAAGAACAGGTTTTAGGAAAGGATTAAAAGGCAAAAATGAGATCGCTGGTAATTTATGGTAAAGGCAAAGGTATAAGAGAGTGGGGGTGAGAAATGGAGAGGAAGACAGGCAGAAGGAGATGGTGTGATAGAACCCAGAGTTCAGGTGGCAGATGCCAAAAATAAATTTACCTATTAAAGAAATTGCTGACAGCTGCTTCTAGATTTACGTTTCAATTAGGGACATAAAATTTTTTTAAAGTAAAAGCCGGAGAAAGAAATTAAATAAGCAATGATGCTTTCAGAGAAGTAACATACTAATAGTTTTATATCATGATTATACAATTATGTTATTACTCTCAAATCGTATTTGATGCTGGACAAAATAGAATTATTTTGTGAGTAATGGCTATCTGCCATATGAAGGGATAGATATTCCAAACTTTTCCTGTTTTTCTTTATTGTGTGCATGCTAAAATGTATTATTTACTGCAACGTATTTTGCAAAAAGGACAAAATGGCAAAAGGGCTATCCTTTGTCCACTTAATGTGAATAATTATAACTGATTTAAAGGTTCTTTGTGTAAAAAGCAACACGTCATGCAGAGAGAAATTCTAATAAAAATTAATGTAATTTTTACTAATTTCTAAGTTTTATAACTTACTGCTCTTATGCAAAAATATATATGTCAACCTCAGCTTTTATGGACTTCAAAAAATAGAATTATTTATTAACGGGAAAATAATATCCTTGTGGTACTTTGTTGAAATTAGAAGAGGCCTGGATGCCGATTTTTCTCTTTTGTCACTCATTGGTTAAAACAGAACCACCATTTCCCCCCACCCTTGTAATTATATAACAGCAACTTTTAATACCTGGTGACTAAAATCTGACAAAACAAAATGAGTATTTCCTAACCAATTCTATTAGAAGATAGCTTTTGGGGGGAATAAAAATGAAAAATCATGAAAAAGTGTTAAAATGGGACTTTATACAGACTGAAGCTAAAGCCTAAAATCCCAGAATTTTCATTAATGGGGGCAGGGGGCAACCTCGTAAATCAAGTTGTCCAAGACTCCATTGTTTTTAATCTAGGGTTTTTCCTGCAACAAACAAAAATAATGTTAGTCAATTTATCTTTTTATTGTTTCTAATAAATATGATGACACATAATCCTGATAAAATATATTATATAATAATAAATATTTTTATTTTTTCCTGCATCCTGGACAGATAATACAATGACAAATAGTTGATTTGCATACTTAGTGCTAAAAAATATGGAAAGACCCATTAAAGATAATGGGTTCAAAGGGATAGTTCAATAGAATAATACTAAATTAACTAGGGATCAATTCTTTTAAAGATCTTATTTATTTATTTGAGAGAGAGAGAGACAGATTTAGATAGTGACATAGATAGTGAGAGAGAGCACAAGCCGGGAGGAGAGGGAGAAGCAGGCTCCCCACTGAGCAAAGGAGACTGACGTGGTTTGATTCCCGGGACACTGGGATCATGATCTGAGCTGAAGGCAGACATTTAACCAACTGAGCCACCTCAGAGGCCCTAGGGATTGATTTTCTAAATTATAAAATTCTAAAAGAAATTATTGTATATTATAAAATTATAATTATATAAATATAAATTTATATTAGAAATTAATTATAAAAGAAATAATAAGTAAAATAAAGAAATAAAAGAAATAGTAGAAAATTTATAGCATCAAAAGTATTAAAAAATACCCAAAAGTTAACATGAATCTAAAACACACATATAAGTACTAGTGATATTTTTATGTATTTTCTCTTCACATGAGTATCTGTAGAATATTCATATATATTCAAAATTATATTACATACATATAGGAGATATATATATATATGCACACAAGCATAAAAATACAAGAAATCTTCAAAATTATGATTTTACCTCTGATAATTTCTTTCATATAGATTTAAGTGAAATAAGTAGATCAAGCAAAATAAATATTTTAAATCTACTGATAAATATTGGCAAATTAGTTTCAAGAAAGACTGTACCAATTTACTATCCAACCAGCAGTTTCCCAGAGAGTTAAGCAGTCAACTATGCCAGTTTAGTCGTAATGTTACATGCAAACTATTTCAGAAAGCTAAAGGTGCACAATCATCCCATTCTCTAATAGACACTTCAGAGAAAAACATAAATTTCTTTGGAAAAAATTTCTGGCATTTAAGAATCCTATTTGCAAGAAATGCTTTTTTGTTTTGTTTTGTTTTTTAGGAATTCTAATATTTATTTCCTAACTTTCTTTTTAAAATAATAGATCCACAGTTAAGAAAATCTACATAAGTGTATTACATTTGAATAAAAATTGTAATTATTCCCAGTACTACAGAGCCATTGAATCTGCGCATGAACAGGACATCAAAATACAAATTACCAAATTAGATATTGTAGACCTTATTGTTTAGAACACTTCAGTAGTCATTAGTGCTATTCCATAAATGTTTCCAGTTCTCCTCTTTATGGGTCACATAGTAACATTGAACATCTTTGCTCTGTGAAGGTAGGTGTGCCTAAATTAATTGCTTTAGCCAATTGAATATGAGCAGAAGTGAGGGATGTATCTCTTTTAGGCAGAAGCTTTAAATGGCAGTTCTTGATTCACAGCATGTATTGAAATGAGTTCTCCATCAGCCTAGCTCCTGAGTGACTTAACATTAGCAGAGCTTCCCTGAGGACCTGAGTTGGATAGGACATATGTATAGGAAATAAAATTTCATTAATTTACTGAATTTTTAAAGTTATTTTCTATAACACATAAAACTATCCTGACTAATACACAAAGTGGCTTAACATATGGTTAGTTGCCTTATGGTGGGTGGAAAGAGCATTGAGGAAACTGATATTGGAAGTCTGGAAAAAATATTACAATCCATTATGTAGTGGCAACATATTTAACAAAATTCTCACAATTATTTGTTTGGGAAGAATAACTCCTATGAGAAGATGTTGGAAAAAGAAATGTTGGGGGCACCTGGGTGGCTCAGTGAGTTAAAGCCTCTCTCTGCCTTGGGCTCAGGTCATGATCCCAGGGTCCTGGGATCGAGCCCCACATCAGGCTCTCTGCTCAGCGGGGAGCCTGCTTCCCTCCCTCTATCTGCCTGCCTCTCTGCCTACTTGTGATTTCTATCTGTTAAATTAAAAAATAAAATCTTAAAAAAAAAAAAGAAATGTTAGTATTGTGTTTTAGTTGTTGGTAGGATTTGGGCAAGGGACTATGGGAGATAATAGCTTAGGATAAAAAGAATGGGGGTGACTGACTTTCAGTCATTTAAGCGTCTGCCTTCAGTCCAGGTCATATATGATCCTGGGTCCTGGGATGGAGCCCCACGTGGGACTCCCTGCTCAACTGGGAGCTGGCTTCTCCCTCTCCCTGCTCCCACCCCACTTCCTCCACCCCTGCTCATGCTGTCTCTTGCTAGCTCTCCCTCTCTCTCCCCTCTAATAAGTAAGTAAACAAAAAATTTTTAAAGTAAAATCTTTTTTAAAAAAGGATAAAAAGAATGACTGGATTGCAAGCAAAGAAGAAAAGGGACTTTCAGAAATTTGGTGAATTGCAGTTCTAGAATACAGAACTCCTTCACAAATCTAAGTAGAAAATGACATAGAGAAGGCCTTTAATGACAAAGGCTAATTTAAACTGAGCTTTGTCATGAGGGCAGCACTCTTAAAACATAGTCTCAAATTCCTTGACACTCTTCCTGTTGAAAGGTAGGGGCTACTACCCAACCTCTTCAATTTGCATGCGTTTGTGATCATTTTAACCAATACATTGTGGCAGAAGGTATGCTCAATGACTTGCAAGACCAGGTCAGAATCCTCACTGTCTGGAGGTTTCTGTTTGGAAGGGCCCCTGCAGATCGCAGCCAACATAGTACGAGAAACCCACGCCACACAGGTCAGGTGTTAGTGCTCCAGTAAACATTTCCACCTGAGCCAGCTTTTCAGTCATCTTAGCCCAAGCAGTAGCGTTTTTGTTTTTTTTTTTTTTTTTTTGATGTGTTAAAATATACATAAAATGAAGTTCACCTAAACTGTTTTTGAATGTGTAGTTCTATGGCATTATATATATTCATACTGTGTGCAACCAACCTGCCATCCATCCCCAGAACTTTGTCATCCTTTCAAATGGAAACTGTGTCCATGAAACAGTAACTTTCCATTTCTCCCCTCCCACCAGCCCTTGGCAACCACCATTCTACTTTCTATCATCAGCCATCTACGTAGAGAAGTTACCGAGTAAGTGCATCCATCCTTCAGCTCCAGTTGTTCCAGCTGAGGCCCCAGAGACCTTAGAAAATGGTCTTCCCTGCTGTGTCTTTTCCAACTTCCTGACCCATAGAACCCATGAATATAATCAAATAGTTTTTGTTTTATACCACTGATTTAGGGATGATTTATTTCACATCAAAGACAATTGGAGTAGTATGGCTGTCACAGTCATTGTTAAAATCTCTGAAAGTATTAGAATGTCTCACACGTGATGAGCACTGGGTGTCATACGCAGCTAATGAATCATTGAACACCAGATCAATAACTAATGATGTACTATATAGTGGCTAACTGAACATAAATTTTTTTTTTTTTTTTTAATCTTGTAGTGGGAGGGCACCTGGGTGGCTCAGTGGGTTAAGCCTCTACTTTCGGCTCAGGTCATGATCTCAGGGTCCTGGGATCGAGTTCTGCATCGGGCTCTCTGCTTGGCAGGGAGCCTGCTTCCTCCTCTCTCTCTCTGGCTGCCACTCTGCCTACTTGTGATATTTCTGTCAAATAAATAAATAAAATCTTAAAAAAAAAATTCTCGTGGTAAAGAGCCATCTAAGGGTGTGACATCTAGTCAAGTTTTTTTTTTTTTTTAAGATTTTATTTATTTATTTGACAGACAGAGATCGCAAGTAGGCAGAGAGGCAGGCAGAGAGAGAGAGAGGAGGAAGTAGCTCCCTCCTGAGCAGAGAGCCTGATGCAGGGCTTGATCCCAGAACCCTGGGATCATGACCTGAGCTGAAGGCAGAGGCTTTAACCCATTAAGCCACCCAGGTGCCCTTCTAGTAAAGTATTTTAACTGGACAAAGTAGCTCAATAAAAAGAGATTTAAGGTTTAAATTATTAACATATTCACATTTAAGTCAAAATAAGAAGGGGGAGTGGGAGGTAAGAAATCCAAGGATAATAAGGATAATTTGCCTCACTGGAGGCAAATAGATATGGAGGTCATTGAGTTTTTAAAGAAGATCTTAAGGAAGATTTGGGGAAGTTTCTCAGATTTAGGAATGAGATCTATCACTAAAAGTTTTTGCATTTCTTTGAGGTCCGTCATTCTCTAGGATCTTAAAGATGGCACTTTCTCCAATGCCCATTAGAGATATAGCCAGGCACCATAAGGGAAAGAAAGAACCCCACAAAGAGCAGAGTCTATGGAGTAGAGGACCCACTCACAGAAGAGGGGCTTTACTAGAGAACATACTGGCTCTCTGCCCAGCTGATTTCACCGGGTCATCCACAGCACTCATCTTTCCTTTTCTGAAACAGGTGTTTATTGCATTATCTCATCCCTAATATGCTAGTGTATATTGAGTTTGGGGGTACATATATAACTTGCCTCTGCAGTTCATAAATGAGCAATAGGAGACATAATGAGACCTAATATAAAGACTATCAATCATCTATTACACAGAGATCCTGAACTTTGAGCTTGATGCTGTAACTAAATGGAATTTTGATTTTCTTTCTTGGGAAGTTTGTGAAACTATTTCACAGGTAAAGGGAAATGAAGTGAATATTTAGTGATTAGGAAGTTGAATTATCACCACAATTTATTTGTTCTCCTTTATGAATGTGTGATATGATTGTGCTTTCTACTCCTTTTTTTTTTTAGATTTATTTTTATTTTTTATCTTTTTAAGGAATCTCTGTGGCTAACATGGGACTCAAACTCACGACCCCAGAAAATCAAGAGTTGCACACTCTATTATATGACTGAGCCAGCCAGATACCCCTTTACTCCTCTGAATTTAGATAATCCTATTTGAATTGTTCTGGCCAAAAAAAAAAAAAAAAGACTGAAAATGGTAAAAGTTTTAGCTCTGACATCTTTAAGATTCAGTGGATGATTTGCCAGTTTTCCCCCTTATAGGATACATGAGTCAAAGAAGAATTTTTATCAGCCCGAGTAATTAAAAGAATGTGATGTATACAGGCCCCCCACTCTCCTGATTTAGACACGTAACAGGAATAAAAATGAACTTCTGTTGTGTTAGACTTCTGAAATTTGAGGATTGTGTTAACACAAAATAACCTCACCCATTTGGACTCATGCGGGTTTTCACTGTAAATCACACTTCATTTCTGATTTAGCTTTTAAAGGGAATATTTAATTACATATATGTATAAATATGATGTAGAACAATTAAAAAAATTCCATTCAGAGCAACTTATTAGAAATTCTTTACTGTATGGGGCGCCTGGGTGGCTCAGTGGGTTAAGCCGCTGCCTTCGGTTCAGGTCATGATCTCAGGGTCCTGGGATCAAGCCCCACATCGGGCTTTCTTCTCAGCAGGTAGCCTGCTTCCCTTCCTCTCTCTCTTCCTGCCTCTCTGCCTATTTGTGATCTCTGACTGTCAAATAAATAAATAAAATATTAAAAAAAAAAGAAATTCTTTACTGTATTTTTAGTAGTCCTCCCCAAATTTAATTATGTGTACAGTATATTTTATATCACATAATATTGCCTTTCAGTGCTACTTTAGTAGTAATTTAGGAAAGGCTCAGAGCATTAAAGCTACACTTTTTTAAAAGATTTTATTTATTTATTTGGCAGACAGAAAGAGAGGAAGGGAAGCAGGCTCCTCACTGAGCAGAGAGCCTGACACGAGGCTTGATCCCAGGACCCTGAGATCATGACCAGAGCTGAAGGCAGAGGCTTAACCCTCTGAGCCACCCAGCTACCCCAAGGCTACATTTTGAGACAAATATTATTGTAGTTATTCTAGTCAAGTCATTCCAAGAGTTAGTAGTTGTACCAAAAAAAGTACTTTAAACTCAGGGCTCTTTTGATAGCTGATATAGTCATGTCAGCTGGTTAAGTAGATACAGACAGAAGATAAATTGTTATATATAGACATTCAACTAAATAGATAGAAGCTTTTTTTGGTTATATAGAGACGCTCTGTCAAGAATTATTTAGGGATATTTGCAAACGACATATCAGATAAAGGACTAGTGTCCAGAATCTATAAAGAACTTAGCAAACTCAACACCCAAAGAACAAATAATCCAATCAAGAAATGGGCAGAGGACATGAACAGACATTTCTGCAAAGAAGACATCCAGATGGCCAACAGACACATGAAAAAGTGCTCCATATCACTCGGCATCAGGGAAATACAAATCAAAACCACAATGAGATATCACCTCACACCAGTCAGAATGGCTAAAATCAACAAGTCAGGAAATGACAGATGCTGGCGAGGATGTGGAGAAAGGGGAACCCTCCTACACTGTTGGTGGGAATGCAAGCTGGTGCAGCCACTCTGGAAAACAGCGTGGAGGTTCCTCAGAATGTTGAAAATAGAACTGCCCTATGACCCAGCAATTGCACTATTGGGTATTTACCCTAAAGATACAAATGTAGTGATCCAAAGGGGCACATGCACCCGAATGTTTATAGCAGCAATGTCCACAATAGCCAAACTATGGAAAGAACCTAGATGTCCATCCACAGATGAATGGATCAAAAAGATGTGGTATATATACACAATGGAATACTATGCAGCCATCAAAAGAAATGAAATCTTGCCATTTGCGACAACATGGATGGAACTAGAGCGTATCATGCTTAGCGAAATAAGTCAAGCAGAGAAAGACAACTATCATATGATCTCCCTGATATGAGGAAGTGGTGATGCAACATGGAGGCTTAAGTGGGTAGGAGAAGAATAAATGAAACAAGATGGGATTGGGAGGGAGACAAACCATAAGTGACTCTTAATCTCACAAAACAAACTGAGGGTTGCTGGGGGGAGGGGGTTTGGGAGAAGGGGGTGGGATTATGGACATTGGGGAGGGTATGTGCTTTGGTGAGTGCTGTGAAGTGTATAAACCTGGTGATTCACAGACCTGTACCCCTGGGGATAAAAATATATGTTTATAAAAAATAAAAAGTTAAAAAAATAAATAAATAAAAAAAAAAATAAACCCCCCCCCAAAAAAAAAAAAAAAAAGAATTATTTAGGGGAAGTATAAAATAAATCAATAGAATTTTCAATATCTGTAAATCCCATTCTTAGTTCAATTTCCTGGTCTATTCTTTTTAATAAGATTCCTGCTGTTTTTCTACCACATATTATAAGCTTTTGTACATTTTTCCTTAATTACTTGCTATTTTATTTCTAGACTAGTTTTTAAGTCATTTGTGGAAGGAACGCAATGATCAATATTTGCTTATAAATTCTTTAATCTTACTGTATTTTTATGGAGTGTTATTGTGTATGTGTGTGTGTGTGTGTGTGTATGCATGTGTGTTTGCATGCATGTTTACATGCGTTTTTGAGAGTTTGAGCACCCTCTTTTATTTAGTTCCTTCAGAAACTCAAATATTTTCAGGGTCATTTTTTTTTCTAACTGGATATATACATTTATAATAATGTTAATGTTAGCTATTTCAGCTTTAATAGAATGGGCTTCCAAACTGGAAGAGATAAATCCAACTGTTTTGTTATAGCTTAATGAATTTATTGTTTGAAACATTTATAAAACTGATACCTTTTAACTACTTGAGAAAAATCTACGAATAGCACCAACACAGTAATAGCTATTACTTCATTTCTTTAAACACTAAAAATCTTAGAATAGAATTAGTCTTGTTCATTTGTTTGGAAAAAAATGTCTTGCTTCAGAGAGCAGTACATAAACACAACTTTTTTTTTTTTTAATGATATTTTATTTATTTATTTGACAGAGATCACAAGTAGGCAGAGAGGCAGGCAGAGAGGAAGCAGCAGGCTCCCCCCGGAGCAGAGAGCCTGTTGCGGGGCTTGATCCCAGGAACCTGGAACCATGATCTGAGCCGAAGGCAGAGGATTTAACCCACTGAGCCACCCAAGTGCCCCTAAACACAACTTTTGACATTGCATGTATTTAAATTATCATATTAAGAATCTGTTTAATGTAAAAATAGAGTTTGAAGTAGACCCACTTGCTACATTAGTTGAATTTTGTGTTCTGTTCTTTAATATGGTCAGTGATTAACTATGACCCTCCAGGTGAATGGTAAAGATAACCATTTAGTGTAACTTACACATTTATCATTAACCTTCTTGATGCACAAAAGTTCAGTGTTTAATTTGTCACTAAGAATTTACCTGTTTTTTAAAAAATGTCATGCTGCTAGAAGGGCTATTATTGCATACTTTGAAAACAGTAAATAAATAGGTGTAGATTTGCATCATACAATAATGGCAACAGGGCGGCAGCAGCAGGCAGCAAGCGTGCTCAAACAACTCTATACACATAATTACAGGACTGCTTAGCCTTTATTTCTAACCACTTCAAATCCGCCCCACCTATAATTTCCTTTGTTACCCACTGACCTCAGTCATTAAAGGCTTTATACCTCTCAAAAACCACAAAATTGTGCTTCTGGTTTTTTTCTTTCCTTTTTTTTTTCTTTTTAAGATTTTATTTATTTATCTGACAGAGATCACAAGTAGGCAGAGAGGCAGCCAGAGAGAGAGGGGGAAGCAGGCTCCCCGCTGAGCAGAGAGTCTGATGTGGGACTGATCCCAGGACCCTGAGATCATGACCCGAGCCAAAGGCAGAGGCCTAACCCACTGAGCCACCCAGGTGCCCTTGCTTCTGTTTTCTGAGTAAGCTAAAGAGAAAGATGATGAGCTGAGAATGAGAAGAAGAAAGGTATTTATTTTCAACAAAAATTATTGAAGACTTTAACTTGCATTGGCCAGACTTGACCACTCCCGTACTGTTCACCTTCTTTTAGTAGTTTTGAGAAAAAGGGGTCTTATCCGGGGACTGGTCATGTGTTGTCACTTTGTATGCTACTTCTCTGTATCACATGATGATCACCGGCCCTCCTAGTTTTATCTAGGCCCTACATTCTTTACCTATCTGATAACAAAAAGAAAAGCTTGAACACTTTGTCTTCTTTTTGTTCTGCTACAAAATCTTCACCGTCACTGCCCACACAATTCTTTAACACACTACAACCTAAGACTGAACAGCTATAGCGGACTCCATTGAATGGCAACATACCTTGAAATGAGTTACTGCTTTGGAGAAAATAGATGTTACCTACATTTGACTGCTTTATATTCTAAAGGAAAAGAATAAACAAGGAGTTCTTTTTGTTGGTTAATCTTGTTCTTAGATCCTCTGTCTTACAGTCCACCAATCTTCCTTTCTCAATATTGGGATTTTTTTCTTAGAATACCTTGGAAAACTCCCTTAATCTTCCATTTACTTGTTCATTATTTATTCATTCAGTAGAATATATATTGAGTTTTTACTGTATGTCTAATAACAGCAAGTAATGAGATAGAAGAGTAAGGAAAGGGGGTCTGTTGCAGACCCCTACTCTTGTAGAGCTTACAGGGAAGAGGTAGAGCAGAAAATATTCAAATAAATACATAAAACAAATTTAAATTAAAAATGGAGAAAAATGCTGCAAGGAAGAATAAACTAAAGTGCTAAAGTGGACCATTGGAAAATTGTACCATGTCAACTAAGCTGATGTTAGCATGTGTGCCAAATATTTAACAAGGGCAATGGAATTTGCAGCTAAGTGGATGGAACTAGAGAGTATTATGCTATGTGAAGTAAGTCAGAGAAAGACAAATAACATGATTTCATTCATATGTGGAATTTTAGAAACAAAACAGATAAACATAGGGGAAGAAAAAAAAGAGAGGCAAACCATAAAATAGACTCTTAAGGGTTGTTGAAGGGGAGGTGGGTGAGGTAATGAATTAAATGGGTGATGGGCATTAGGAGCGCCACTTGTAGGGACCCCTGGGTGGCCCAGTCGATTAAGCATCTGCCTTCAGTTCAGGTTAGGATCCCAGAGTCCCAGGATTGAGCCCCACATCAGGCTCCCTGCTCAGCGGAGAGCCTGCTTCTCCCTCTGCCCCTCACCCTCTTTGTGCTCTTTCTCTCTCTCTCACGAATATATAATTTTTTTTTAAAGGAAGGCACTTGTTGTGATGAACACTGGGTGTTATATGTAAGTAATGAATCACTGTATTCTACTTCTGAAACTAATATTGGATTATATGTTAACTATATTTTGTGTGTGTGTGTGTGAGTACTAAAATTATATTTGACATTTTTATTTTAGTGTGCAAAAACAAAAACAAGCAAACAATAACAATAAAAACCTGAAATAGGCTTGTCAAATGATCTAAATTCATCCTTTCCAGAGAAGCAGAAAATAGATCATCTTGCTTCACTGCTGGCTTGTGTTCTGCTGTGTTTTGATCCCTCTTTGAGGCGTAGTCTGGATCATTTTCCTCATCTCCTTGTTCTTCTCCTTTCTTCTTTATCATCATCACCGTTGTCGTCATCATCATCATCATCTTCTTCAATAGCTTCTCCAGTAAAGTATAACACTGACCTTGGTATTAAACACGTACATAAAAAGTGACCAATTTCAAAGTCGGCATCAGGGATAACTTCAGCATCACCGCCCAAATCTCCACTCGCGGGAACTTCAGGAAGGACAAAACAAACAAACAACCCCCCCCCCCCAAAACCAAAACAAAACTGAAGAAAGAGTCATTGGAAACTGTTCTGGTCACAGTATGAACTGTCCCAAATCCCTTGCGATTCTGCTTCTTCTTAGTGGTTTTCAAAGTGACATTCTTTCCTTTTTTCCAGTCTGACACCCTGTAAAACCCATAATTTCTGGTCCATCAAAAGAAAAGGGGTAAGAATCATCTGGTTCTGACCTCATCCTATATGTCTTTGTCAACATTTCATTTGTGAAATATTTAGTGGGTTCAAGGGGAGATTCTAAGACAAAGTTCATGAACTGGCCAGTATCTGAGAACTTCGCTTTAAAATCTCTCAAGTGCTTCGGAATAGATTCGTCTTGTTCCTGAGACATATCACTAAGCAAGTCAGCATTCTTCTTCATTTTTTTATTTTTTTAAGATTTTATTATTTATTTATTTATGAGAGAGAGAGAGAGAGACCTAGAGAGAGAGTATGTGTGCGAGGAGGAGCACAGGGATAGGGACAAGCAGACTCTGCCTTGAGTGTGAGCCCCATGCAGGACTCCATGACCCTGAGATCCAAGACCTGAACCAGACCAAGAGTCCAGTGCTTAACACACTGAGCCTCCCAGACACCCCACAAGTAAATATTCTTAAAAACAGTCTACCAGAATTCATGAATTCCCTTGGGGTCTTCTTTTTCTTCATCCTTTTTCTCATCTTCAATCTTGTCTTTTTCTTTTAGTTCCCCTGAAATTTCATCCTCCTCATCTGGTTTTCATTCACATTCTTCTTCCATAGGTTCATAAATTGTCTTAATGATCTCAAGCTTATCAAGTAGAGGCTGATAGAGAACGGCATACTTTCTCTCAAGATTGCGAGCTTCCTCATAGAATTTGGTTTCTATCTTTGCACATTTAACTTGAAGGTTTTTGAAAGTATTTACTCGTATTTTTACTGCCCTAGGCAAACTTTCAATGTATCTTGGTGTTTCTACCAGATATCAAGTCTCTCTCTCTCTCTCTTTTTTTTTTTTTTTTTTAAGATTTTATTTATTTATTTATTTGACAGCCAGAGATCACAGGTAGGCAGAAAGGCAGGCAGAGAGAGACCGGGAAGCAGGCTCCCTGCCGAGCAGAGAGCCTGATGCGGGACTCAATCCCACGACCCTAGGATCATGACCTGAGCTGAAGGCAGAGGCTTTAACCCGCGAAGCCATCCAGGTGCCCCGACATCAAGTCTCTCTTGAAGGGCTGGAAGAATCTGAGGATTTTATGTTGTCTGGACAGGTAGAGGACATGCTTTGATTACTGTTTCTTTGCCAGCTTCTTCTGCTACTTCTTCAACATCATCCAAATCTTGATCAAATTCATACTGTTCTTTGTTGTCCATGTCTGCCATATTGTAAGAACTCCAAATATTGGTGGCTAGCACGGGAAGCCAGGATGCCGGAGCTGTGCAGGTAGTGACTCAGGATGACAGAGGCGACGGTGGCGTGGGGAGGAGCAAGAGGTGGTGTCCTGAGCAGACGGCTCTAAAAAAATCAACAAACTAGAATTTAAATAAAAACCTGAAATAAGGGGAATAGCAGAGAGAGAGAAAAAAAAGTCATATTGGAGTCAACAACATATGTAATATTCCTATATGGGGTGGTAGAATAAAGAATGCAAGCCTACAAGAGAATCAATATGGCTAATTGAAAATCAAAATAGTATAGTAAGAGGTGAGGCTGGGCTGTAGGTAGGTGCCAGTGGATGCACAGTTGTCTGTAATATTTGCGTTCACCGGGTTAACTGGAGCATGACTAAATGATTTTGAGTGGAGAGAATGTCATGGTTTGCATTTTGAAAAGATGACTCCATAGGCATTGTGTAAAAGAGAGGATAGAAGCTGCAAGGTAGATGTAGGTAGAGGCTCTTGATTTCAATTATCCTAGCATCCTAGCATGGCCACAAGTTGTTATTATATCACAGGAGTTGGGCATGGAGAGAAGAAGGTGAATTTACAAGATATTTAGGAAGCGAAGTACATTAAAACATGAGGGATAGGTGTCAAGAATAATGCTTAATTTTCTACCTTGTCCAGTTGAATAGGTGATAAGATTTACTTGAAATCAGAAGCACTATAAGAGAGACAAATTTGAAATAGTTTTCCACAGTTTTAGATGTCTAGAAAAATTGAGCAGACAGTACAGAGAATTCTCACATACTCCCTCTTGCTCACACACAGTTTTTTTCTATTATTATACCTTTAGTGTGGTACATTTGTCACAGTTAATGGATGAAAACTGATACATTACGAAGCAAAGTCATAGTTTACTTCAAGGTCCACTCTGCGTTTTACAGTTCTATGGGTTTTGACAAATGCCTAGTGCCACATATTCGCCATTACACTATACCCTCATTTCTTTTTAATCACAGAATAATATTACATTGTATGATTGTACCAGTTTATTTATCCACTCATCTGCTGAAGAGTATCTTTTTTTTTAAAGATTTTATTTATTTATTTGACATATAGAGATCACAAGTAGGCAGAGAGAGAGGAAACAGGCTCCCTGCTGAGCAGAGAGCCTGATGTGGGGCTCGATCCCAGGATCCTGAGATCATTACCTGATCTGAAAGCAGACACTTAGCCCACTGAGCCACGCAGGCGCCCCTCTACTGAAGGATATCTTGATTACTCCCAGTTTGGGGTGATTATGAATTAAGCTCCTATAAACATTCATGTGCAGATTTTTGTGTGAATGTAAGTTTTCAGTTCAACTGGGTAAATGCCTAGGAATGTGAATGCTAAGTAAGTACAGTAAGTATGTACAGTAAGACTATGTTTAGCTTGGTAAGAAACTGCCAAACTGTCTTCCAAAGTGGCTGTACTATTTTGCATTCCCACCAGCAATGAATGAGTGCTCCTGTTATTCCATATCTTTGTCAGCATTTGGTATTGTCATTTTGTTGTTGTTGTTCAGAAGATTTGTGTAAGCACAAATTGAAATATAACTCTATGAATAATTGACTGGATTTCCAATTTAAATGGCTTATATTTTTCTCAGTAGCATATGTTATTTAAAAAAAAATTCATGAAGTTGAAAAGCATGTAAAAACCAGGATTGCTGAGATAAAGGAAATCTAACTCATATCAAGACATTTCCATTATATAAATAATTAACAATGAAAGTGACATATATTTTAACATTAGATATTTTAAAACCATTTTAAATATATTTGGAGCTCAGAACATTTAGTTTTGTTTTGTTTTATTTTGTTTTGTTTTTTTAAAGGAAGTTGTAGCTGAAACTTAAGAATTAGTGATGGAACATTCCTGCTGTCCCCCTGGTGCTATGATCTGCATAGTGTTGCATTTCACAGAAACTAGTCAGGTCTCATGCAAAATGACAGTGTTACCTGGTAGGAATACCTAGCTTTGTACCTCATGACCTGAGTGGGGAAAGATGAAATCTTCCCACTTGGATACAGTTTTTACTGGAATAGCAGAGAGAGCCCTCTAACATCTGAATACATGCATAATGAGTTCAGCAAAGAGCAGTAACCACAAAACAGCTCTTAGAATGTGTATAGTGTGAGGTCTCTTTGAATGCTTAGGGGCAAAAGTTATTTATCATAGGAAGCCATATGAACAGCCAGAGAGAGAGCATTTACAAAAGAGATGATGAAATGTGAAGAAAAAATATATTTCAGAAGGGGAGACAAACTTGCTAAAAATAGCTCTGACTATATCAGAGGGAGACATGGGAACCCTCAGGCCAATTTTCTGGTCCACAAATGTGCTTTATTTCCTATATAATGTTCCAAAATAATTTAAACTAACATTTATTTTGTTCCAGCTTATTTTAATATAATTGTCATGTAACATTTTGTAAATTTAAGGGATATGCTGTCGGGATTTGATACATTTATAAATTGTGAAATGATGACCACTGTAGGGTTATTTAACTGTTCTATTACTTCCCATAATTACCATTTCTTTTTTGTGGTGGGAACATTTAAGATTTACTCTCTAACAACATTCAAGTGCATACAAAGTGTTTTTAACCATAATCCCCATGCTCTATGTTAATCCCCAGAATTTATTCATTTTATAATTGAAAGTTTGTATCCTTTGACTTATATCTCCCTATTTACTCTGCTCCCCCAAGCCCCTTCCAGCCATCATTCTGATCTCTGTTTCTATGAGTTTGGTTTCTATAGATTCCACATATAAGTAATATCATACAGTATTTCTCTTTCTCTCTCTGGCTTATTTCACTTTGCATAAATAATATTCCATCATATGTATAAATGTATTGTGTCTTCATTATCCATTCATCTACAGATAGACTTTTCAATTGTTGTGATATCTTTGCTATTATGAATATTGTAAGATACATGGCAGTACAGATATCTCTTTGAGGTTCTGATTTCATTTCCTTTGGATATATACCAAAAGTGGGATTGCTGGGTCATATAGTACTTCTGTCTTTAATTTCTTAAGAAACCTATGTACTATTTCACATAACTGCCCCAATTTACATTCCTACCAGTAATGCACAAGAGTTCTCTTTTCTCCACATCCTCACCATCGCTTGTTATCTCTTATCATTTTGATACTAGCCATTCTAACGTGTTTAAGGTGGTATTTTACTATGGTTTTAATTTGCATTTCCCTCATTAATGTTGTTGGGTATCCTTTCATGGACCTATTGGCCATTTGTATATATTCTTTGGGGAAACGTCTGTTCAGTTCCTCTGCCCATTTTAAAATTAGATTGTTTGTTTACTATTGATTGGATGAGTTCCTTATATGTTTGGGATATTAACTCCTTATCAGCTGTATGATTTGCAAATATTTTCACCCATTCCTTGGGTTGTTATCTGTTCAGTTTGTCAATTGTTTCTTTTGCTGTAAAGAAGCTTTTTAGTTTTATGTAGTTCCATTTATTCAGTTTTACTTTTGTTGCTTGTCTTTGTGGTGTCATAACCAAAAAATCATTGCTATGACCAATATCAAGGAGATTTTTCCATATATTTTCTTCTAGGAGCTTTATGGTTTCAGGTTTTACCATTGAGTTTTTAACCCATTTCAAGTTCATTTTTATGAGTGTTGTAAAATAGGAATCCAATTTAATTCTTCTGCATGTGTTTATTTAGTTTTCTTTTATTTATTTATTTATTTATTTTTTTATTTTTTATTTTTTATAAACATATATTTTTATCCCCAGGGGTACAGGTCTGTGAATCACCAGGTTTACACACTTCACAGCACTCACCAAAGCACATACCCTCCCCAATGTCCATAATCCCACCCCCTTCTCCCAAACCCCCTCCCCCCAGCAACCCTCAGTTTGTTTTGTGAGATTAAGAGTCACTTATGGTTTGTCTCCCTCCCAATCCCATCTTGTTTCATTGATTCTTCTCCTACCCACTTAAGCCCCCATGTTGCATCACCACTTCCTCATATCAGGGAGATCATATGATAGTTGTCTTTCTCTGCCCTATGACCCAGCAATTGCACTATTTGGTATTTACCCTAAAGATACAAACGTAGTGATCCAAAGGGGCACATGCACCCGAATGTTTATAGCAGCAATGTCCACAATAGCCAAACTATGGAAAGAACCTAGATGTCCATCAACAGATGAATGGATCAAGAAGATGTGGTATATATACACAATGAAATACTATGCAGCCATCAAAAGAAATGAAATCTTGCCATTTGCGACAACATGGATGGAACTAGAGCGTATCATGCTTAGCGAAATAAGTTTATTTAGTTTTCTATCAGCACTTAATGAAGATGCTGTCTTTCCCCCCAGAGTATTCTTGGCTCCCTTGTCAAATATTGGCTGACCATGTATTCAAGGGCTTATTTCTGGGGTCCCTGTTCTGTTCTATTGATCTATGTGCTTTATAGCATTTTAAACTGTTTGATTATTATAGCTTTGTAGTATAGTTTGAAATTAGGAAATGAGATGCTACCAGATTTGTTCTTTCTCAGGATTGTTTAGGCTATTCAGGGTCTTTATGGTCCCATACAGATTTTAGGATTGTTTTTCTATTCCTATGAGAAATGCCATTTGAATTTTGATAGGGATTATATTGAACCAATAGATAGCTTTGGGTAGTATGGACATTTTCACAATATTAATTTTTCTAATCCATGAACACAGGATATCTTTCCCTTTGTGTCTTTAATTTCTTTCATCAAAGTCTGATAGTTTTCAGTGTACAGGTGTTTCACCTTCTTGCTTAAATTTACTCCTAAGTATCACTTGTTATTATTGTTGTTGTTTTTGGCTACTGTGAATGAGATTGCTTTCTTTATTTCTTTTTTGGATATTTTGTTGTTAGTGCATAGAAAAGCAATTGATTTCTTTATGCTGATTTTATTTCCTGCAACTCTGCTGAATTTGCCGATTAGTTCTAACACTTTTTTGGAAGAGTCTTTAAGATTTTCTATATATAAGACAGTGTTATCTACAAATGAAGACAAATTTACTTCTTCCTTCTGATGCAGATTCCTTTTCTTCTTTTCTCTTTGTCCTTCCTCCCCATACCTCCACCTCCTCCTCTTTTTTCTTCTCTTCATCCCCCCTTCTTCTTCTTCCTGGTTTTCCTCCTTCTTTTCCTTTTTCTACTCCATCTTCTTCTTTTTCCCCTCCTCCTCTTCCTCTTCCTTCTCTTGCTGCTGCTTCTGACATTGACTACTGTACTGAATAGGAATGATGAGAATGCATATTCTTGTCTTTTTCCTGATCTTAGAGGAATAGCTTTCAAACTTTCATTACTGAGTGTTGTGTTAGCTGTGGGCTTGTCACATATAGCCTTTATTATGTTTTAGGTACATTTCTTTTAACCCAACTTGTTGAGAAGTTTTATCATGGAAATCTATTTTGTCATATAGATGCTTTTACTGCATTTCTTGAGATGATCATGTGATTTTTATCTTTCATAATGTGGTGTATCACCTTTATTAATTTGCATATGTTAAACCAACATTGCATCCCAGAGATGAATCCCATTTGATCATGGTGTATGATCCTTTTAATATTCAACTTAATTCATTTTGTTAATATTTCATTGAAAAATTTTGCATCTATATTCAGTAGGAATGTTAGCCTATAATATTCTTTTTTTAGTTTCCTTATCTGGCTTTGCTATAAGTATAATGTAGAATGCTCCCTTCTCTTCAATTTTTTGGAAGAATTAGAGAAGGATCAGCATTAATTCTTCTTTAAATGTTTGATGGAATTCACCAGGGAAACCATCTGTCCTGGGCCATTCTTTGTTTGGGAGATTCTTATTACTTATTCAATTTCCTTCCTCCTTATTGGTCTGTTCAAATTTCCTATTTCTTTGTGATTCTGTCTTAGTAGGTTGTAAGTTTCTAGAAATTTACCCAGTTCCTATAGTTTATTTAATTTGTTGGCACATAATTATTCATAGTACTCTTATAATCCTTTGTATTTCTTATATCAGTTTTAATGTCTCCTCTTTTATTTCTGATTTTATTTGAGTCTTCTCTTTTTTCTTAGTTTAGCTAAAGCCTTGTCAATTTTATCTTTTCAAAAAGCAGCTTTTAGTTCATTGATCTTTTCTATTGCTTTCATGGACTTTATTTTATTTATTTCTGCTCCTATCTTTGTTACTTCCTTCCTTCTGCTAAATTTGGGTTTACTAATGTCATCTGACTGTTTTCTGGTTATTTTATATTTCCCTTTTCTTCTTTCTGACTTTTGCTGCCTCCTTTATGAACTAAAAATTTATCATAGTTGTGTACTTTGATTCCATTCTCTTATCTTTTATTATCTAATTATCGTTTTGCTTTGCAGTTACCATGAGGCATACATATCTTACAGATATGTAATCTTATAGATATAATGGTCTACTTTGTGCTGATAACTTTGATCATATAGATAAACTCTATCCTTTTACTCTCCCAATTTAGTTTTTAATGTCACAATTTACATTTTTTTAATATTCTCTGTTCATTAACAAAGTATTGTAGCTAAAGTTATTTTTAATACTTTTGTTCTTCACTTTTATGGTAGAGTTAAGTGGTTAATGCACCATCATATTACAGTATATTAGAGTATTCTGAATATGCCCATTTGCTTAGCTTTACTATTGTGTTGTATATTTTCCTATGTTTTTGTGTTACTAATTACCTTCCTTTCATTTTAGCCTAAAGAACTCTTTCAACATTTCTTTTAAGATAAGTCAAATGGAGATGACTGTCTTCAGCTTTTGTTTGTCTGGGAAGGTCTTTATATCTTCTTCATTTCTGAAGGACAATTTTGCCAGATAGGGTTCTCTTTTTGGCAGGCTTTTTTTGTTGTTGTTTTTTGATTTTTTTTTCTGTCCAACATTTTGAGTATATCTTGCTGCTCTCCTACCTATAAGGTTGCTGCTGAAAAATCCTCTGATAGCCCTGAGAAATTCCCCTGTAAGTTACATGCTTCTTTTCTTTTGCTACTTTTAATATTCTCTCCTTTCCTTTGACTTTTGACAGTTTTGCCATAATATATCTTAGAGTAGATCTCGCTAAGTTGAGTTTGGTTTGTGACCTGTGAGCTCCATGAACTTGGATATCTAAATCTCTCCACAGATTTAGGATGTTCTCAACCATTATTTTATACAATAAGCTTTCTGCCCCCTTTCCCTCCTTTTTGGAAATCCAATACTTTACATATTATTTATTTTCATGTTTTCATTGGCTTTCTTTACCATTTTTTATTCTTTTATCTTTCTAGTTCTCTTACTAATTTTAAAGCTCTTGCTTTCTATCTCACAGATTCTTTCTTCTGCTTCATTTAATCTGTTATTGATGTCCTCCATTGCATTTTTCATTTCATTCAGTGCATCCTTTAGCTCCACAATTTATTTTGGTTATCTTTTATGATATATCTCCTGGGTAATCTTCTCATTTTATTTATTTATTTTATCTTCTCATTTTATTTTGTTTTTATGATTTTGTTGAATCGCCTTTATATGTTTTCCTGTTCTTTCAGCTTCCTTAAAACAGCTATTTTAAATTCTTTATCCTTAAATATTACAAGGATAAATATATCCTGTAGACTTATTCCAGTGTTATAAGGATAAGTAAATATATAATAGAAATAAAATTAATACTTTATTATATCAATAAAAAAAATGAGTGTAAATGTGTTCAATGAACAAACAGATATCTCCATCCATGTCTTTGATATTGGTAAATGGAAGATTATTGAGATTCATTAGTGGTGTCATGTTTTCTTGATTTTTTTTCATGATCCTTGAAGTAGTGCATTGCTGTCTGCTTTTAAAGTCGCAGTCACCTCCTCTAGTCTTTACTAACTGATGTCTGAAGAGAAACACCTTCTGTCACCCCTTTTAAGGAGTCTGAGACTTTCTTTGATTATCTAGGGACACATCTACTCCATGCTTCTTGCTCTCTCTTCTTCTTTTGAGGCAGAATTCTTTAACTTGTATGCTTTGTCTTAATCCTGTAATGCACCAGACTGGGTGCTGAAAGCCTCTCTTTGCTTTCTCAAGGATGGAACAAAAGCTCAAGTCTGTGGCTTATTCTTGGCTTGCAAATTCTACACAGCTTTCTGCAATATTCACTAGCTATCTATCGAAGTTGTTCTTGCCATCATCAGTATTATGCATAGAGAACTTGTTGTAGGATGGGAGTGTGGGCAAGTGAGGTGGCTGTGCTGGGGATGTCCTTGGGAAAGGTAGAGGAATCTGTGGGTGAGGCATCCCTAGCAGCTCATTTTTGGATTTTGTGGTGGAGTCTTTGACAGTTAGTAGGATCCACATCCCTTTTTTTGCCTACCAAGAGTTCAGTGTGCCATTCTCCCAACCCCTTCCTACCCTCCATTCATGCAGCTCATGACTCAGTATTGTGGATGGGGTGATAAAGAAATAGGCCTCTTTGGCAACATTCCACAGAGGTGGGGAAACTGGACACTCACTCACATGCTCTCACTTTTCCCCAAGAGAGAAATCAGGAGTGGAGATCTCTCTTATCACTGAACTATGCTACCTTAGAAGTGGGATTATACAGGCAAAGCCAAACTGTTCTTCTCAACCTCCCCAAAATACCCAAACTCATGTTTTCTTGCTCTAGCATCATGCTGGAACTACTCCACTTGAAAACTGAGCTTCCACAAAGGCTCTCTTATCTATGGATGGTTGTCAAAGATAGTATTCTTCAGCTGATCCTTGACTGCAGCCACGAGTGGATTTGAAAATGAATCAAGACAGCTGAACTGAGAAGCAGACCTTGTTTTCTTAGGCTGAACACAACTTACCCTGTATGAAAAGGCTCAAGTTATCAACACTAACCTGAAATTGGTATGTTGTACTTTCAATTAATTATAATGTTTAACTAAACTCCAAAGAAAATTCACTTACTAGTTTATATAAAGTGTGTGATTAAATTGTTCCCAAGCAACTATCTTTTTGTTATATGACTCAGCTAAGAAACAATCTGGAGACTTTCAGATAAAAATGGCAAATGAAAGCCATTTCTACCCCTCTTTTTCTTGAAACCAACTGAAAACTACAAAAAAGAATGATCCACATATAGACTACTCAATTTTTGATATAATATAGAAAACATCTACACTTCCAGTACTCAATATAAGAAATAATATTCAGAGCAAATATTGAGAGGGCATGAAAACAACATGCCCTAGCAGATAATCAGGCTGCATTCAGGGTTCTCACAAGTTGGTGACACATGTGGAAGGCCACAAATGTGACTCATGGCTTGAAACTAAAGCAGCACAGAGTGCAGGCAAGGTAGACTAAGGAGAGCCATAAAATGACACCTTTGCAGGAAGCACTGCACCTACTTATTTCATTGAACAAAGGTAGACAGGTGACAGATCACCTCACAGAAGACAATGAAAGACAAAAATCTCCCTTGTAATCCAGCAGTTTCCTTGTCATCATAAGTAAAGACATATAGTCTGTGCAATATATGCAGCATAAGTTTAAGAAGTGGTTTATGAACTGATTCCAATGTGCCTACTCCTAAGATACATCTCTCCATCTTTACTCCCTACAGTCTCCTGCAAAGATATGGCTCAAGTGATAACACAATCATATTCTTTCTTTTTGAATATTTTATTTATTTATTTATTTATCTGGGGGAGAGAGAGAGTGAGCAAGAGAGCACAAGCAGCAGGGACAGCAGAGGGAGAGGGAGAAGCAGGCTTCCCACTGAGCAGGGAGCCCTATGAAAGACTTGATTCCAATACCTTGGGGTCATGACCTGAGCTGAAGGCAGACATTTAACCAACTGAGCTACCCAGGCACCCCAAGACAGTTATTTTCAAATATGAGAAAAATGTAATATCTAGAATATGCATGGCTTCTTAAAAAACCACCCAGTGATGGAATTATACTGACAAACAGATGAATGAAGAAGTTATTGTAAAGGACTGGTGATGAATATAGAGTCTATTGAAATGTAAGACTAAAATTAACTGGAAAATGGTGACCGAGCAGAGTGTCCATAACTCTTGATATTGTAAAACTTAAAATATAGGTAACAAAAATTGCAATGTAGAGTATGAAGATAAGAGCTTGTAAGAAGTTTATGAATGATGTTTTTTCTTATCTCAGAATGGACTGTAGGTGGACAATAAATTTTGTTTAAATCTTAAAAAAAAAAACAAGTTGCAAGCTGATTAAATAAAGTGGTATTAGAAGAACCCATAGGACTAACCATAGATTATAGAAACAACTAATTATTCCTGAAAGAAATCACAAACACACAAAATGACATAAAAATATCATAAACCATACAGTGAAAGAAACATTAAAACAAAAAAACACTTAAAATACAAATATAACACAAAAATATCCATTAAGATATGATTGTCAGTTGAATAAATGTTAATAAATTTACCCTGTTAAAGTATCTTGATTAAATTTAAACAAATGTTTTAAGAATGCATAATTAGGATATGTGTGTTAAACAAGTGGCTCAGGTTGAAAATAAATAGGCTAGAAAAAAATGAATAAGTTAAAAATATTAAAAAGATCAGGTATAAATAAATAATTAGTTTTCATGAATCCCATGATAAATATTAAGCAAATTTTAATTGAAGACTTAAAACATTAGGGATTCAAGAAAGACATTTTATAAATAAAGTACCACATTAAATAATAAAATTAAGTTGAACAGTTTTTGAAGGATCAGTGTACCACAGATATTTTCATGGAAAATCGCACTACACAACATAAAGAATAAATAATTGGAACATATTTTTGGGCAAAGTTAGGTATAATAGCAGAAAAAAATGTAATTAATGGCTACAAAAATATAATTGTTCCTGAGAATCTAATAGAGACGTATAATAAACATTTCCTTGAAAATAAAGAATGTCTTTCTATTTTATGTGCCAAAAGAATATTTGCTAAAAATTTAACACAAATAAAATTTAAATTTCATGATGTGGAAAAAGTGTAGACAAGTTCTCATTATTGTGCTAAACATACAGGTACTAAGAACAAGTACATAAACAAAATCTCATACCTCCTGAAAATTAAACAACATGGTAACTCTCCTCCATTTGTCTAAGGTAATACACAAAAATGAAAATTAAATTTGTAACATATCCAAAAAAATTTGCATCATAAATAACAACATTGTGTATCAGATACTTAAGAGTTCAGTTAGTTCAGGGCTCAGAGGAAAATTGATATTGTCAATTTTTTTCAAATCTATTTAGAAATTACATAAGCATTATACTTAAAATATTTTTTAATTCTTTTAATATTTTATTTTTAAAAATTTAAAATATTTTCAATAGTAATATGTGAACTCCATAAAAATAGAGTTTTGTCTATTTGTTCAATGCTGTATTTCCAGCTGGTATATAAGGCCTAGTATATAGCTGTCAAGAGGAGATGGTAACGAGTGAGTAAATAAATGAATGAATAAACTATAAAATTAGAAATAAAATAAACTCAAGGAAAAAGAAGTTTGAGATAGGAATAGAAAACACTAAATCAGTAAACAGTCAAATAGAATTAAAAATATATTTCAAGGATCAATTATTAAAATTAAAGAAACAAAGATTATTAGTTAAATATCAAGAATAAAAAGGAGAAAACACGAATGCACCACACTAGATGTGAAATGGAGAAATAACCACAGAAACAATAAAATAAAGTTAATGTTGAATTTTATTTATTATTTATTCAATGGTTAAAACATATCATTGAATAAAGTCTGATGTACTAGTGCAGTGGAATATTATTCAGTTGTGAAAATGAACAAACCACTGATAAACACAATAAAACCTTTAAATTATGAAAAATATAAACAACACGATTTAAAAAACATCAATATACTCTAAGAGGCAACACACAAAAGAAGCTATCCAAGTTGCCAATAAGCATATTAATAAGTATTCAACGCTATTAAACAGGAAATATAAATTAAAAACAGATTTGATACAACTGTGTACGATAAGAATCAATACCATCAAAATAAAAACAAGTTCTCTTAAGGATATATCTTAACAAGAATTATTAGGCATGCAAACAGTTACACCCCAAAATACTATATACAATATTTATTAAACCTAAACAAATATCTAGCCTATAACCCAGTAATTGAACTTCAAGGAAATGAGTCTGTATGTCCACCAAAATATATATACAAGAATATTCAGAGCAACCTTATTCGTAATATCCAAAAACCTGGAAACAATTCAAGTGCCTATCTACAGTAAAAAAGATAAATAGAATTTATATAACAAAATGCAACAAAAAGAACAAACTACTGATACATGTAAAAATAAAGAAGGAAGATACAAAACAGTTAGACTGTATGGTATCCTTTCCATTAAGCTCATGAAGGGGTAAACTAAGTGTGAATAATTAATGTCTCTGGCAGATGAGTTCACTGGAAAAAAAGCATGAGCAAATGTCTGGGGTGCTGGCAATTGTCTGTATGTTTCCAACTGATTTTTTTTTAAGATTTTATTTATTTATTTGACAGAGATCACAAGTAGGCAAAGAAGCAGGCAGAGAGAGAGGAGGAAACAGACTCCCTGCTGAGCAGAGAGCCTGATGTGGGGCTCAATCCAAGGACCCCGAGATCATGACCTGAGCAGAACGAAGGCAGCGGCTTTAACCCATTGAGCCACCCAGGCGTTCCTCCAACTGGTTTTATACACATGTTTATATATGTGAAAATTCATTAATCTGTAAACTTAAGATGGGGAGGGAGAGGAATTCATTATTTTAATTTTAATAGCTCTATTAAAGTATAATTCATATTCAGTAAACTTTTTATATTTAAAGATTATAATTTGATAAGTTTTTGACATATATATAACCCATAATCATCACTGCATCCTAGATTACGAACGTATTTAATCATAGCCCAAACTTTTCTCATGTGACTTTATACTTCTTCCTAACAGCCCTCTCTCCTGTATATCTCTCTCTTTTTTTTTTCTCCTGTATATTTCCAGGCAACTAACAATCTAATTTTTGTCAGTGTAGATTAGTTTCCATGTTCTAGTATTTTATAAAATGTGATTATATGGTAATATCATTTCTAGCTTGACTTCTTTAACCCAGCATCATTATTTTGAGATTCATTCATGTTATTGCATATGCCAGTGGTTCATTATTTTTTTATTGCTAAGTAATATTCCATTACCACAGTTTTCATCATTAATCTGTTGATGCATTTTCAGCTTCAGGCTTTGGCAAATAAATCTGGAATGAAGATTCCTGTGTAAGTCTTTATATGGATACATGTTTTCATTTATCTTAGAGAAATACTTAGAAATGCAATGAGTGGATCATATAGTAGGTATATATTTAACTTTCTAAGGTATTACTAAACTGTTCATGCAGAGGTTGTGCCATTTTACATACCTATAAGTAGTGTGTGAGATTTCTAGTTCTTCCAAAGCTTGTCAACACACAGAACAATAAACCTTTTATTTATTTATTTATTTATTTATTAAGATTTTATTTATTTGTCAGAGAGAGAGAGGGAGAGAGAGTGAGCACAGGCAGACAGAATGGCAGGCAGAGACAGAGGGAGAAGCAGGCTCCCTGCCGAGCAAGGAGCCCGATGTGGGACTCCATCCCAGGATGCTAGGATCATGACCTGAGCTGAAGGCAGCTGCTTAACCCACTGAGCCACCCAGGCGTCCCAGCAATAAATCTTTTAATTTTAGCCATTCTACTAGGTATGTAGTGATACCATTGTGGTTTTAAATTTCGTTTCCTTAATAACTAATGATGCTGAGCATCTTTTCATGTACTTATTTGCTATTACTATACCTCCTTTGGTAAAACATCTGTTTGGTTTTTTATTGCTGAGTTTTGAGAATTCTTATATATTCTGGATACACGTTTTTTTAATCAGATATGTACTTTGCAAATATTTTCTCTCAGTTGTGAATTGTCTTCTTATCTTCTCATGGCGTCTTTTAAAACGGATGTTTTTTTTTTTTTTTTTTTTTTTTTTTTTTAATTTATTTAGTCAGAGAGAGAGAGCGAGCACAGGCAGACAGAGTGGCAGGCAGAGTCAGAGGGAGAAGCAGGCTCCCCGTGGAGCAAGGAGCCCGATGTGGGACTCGATCCCAGGACGCCGGGATCATGACCTGAGCCGAAGGCAGCTGCTTAACCAACTGAGCCACCCAGGCGTCCCTAAAACGGATGTTTTTAATTTTAAAGAAGTCTGATTGTGGAGTACGCTGTTCTCAGATCTTCGAAATCTTTGCCTAACCCAAGGTCTCCTAGAGGTTGTCTCCTAGAAGTTTTATGTTTTGCATTTTTAGGTCTGTGATCTATTTTGTGTTAAATTTTCTATGTGGTGCTAAGTCTGGATCTAGATTACTTTTTTCATATGGATTTCTGGTTGTTCCAGTATCTTATGTTGAAAAATATAAACTTAAGATCTTTGAACTTTTCTTCATGTATGCTATATCTTGAACCAAAATTAAAAACAAGTAAATAGACAAATGAATGTGATGAAAGAAAAGTCATTTGTGGGGCACCTGGGTGACTCGATGGGTTGGGTTCCTACCTTTGGCTTGGGTCATGATCTCAGGGTCTTGGGATTGAGCCCTGCATTGGTCTCTCTGCTTTGTAGGGAGCCTGCTTCCCCCTCCTCTCTCTGCCTGCATTTCTGCCTACTTGTGATCTCTTTTCTGTCAAGTAAATAAATTAAAAAAAAAATCTTTGGAAAAAAAAAGGCATTTGTAATTGTAAGCAGTAAACACTAGAAAATATGTAGAAATAAACTAAAAAATCTTATATATGTGGAAGAATTTTAAGGTTGTGTCAAAAGATATAAGAATTTAAAGAGTTAAATGTTGTAAACATTCAATTCCCCATAATCAAAATTTAAGTACAATATGGCTCTTATAAAAATCCCTCTGTTATCATTTCTGTGTAGCAGTTCAGTCCACCTCTGGTTCATCCCTGGCCTTTTAGGTTTTTCAGCTAACATCCTTGTATTTTCTCTATTCGCTGTGCCCCAGAATCAGCAAATGTCCCAGAATAGGAGTGGCTGAGGAATTTTCTCACTCCAGAGCTTCCTCCCTCTCTGCAATCTGCCATTATTCTTCATTGTCTCAGAAACTTTTCCATTGTCCTAAAAGGATGATTTCTGTATTTTATTTGACTTTTCTAATTTTTCTCAGAAGCAGCTTCTATCTGTCATGACCCTTTCTAGTCAAAAGAACAGGAGTTCTGGTATAACTGTCTTCAAACAAACAAACAAAACCTATTAAGTGAAAGAGTTATTGATGCTTTCTGCAAAACAAAACAAAAACAGACAAACAAAAACCACAACCACCAAAACCCCTAAATTCTTAAATATATATTAAGTTTGTATGTAAAATGTACATGTCATTTTTTTTTTCACACTCTTAAGGGTTCAGGAGTATTAGGACTCTTATATACAACTGACACATTTTGGAGGGCAGCTCTGCATAAAATAACAGAAATCAACAAATGTACAAGTCCTTTGCTCATTAACTCTATTATTTAGAATTTATCCTAAAGAAACACTCACAGGTGTATCCGGAGGTACAAGATATTTATTGCAATATTTTTGTATTGGGGGGGAGAAAAAATGAAAGAAAGAAAAGTGGAACCTAGCTGCGCATAATAGCAGAAGAATTGTTTTAAAAAAAACACATTGTTACTTCCATAGAATGGTGGTAGGTATTTAGAGGAATATGTTGATGTGAATGTTCTGACTTAAAAGAGCTTCAAAATCCATCATTAAATGTATAACAGGATATACTTATTTATTTATTTATTTATTTATTTTGCATATACCAAAATGAGCCAGTTAAGAGTTATTACTTCTAGGGAATAAGACTGGAGATCAAGAGTAGGAAGAATAGTTTTTTTTTTTTTTATCATATGCCTTTGAACTATTTAAATGCTTATTTACCATCTCATTGTATTTGTTTATAAAGATTATTATTAAAAGATAAATTGATGTTTTTAAAAGCAGAAAGCTCTCTGATATATTATTAAACTAGATAACTGAAAAAACAAAATGAAAGGAGGAACACTGGGATAATTTTTAATTAAAAATTACTTATTACACGTGGTTCCTGGCTATCATTATCTGATTATTGAATTATGTTCCAACCAACTGCCTGTTCTGAACTTGATGTGCCTTTATTAGCAACTGACTACTAAAAAAAAAAAAAAGGAAGTTTCTAAAAGAAGTAACTATAGAAGCATGCCTACCAACATCCCTGGGAATATTTGAGTAGGTAAAGAATTTCTGAAGCAGCTTGTGGGAGATCAGAAATCTGTCCAACAACTGGAAATGACATAAAATGCAAAAATCACTTGTTCAAAGGTTGTGGAAAACTACTGCACCAACTTATTTACTTTAGCCTATAATCTTATCCTACATATTTTCTATACACTTTTAGTCACAAAATATATGCAGATAAGGTTAGACATATCACTATAATTTTCAAATTACTTTTGAATATAGATCATCTTATCAATGCCAAAATTTGAATTGTATGTACTTTGAAACAAAAGTTATACGTTATAGTGTTTTCTGCTTTGCTTATAGCTCTGATTTTTTTTTTTTTTCCTATGAATCCTAAATCATTTCCTTGGGTCTTTGGATAGCATAAACATAACAACATTAAAGCCTGATTGGATACATTCATTGCAAGCTTCCATGCTCATGGGGTCTCAGCTTAAATTCAAGAGAGCGCTATTTGGTGTCAGAATAAAGAATATCATGCAAAAGGAATGCTGAGGAAGTAAGCGGAGGGATGGGTCAACTGGTGAGACCAAGAAGAGAAAAGACCGGAAATTTGATTAGAAATAGACACTAATAGGCTGCCATGAATAATGCGGGGAGAAACAGGATATTACTTGAAAATTACCCTTAATATCAAATCTATATAAAGCACATTAGTGAACAAATAAGTATTAAATATATCCAGATTTATATTTGGTGTCTTTGAGGTGATTACATAGACTCCTATAATTTTACCTTTCTTTTTTCCTGTTTAAGTGTAAAAACCACATAAATATTAAATGCTAAGATCAAACCCCATTAACTATCAACCAGCTTAAACAATTATCAATATAATGGCAATTTTGTTTTATTTCTGTCTCTTAAAGCCTTGTTGCTAGATATTTATTTGTTTTTATAGCTTTGTTGAGGTATAATTAGTATGAAATAAAATGTACTCATTTTAAGTTTTTTTTTGATGAATATATACAGTTGTGCAACCATTATGAAAATGTTGTTTTAAAATATTTTCATTATTCTCCCAAATTCCTTTGTACCTGTGTATAGTCAATCCCCAGACCTAAGAAAACACTGATCTGCTGTCTCTTCTACAGATTTACCTTTTCTGAACATTTTGTAGAAGTAAGATCATAAAATATGCAGCCCTTTGCATATCCCAATTCATTTTAACCTAATAGCTTTTAGCCTCTTTTACAGCATTACTTAAAACAATGGCACAATACAATATACCTTGGCCCTAACCAAGATATATGGCAGGGCAATGAGCCAAATATCTCATCAAGCTATCACTTTTCTATAAAATAGCGTTTAAATGCAAGAAAAGAAAAATAACATGGCAGAGAAAATGTAGCTCAGAACAGAGCAAAAAGAGTTCAGAGTCAGGGTTCTCAGGATGATGATAGAGAGTAAGGATGGGAAAAGAAATATGGCCAGAATATTCTTGGGTTTTTCCTCTTACTACAAGATTTGAGATGATTTGTTTTGGTATAGATCAAAAGACTAATCCTGAATCAGCTGGATGAAATTCAAAGGCAGAGGATAGTATGTAAACATGTGGCAAGAACAAGGCCAACATTTGCACTGTTTCTGGATGTGAGACAGGACAGTCCCATTATAAGAGCAGTCATTAGTTATTAGGACATTACTAATTCAGTACCATTAGGATGGTTAGTATTCCAATCCTCTGCTTTTTCATTGGTTTTAGAACAGATACTATCCTCTAATGAAAAAGAGTCTGGATAGAACTTGAATAAGTAAGCACTGTTGATTAGGAGCCTGAAAAACAGAATGAAAATGGGGGAGAGTAAATGAGATGATTAGAGGCAGTATTTAAAGATTTTTTTTAATGTGTTTCTACTGCTATTCATAAAGCCTGAATGAATGGACTACAAAGTATAGCAAGATTAGGCAATATGTTATCACAGCATATATCTGAATATTGAATTTATTTGGTATATTTATATGGTTTAAAATCCTTATAAGTAATGAACAAAACCCCATCACTTTAGTATCTTTTGAGAAGTAGATCTAGGTCATTGCCTATAAAAATGTTTCCAGCTTCTTCTTATATGTAGATTATAGAAAGATCTGAAACCCCAAGTTGACCTCTCAATCAGTGAGAGTCACTAATACCCAGTAGAAGGTATAGAACTAAATAGAAGTTGGACCACATTAATATTCTCTTCCTAGTGAGTCTTACTGTCTACTGGATTTTGACAGCATGCCACAGAACATGAAGAAGCAAACAGGTTGGCTCTAGAGGTTCATCTGGACAACACTGAGAGGAAAATGTCACCAATTTTATATATTTCTCTTACTGCTGAAGACATGTACTCCTGGAGAATTTAAGAAATACTGCATTTATAGTGTTGTGGGTTTGCTTGTTTGTTTGTTTTTCTGTCAGTGGCCCTTTCTTGACTATCTCTTTAAATAAATGGACTATCAGTATGAATCATGACGGGTAACACTGAAGGATGCCAAAATATCTAGTCAATTCATCTAAAAATACAGTCATAGTGATTACCTAAATCCACATAGATAACATTTCCAGATAATTGACTGAATGATCGACTGAACTGGTTTTATCAATATAGACCAAAATATGAATGAGAGGGAAAAAAGGAAAAGAAAATGAGACTATGATTGTTGTATCATCAGACACATCCGTTTTGATGCATGCATTAGGTTTATCCAAAGTCATTTTACACACCACCTTCTCTATAGCAACATTTGAATCTCTAAAGGCTACTCATCAAATAACCAAAAGAAATACACACATATTTATTATGGATTCAGAAGTAAAAAGAGGTTAATCAAACACATGGAGAGTAAATATGGGAGCCATAGATGCGATATTACTGTATTAAAAGGGAGCAATGTTTTCCTTATTTGTGGAAGTTTATGGAAACAGTTAAAGCACTTTTTTATTTTTTAAGATTTTTTATTTATTTATCAGAGAGAGAGAGGGGGAGAGAGCCAGCACAGGCAGACAGAATGGCAGGCAGAGGCAGAGAGAGAAGCAGGCTCCCTGCTGAGCAAGGAGCCCGATGTGGGACTCAATCCCAGGATGGGATCATGACCTGAGCCAAAGGCAGCTGCTTAACCAACTGAGCCACCCAGGCATCCCTAAAGCACTCTTATTAAGCTTTCCTATATAAGCTTGCAAGGTAGGGATATTTTCAATCCTTCAAAAAAAAAAAATCCTGATTAATTTATGCTCTGGAATTTTTCACATCTATTTATAGCATTTGACTTACACGTAACCAACAAATGCTAAATAGCCACTTCTGAAGTTTCAGGCTTGCTATATTTAGCACATAGTAGTTGGGAATATAGTTTAAACTCTGAATTAATCCTTATCTAAACCGTACAATGCAAAATGATAATTTAGACAAACCTACTAAACACTCTAAATATCTTAATTCATCTGAGCCTTATAAGAACCCTAAGATTTAGATAGGACAAGGAGTAATATTTTTTATTCAGAGATGAACAGAATGTGGTAAGGGATGTTAAATAATTTATCTTTAATCACTCAGCCTAGTAGAAACTAAAAGTACTATTTTTTTCCAGACAATTTCTCTCTAATGTTCTCTTATGCTATATTGCCTCCATACAGATTTAGAAACTATGATTCAAAATCGTTAATAGAACAATGTTTAGATAGATAAATAGATGATAGATAGATATCTCCTGATATTTATATCAACTTAACATTTCTGCTTTGTCATTAATTAACTTACGAATGTTTATTTAGTAATTATAGAACATGAATTAGGTGTCAGGAACTATGGAAGATAATAGGGATAAAGAGATGAACAAAATATAATTTCCTTTTCACCACTACCCATGGGTGTAATCAGACATGTGAAAGTAGATATGAGTGGGTGAATTAATGCTTGTGACTCTGGATTGTGAAGTGTTTTGTACACAATGTTCAAATTTTAAAATTCTATTCTTCACATAGCCGGAGCTACCAAAAATCTAGTTAAGCTTGGAGCCCAGCAAATCAGGACTCTTATTTCAGAATACAAAGCTGCCAGCGTTGTAGGGAATAGCTTGAAGAAAGAGGCGACTGGCGATGAGAAAAGAAGAGAACACTAAGGAAAGAAATCACTTGCTGTTGAACAGCATGGTAGCGGTGGTGGGAGGAGAGGAGAACTGGACTGGGAAATATTCCTACGTATAATTTTAGAAGTAGAGTTTGCAGGATTTGGTGACTTGTTTGATGTGCATGTGTGAAGGGAGGTTGCCTTAGAGATGATCTACCTTTTAGCAAGCCTGCTGTTTTAATTTCTCTGGTTCTCTGCATATTTTCTTAGGCAGAGTAGCTTATTTTTTTCAGTGCTTTCTTGCTCTTAATCATTGCATGTGTATTCAAGATTATCCAATTCCAAAGGATCCATCTGAGTTAATTTTATACTTTTCTTTAATACTAAGAAAAGTAGAAATTGGTATTAAAAATGAAAAAATCATTATTTTTCTATCTTATTTAATTCGATTTGGGCACGTTGGGGATAGTTTTTAGTTATTTATTTTTCTAAATCTACTGCTCTGCTACGTAAGTTGTTACTACTGTGGCACAGGTCAGAAATACTTCCTGCTTCCTGATTTTAATCTTTACAAAATTTTTCGTGTCAACGTAGAATAAAACCTTACATCTGTAATAGGTACTCATTTTCACTATTGGCAATAATCTTTTTACCAGAATAATGACAAAAAAGCAACTTATCAAGGTTTTGTGACCTTGAATTTGTTAACATGGTGAAGTATTTTGTCCTCAGCAAAGATAGGGCATGTATTACTGATCATCAGACATTCTGATGAAATCATTGGAACAATCATGGTTCTTAAAAATTATAAAAAAGATGAAATGTTAGAAAAATATGAGAATTTTTTGCTCATTTATTTCAGAAACCAAGTCCAACTGAGGCTTAATTATTGCCAGTCTAGAAAAATTGTGAGGAGGAAAAAAAGATCATTATCTTATTTTAACAATGTCTGTTTTTTTCCCTTTGTTTTCTAAGTATTCATATAGAAAACTTGTATTCAATTAAAAAGTTTGAGTTTACACTAGTAGATTACATAACTTTCCATCTACTGTCAGTAAAAAGGCATTGACATACCATGTGTGCATTTCATTATGAGACACTATTTACCATCTTGAATGTACCTGAATTTCACAAAATCTGCCAGTGTTGAGACATGGCCTCCCAGTTCTGTAGATTTAATGAATGCAGGGTGCAAACAGAACTAAAGAATGGAAGATGCAAATCTCATGACAAACATTAGGCATACCTTTCACAGCTACACATGAAATAAATGGATGTGGGAGGCAAGTGGCAGAGCAAATTCCAGTTTTCAACCTGAAATGGCAAAATGAAACACCATGAAAAGGACCTTCTTAAAATATATTTGAAGGACAGGTAATAGGCAATTGAAAGAAAACTAGACAGCTTTTGTCTCAACAGACACATGGGATTATGGATGCTTTTGAGTAAAATATCATTTTTTCCACTGCAATTGATTATGTGCATAGCCACAAAATCATAACATTTCAAACATATTGTTGATCATATGTGGATATTTTATCCTCCAGGGCAGATACATCTGTTTGTTTCCTTGACTTGGTGATTCAAGGTATGAGGAGAACATGGGAGAACAATGGTACTGTTCGACCATTACAGATTTTTCTAAAAATATCTAGGGATAATATATAGAATCTAGAAATGTTAACAAGGTCTGTTTCTGAAAAATGATGTTAAATATATTATGGTGTAACAGAAATACATAGAAACAAAAAGTATTTTAAGTAGCGTATAACTTTTAGAACATGGTGAAGTAGTAGGGGGATCCGTCTTTGGGAAGTACCACTAAAGGCGGTCCTAAGAGGAACGCATATAGCAATACAGGCTTCCTCAAGAAGCAAGAGAAGTCTCATTACACCTAAAGGAGTTTGAAAAAGAACAGCAAATAAAGCCTAAATCCAGCAGGAGAGGGGAAATAATAAAGATTAGATCAGAATTAATGATATAGAAATTAAAAAAGGTTGAACAGATCAATGAAACTAGGAGCTGATTCCTTGAAAAAATTAAGAAAATTGATAAAACCCTAATTAACAAAATTGATAAACCCACAGACTTATCAAAAAGAAAAGAGAAAGGACCCAAATAAACAAAATCATGAACAAAAGAGGAAAGATTACAACCAACACCGCAGAAATACAATTATAAGAGAATATTATGAACAACTATATGCCAATAAAATGGGCAATTTGGAAAATATGGAAAAATTCCTAAAAACATATATTCTACCAAAACTGGGAGACAGGAAGAACTGGAAAAGCTGAGCAGGCCCATAACCAGCAAAGAAATTGAATGACTAATCAAAAATTTCCCAAAAAAATGAGTCTAGGTTTGGATGGGGAATTCTACCAAACATTTAAAGAATTAATACCTATTCTTCTGAAACTCTTCAAAAAAAAAAAAAAAATAGAAATGGGAGGAAAACTTCCATACTTTGTAGAGACCAAAGACCCCACCAAAAAGGAGAATTACAGACTAATAACCCTAATGAACATAGATGCAAAAATTCTCACCAATGTACTAGTTTATGGGATGCAATAGTACATTAAAAGAGTTTTTCACCATGACCAAATGGGATTTATTCCTGGGCTGTAAGGATTGTTCAATATCTGTGAATCAATCAATGTGATACATGATACCGATAAAAGAATGGAAAAGAACCACAGGATCCTCTCAATAAATACATAAAAAGCATTTGACAAAATACCACATCCATTCCTGACTAAAACTCTCTGCAGTGTAGGGTAAAAAGGAACATACTTCAAATTCATAAAAGCAATATATGAAAAACTCACAGCAAATATCATCACATAGCCTATAGAAGGGAGAAGATATTTGTAAATAACACATTAGATAAATGGCTAGTATCCATAACCTATAAAAATTCATTGAACTCAACACTCCAAAAACAAAAAAATCTACAAGAAATGGGCAGAAGACATGAATAGACATTTCTCCAAAGAAAATACACAAATAGCCAACAGACACATGAGAAAATACTCAACATCACTAGGCATCAGGGAAATACAAATGAAAACCGTGATGAAATACTACCTCACATGGGTCAGAATGCCTAAAATTAACAGCACAGGAAACAGTAAGTGTTGGCAAGGATGCAGAGAAAGAGGAACTTTCTTACACCATTGGTGGGAATGCAACTGGCATAGTCACTCCAGAAAACAGTATGGAGATTCCTCGAAAAGTTAAAAGTAAAACTACCCTATGACCCAGCAATTGCACTACTACGTATTTACCCAAAGGATACAAAACTAGTGATTCAAAGGAGCATATGCACTCCAATGTTTATAACAGCAAAGTCTACAATATCTAAACTGTGGAAAGAGCCAAGATGCCCATTGATAAGTGAATGGATAAAGAACATGTGAGATATACATATAAATATATGTACTTAAATATTTCATAGAATATTACTCAGCCATCAAAAAGAATGATATCTTGCCATTGTCAACAATGTGGTATAAACTAGAGTATATTATGCTAAGCAAAATAAGTAGTCAGAGAAAGACAAATACCATATGATTTCACTTATATGTGGAATTTAAGAAACAAAACTGATGAACATAGGGAAAAGGAAAGAAAAATAAGATAGAAACAGAGAGGGAGAAAAACTATAAGGGACTCTTAACTAGAGAACAAACTGAGCGTTGCTGGAGGAGAAGTGGGTGGGGGGACAAGGTAAAAGGGTGATGGACATTATTATTCATTTTTTAACCTTCCTTAAATTAATTAGTGTGATTACATCTCATTTGGTAAAAATTTGCTACTTCTTCTTGCATTACATTCTTAATTTATTTATATCTTAATTTATTAATTTATATCTTAATTTCTTATAAGAGTAGAAGCTACCCAGAAACGGAGTGCATGAACACATCTTTATATCCCAACACTAAGCTCAATCTCTAACAAAAAATAGGCAGTCAAATAATGTGTTGAGTGAATGAATGAATGAACGAATGGATTCTGACCTCTAAACTTGCAAGAAAAATCCATTTTTAATTTCAACATAGGATATTTTATCTCTCCACATCTAAAATATTGAATCACACCGATTGAGCCATGAAGTTAAAGGAGGCAAATGATTCCTCTCCTTTTCCTCTCTCTCCTCCTCTTCCTCACCCTCTGCTCCACCTTCCTCCTTTCCTTTTTCCCTCCTTCCTACCCTCTGCATGTTTTCTTTAGCATGTACTATGTTCCAGGCACTAAAAATACTGCTGAGGATTTTTCTAGAACAACATTATTATTTTAGCTCTAAAACAACAGATTTTCTATAGTCAGAAAAATTTGATGGCCCTTATAAAACTCATCTCATGGTGGCATCAATTTTAGATACTGTCCATCCTCTAAACAAAGGGTGTTCTTCTATCTCCGTTGAGTTTCTTGGAAAATTTGGAATGCTTCACTGTAAAATGTCCATATAAAATAAATTATAGGGTATTTTGGAATCACAAGGCTTGTAAAAATCATTAAGTAAATGTTTAATGGATGAGTCTAACATATTCCCCTGGCTGCAATGAGGAATACATTTATAAAGCATAAGCAATCTGCCTTATAAAAACAGTCTATGGATGGGGGAAGGGAAAGAAAAATAAAATAGGATTAAAAATAGAGAGGGCGGCAAACCATAAGAGGCTCAACTACAGAGAACAAACTGAGGGTTGCTGGAGTCGGAGGGAGATGGGGTAATTGGGTCATGGGCATTAAGGAGAGCACATGATGTGATGAGCACTTGGTGTTATATGCAAATGATGAATCACTAAATTCTAACCCTGAAACGAACACCATATGTTAACTAGCTTGAATTTAATAAAACAAAAATAAACAAATAGTTTTATTTTGAAAATGTTGTATTTTACAATCATTGTCATTAATTTTTATGATTATGAATAGCTTGAGATCTAGTCTAAGTTATGGACTATCTCCTCTGGAAAATGCAAGAATTAAAACATTTTAAAAATACAGTTGTGGTGGGCTCATGTTTAAAAATTCATTACATTCATTTTCCCAAATTCCAGTTGCATAAAGAAGATATTTGGGTCTTGTTTTCTTCCAACAAACCATTTTACTTGTTATTGGAGTATAGTGACATTTCTACAATCATTTAACATGAATTGATCAATTAATGGAATTCCTTATTTTCTTGTGTTATTTGTATTTAACTTGCAAGTGTTTTTTAATTAAAGAAAAGAAAGGTTTAAGTGAGAATTGCTATCAGACATAGGAAACTCTCCTGGGCACCTTGAAGAAAAGATTCTAAGTGTATGCAAAATATTAATAATAAGTAATAAATATTCTCTGTATAGTAATTCTAATGTCCTTTTGACTAATTTCATGCACATATATCAAAGGAAAGATAAAAAATTTGTTGAGATTTTTCTCTCTCCTGCTCTTTGAGACTAGTATGATTTTCTTCAAAGTTGGAAATTAATTACTTCTTCAAAAATATAACACTGTGAGAGGTACATCTTCAAAGGAGATCATTAGATTTGCACTATAGAAAACAAATTTGAGATGCTTGTTCAAATATGATTATTATCTTCAGTTGGAGGAATTTGTTATATATAAAATGCTAAATTAAAATATATAGTTTTCTGATAAAGAGTAGAGTTATACATATATATTTATAACACGCATCCAAATGCTGAACAGTCCATGGTAATTTAATGGGGTACCACAAGTTAAATTTTGTGTTTAGTGTGGTATTGATATGTTAATAATTAAGAATATTTCTCTGTTTAATTTATTTGCCTTTTGAATCAATTGCATCAACTAAGGCTGGATGTTGCTTAGCTACAATGTTTTCTTTTTTTATATTTTTATTTATTTTTTAAGATTTCTTTTGAGTGTTCCAGAATTCATTGTTTTCTACAAAAGTAATTCTAAATAAGTTTCTAAATTGTGCTCATGGATTAGTTCCAAATCTGTATTTTGAAGGTTTATTGCACTTTTCCAAATCAGATGAAAATTTCAGGTATTTCATGTAAGCACTTACATTTCCATTTAAGATTTTTTAGACGAATCACTTATAAATATATTATCTTTATTAGTTATATAGGAAAATTATAATTGTGCAGAGAAAACTAACAATTTTTACTAATACCATGAATAATTACATAGTAGATACTAGAAAATGTCTTGAGTGAATGGCTCATACCATGAATAAAATTGATAATAAAAATTCTTAGCATTATACATCAAAACCAACAATACTACCTATAGTAGTGATTGTCCTCAGTGTGACTTATAGAAACAATTCGGGTAGAATTGAATCATTTCATGACTGTAATTCCCCAGTGGCTAAATTGGAAAAAATTCTTTTTGTTGTTGTTCCTAGTATTTTTCAGTCTCCAAAATTGGTACAGATGATATTAAAATAAATAACTCAGGGACACCTGGGTGGCTTAGTTGGTTGTGTTTGCCTTCAGCTCAGGTCATGATCTCTCAGGGTCCTGGGATCAAGTTCTGTATCAGGCTTCTTGCTTAGTGGGAAGTCTGCTGCTCCCCCTGCTTGTGCTTTCTCTCTGAGATAAATAATTAAAATCTTTCAAATAAATAAATAAATAAGTCAGTCATTGTTGACTTTTGTAAAGATTTTGAAGGGAAACAAATATGTTAACAAATGTATGTAATATAATATGAAATGGACAATAATTTAAAATTGGGGAAAATAAGAAAGTCATATAGAGAAGGTAAGATCTAGGGGAAATAAGGAAAACTTCACAGAAGAACTATTTGAATAACTTTTATTTAACACCATTAAGTAATACATAGGTACTGCAGGAAATTTGGAAATGTTAGAAAATGTAGGTAAGAAAAGAAAAACAGTATTTATCATTCAGTGATAACCATGATTAATATTTGTTATATGTACATGTTTTTGTTGTATTGTTTTATTTCCATTAAATCACTTACATTTGCCATATCCTCAAATAATACTTGTGAGTCAGACTTTTACTGGATGAAGTTTTTCATCATTTTTATGTGCAATAATTTATTTAATGAATACATTATATTGGGTCACATGTATTATTTCTTCTTGTTGAATTATTATTATTTTAGGACACTTATCTGATTTTTTCACATAAAATCCCAAAAGTAAAATTGCTCAAAGAGCGTACATATTTTAAAATCTTGATTATGTAGTTACCTTCATTGTTTATGTTCCACAAATGTGGAATACCTTTACTAAAACAGTATCTTTCTTTTTTGTTGTTATTTTTAGAAGGAAAATAGAAATCTCATACTAATTTAAATTTATAGATTTATTGACTTAAAATAAAATGACCATGGTCATTTGTAAAAAAAAAAAAAATATGGTTTATTATTTATTATTTTTTACCCATTTTATTAATTTATTATATATTCAAGGATGTTACTGAGTGCCAAATAACTGCCTGTATTTGAACTAATTGTAATAATTCAATGGAGATCAAGAGAGACATATTACTTGCCTCCACAAAGCTTAAACTTTAAAGAAGAAAATACAAAGTAGCTTATATGTTGTGATATGTGGTGTGAGAAGATTATTCTAAACCATGATACAGATGCTGGGCTTTATCCTAATGGCAGCTTATTTCACAGACTTTGGAAACCATGAACCATGCTAAGAGTTTATTTTGGTTTCGATCCAATACATAATAAAATTATAACCTCCATTTTACAGATGATAAATGTGATATTGAATTGTAGGTTCTGTGAAATAGTCAATAAGTTGGATTGCACACTTGGAATGAGTTTATAATTCAACAATATATTTTGTGGTAAGAGCTTTTGATTTTGAAATAATTAGTATGTATTACCAATGGATTATGAAAGTTTGAGAAAGTGCCAGGATAAGTATATCCTGGGGGGGGGGGAAGAGAAAATACAATCAAATAGTAACATACACATACACACACCCCTTTCACACATTCACACACACTCCAGAGAGCTAAGTATTTCCAGAATATCCAGCTTGTAAACGTTGAGTGCCCCCTATCTTGATGTCTCTTTAACTTTTTATAAAAAACATAAAAAAGCAGTTTGTAGTCCAACAAACCAAAGTAATTTATTTCATTTCAAGCTTATTTTCTTGTCTTCTTTATAATCACTGATAATAGCATCATCTTCCCATGAGCCACATAAAATGTGCTGATGTATAATTTTGTTATTCAATTTTAGTTATATTTCAGTGCTTCTTACCAAGAATCTAAAAGAGTACTTGTTTAAGCTCAGAAGAGATTAGACAAAATATGTTGCAGGAAGAGGGAGGAGTCAAGATGGCAGAGAAGTAGCAGGCTGAGACTACTTTAGCTAGCAGGAGATCAGCTAGATAGCTTATCTAAAGATTGCAAACACCTACAAATCCATCGACAGATCGAAGAGAAGAAGAACAGCAATTCTAGAAACAGAAAATCAACCACTTTCTGAAAGGTAGGACTGGCAGAGAAGTAAATCCAAAGTGACAGGAAGATAGACCCTGGGGTGGAGGGGCCAACTCCGGGCAAGCAGCGGAGCAACGGAGCACAAAATCAGGACTTTTAAAAGTCTGTTCTGCTGAGGGACATCACTCCAGAGGCTAAACCAGGGCGAAGCCCACGTGGGATCAGCGTGGCCTCAGGTCCCGCAGGGTCCAGAAGGATTGGGAGTGTCTGAGTGTCGCAGAGCTTACAGGTATTAGAACGGGGAAGCCGGCTACAGAGACAGAGCCGACAGTGAGCTCACAGCTCCAGGTTACCTTGAACCGGTTGCAGGCTCGGTGAGCTCAAAGCGCGGCCAGAGGTCAGGCAGATGGGAGTTACTTGGCGCTGTTCTCTGAGGGCACACTGAGGAGTGGGGCCCTGGGCTCTCGGCTCTTCTGGGCCGGAGACCAGGAGGCTGCTATTTGTATTCCCGTCCTCCGGAACTCTACGAAAAGCGCTCAGGGAACAAAAGCTCCTGAAATCAAACCCGAGCGGATTACTCAGCCCGGCCCCTGGTAAGGGCAGTGCAATTCCGCGTGGGGCAAAGACACTTAAGAATCACTATAACAGGCCCCTCCCCCAGAAGATCAACAAGAAATCCTGCCAAGACCAAGTTCACCTACCAAGGAGTGCAGTTTCAATACCAAGGAGAGCAGCAGAATTCCAGAGGAGGAGAAAACAAAGCATGGAACTCATGGCTTTTTCCCTGTGATTTTTTTTAGTCTTGCAGTTAATTTAATTTTTTTTCTTTTTCATTTTTTTTCTCTTCTGCTAAAAATTTTTTAAATTTTACCATTTTCTTTTTTAACATTTTTTAACTAGTTTATCTAATATATATATATTTTCTTTTTTATACTTTTCTTTATTCATTTTCTTTTTTAATTCTTTTCTTTCTTTCTTTCTTTCTTTCTTTCTGAACCTCTTTTTATCCACTTTCTCCCCCCTCACGATTTGGGATCTCTTCTGATTTGGTTAAAGCATATTTTCTTGGGGTTGTTGCCACCCTTTTAGTATTTTACTTGCTCCTTCATATACTCTTATCTGGACAAAATGACAAGGTGGAAAAATTCACCACAAAAAAAAAGAACAAGAGGCAATACTGAAGACTAGGGACCTAATCAATACAGACATTGGTAATATGTCAGATCTAGAGTTCAGAATTATGATTCTCAAGGTTCTAGCCGGGCTCGAAAAAGGCATGGAAGATATTAGAGAAACCCTCTCGGGAGATATAAAAACCCTTTCTGGAGAAATAAAAGAACTAAAATCTACCAAGTTGAAATCAAAAAAGCTATTAATGAGGTGCAACCAAAAATGGAGGATCTCGCTGCTAGGATAAATGAGGCAGAAGAAAGAATTAGTGATATAGAAGACCAAATGACAGAGAATAAAGAAGCTGAGCAAAAGAGGGAAAAACAGCTACTGGATCACGAGGGCAGCATTCGAGAGATAAGTGACACCATAAGACGAAACAACATTAGAATAATTGGGATTCCAGAAGAAGAAGAAAGAGAGAGGGGAGCAGAAGGTATATTGGAGAGAATTATTGGGGAGAATTTCCCCAATATGGCAAAGGGAACAAGCATCAAAATCCAGGAGGTACAGAGAACCCCCCTCAAAATCAATAAGAATAGGTCCATACCCCGTCACCTACTAGTAAAATTTACAAGTCTTAGTGACAAAGAGAAAATCCTGAAAGCAGCCCGGGAAAAGAAGTCTGTAACATACAATGGTAAAAATATTAGATTGGCAGCAGACTTATCCACAGAGACCTGGCAGGCCAGAAAGAGCTGGCATGATATAGTCAGAGCACTAAACGAGAAAAACGTGCAGCCAAGAATACTATATCCAGCTAGGCTATCATTGAAAATAGATGGAGAGATTAAAAGCTTCCAGGACAGGGCGCCTGGGTGGCTCAGTGGGTTAAGCCGCTGCCTTTGGCTCAGGTCATGATCTCAGAGTTTTGGGATTGTGTCCTGCATCGGGCTCTCTGCTCAGCAGGAAGCCTGCTTCCCTCTCTCTCTCTCTGCCTGCCTCTCCATCTACTTGTGATCTCTCTCTGTCAAATAAATAAATAAAAGCTTTTAAAAAAATAAATAAATAAAAGCTTCCAGGACAAACAAAAACTGAAAGAATCTGCCAACACCAAACCAGCTCTACAGGAAATATTGAAAGGTGTCCTCTAAACAAAGAGAGAGCCTAAAAGTAGTAAATCAGGAAGGAACAGAGACAATATACAGTAACAGTCACCTTACAGACAATACAATGGCACTAAATTCATATCTCTCAATAGTTACCCTGAATGTTAATGGGCTAAATGTTCCAATCAAAAGACACAGGTATCAGAATGGATAAAAATACAAAACCTATCTATATGTTGCCTACAAGAAACTCATTTTAAGCCTGAAGACACCTCCAAATTTAAAGTGAGGGGGTGGAAGAGAATTTACCATGCTAATGGACATCAGAAGAAAGCTGGGGTGGCAATCCTTATATCAGATCAATTAGATTTTAAGCCAACTCTATAGTAAGAGATGAGGAAGGACACTATATCATACTCAAAGGGTCTGTCCAACAAGAAGATTTAACAATTTTAAATATCTATGCCCCCAACGTGGGAGCAGCCAACTATATAAACCAATTAATAACAAAATCAAAGAAATACATTGACAATAATACAATAATAGTAGGGGACTTTAACACTCCCCTCACTGAAATGGACAGATCATCCAAGCAAAAGATCACCAAGGAAATAAAGGCCTTAAATCACACACTGGACCAGATGGACATCACAGATATATTCAGAACATTTCATCCCAAAGCAACAGAATACACATTCTTCTCTAGTGCACATGGAACATTCTCCAGAATAGATCACATCCTCGGTCCTAAATCAGGACTCAACCGGTATCAAAAGATTGGGATCATTCCCTGCATGTTTTCAGACCACAGTGCTCTGAAGCTAGAACTCAGCCACAAGAACAAATTTGGAAAGAACCCAAGTACGTGGATACTAAACAGCATCCTTCTAAAGAATGAATGAGTCAACGAGGAAATTAAAGAAGAATTGAAAAAAATCATGGAAACAAATGATAATGAAAACACAATGGCTCAAAATCTGTGGGACACAACAAAGGCAGTCCTGAGAGGAAAATATATAGCGGTACAAGCCTTTCTCAAGAAACAAGAAAGGTCTCAGGTACACAACCTAACCCTACACCTAAAGGAGCTGGAGAAAGAACAAGAAAGAAACCCTAAACCCAGTAGGAGAAGAGAAATCATAAAGATCAGAGCAGAAATCAATGAAATAGAAACCAAAAAAACAATAGAACAAATCAATGAAACTAGGAGCTGGTTCTTTGAAAGAATTAATAAGATTCATAAACCCGTGACCAGACTTATCAAAAAGAAAAGAGAAAGGACCCAAATAAATAAAATCATGAATGAAAGAGGAGAGATCACAACTAACACCAAAGAAATACAAGCAATTATAAGAACATACTATGAGCAACTCTACACCAACAAATTTGACAATCTGGAAGAAATGGATGCATTCCTAGAAACATATAAACTACCACAACTGAACCGGGAAGAAAGAGAAAGCCTGAACAGATCCATAACCAGTAAGGAGATTGAAACAGTCATTAAAAATCTCCAAACAAACAAAAGCCCAGGGCCAGACGGCTTCCCGGGGGAATTCTACCAAACATTTAAAGAACTAATTCCCATTCTCCTGAAACTGATCCAAAAAATAGAAATGGAAGGAAAACTTCCAAACTCATTTTATGAGGCCAGCATCACCTTGATGCCAAAACCAGACAAGGATTCCATCAAAAAAAGAGAGCTTTAGGCCAATAACCTTGATGAACACAGATGCGAAAATACTCACCAAAATACTAGCAAATAGGATTCAACAGTACATTATTCACCACGACCAAGTGGGATTTATTCCAGGGCTGCAAGGTTGGTTCAACGTCTGTAAATCAATTAATGTGATACAACACATCAATAAAAGAAAGAACAAGAACCATATCATACTCTCAATAGATGCTGAAAAACCATTTGACAAAGTACAGCATCCCTTCCTGATCAAAACTCTTCAAAGTGTAGGGATAGAGGGCACATACCTCAATATTATCAAAGCCATCTATGAAAATCCCACAACAAATATCATTCTCAATGGAGAAAAACTGAAAGCTTTTCCACTAAGTTCAGGAACACGGCAGGGATGTCCATTATCACCACTGCTATTCGACATAGCACTAGAAGTCCCAGCCTCAGCAATCAGAAAACAAAACGAAATTAAAGGCATCCAAATCGGCAAAGAAGAAGTCAAACCATCACTCTTCGCAGATGATATGATACTATATGTGGAAAACCCAAAAGACTCCACTCCAAAACTGCTAAAACTTGTACAGGAATTTAGTAAAGTGTCAGGATATAAAATCAATGCACAGAAATCAGTTGCATTTCTCTATACCAACAACAAGACAGAAGAAAGAGAAATTAAGGAGTCAATCCCATTTACAATTGCACCCAAAACCATAAGATACCTAGGAATAAACCTAACCAAAGAGGCGAAGAATCTATACCCAGAGAACTATAAAGTACTCATGAAAGAAATCGAGGAAGACACAAAGAAATGGAAAAATGTTCCATGCTCCTGGATTGGAAGAATAAACATTGTGAAAATATCTATGCTACCTAAAGCAATATACACATTTAATGCAATTCCTATCAAAGTACCATCCATCTTTTTCAAAGAAATGGAACAAATAATGCTAAAATTTATATGGAACCAGAAAAGACCTCGAATAGCCAAAGGAATATTGAAAAAGAAAGCCAACGTTGGTGTATCACAATTCCGGACTTCAAGCTCTATTACAAAGCTATCATCATCAAGACAGTATTGTACCGGCACAAAAACAGACACATAGATCAATGGAACAGAATAGAAAGCCCAGAAATAGACCCTCAACTCTATGGCCAACTAATCTTCGACAAAGCAGGAAAGAATGTCCAATGGAAAAAAGACAGCCTCTTCAGTTTAGTTGGTTAAATTGGAAAGCTACATGCAGAAAAATGAAATTGGACCATTTCTTTACACCACACACAAAAATATACTCAAAATGGATGAACGACCTCAATGTGAGAAAGGAATCCATCCAAATCCTTGAGGAGAACACAGGCAGCAACCTCTTCGACCTCAGCAGCAGCAACATCTTCCTAGGAAAATCGCCAAAGGCAAGGGAAGCAAGAGCAAAAAGGAACTATTGGGATTTCATCAAGATCAAAAGCTTTTGCACAGCAAAGGAAACAGTTAACAAAACCAAAAGACAACTGACAAAATGGGAGAAGATATTTGCAAATGACATATCAGATAAAGGACTAGTGTCCAAAATCTATAAAGAACTTATCAAACTCAACACCCAAAGAACAAATAATCCAATCAAGAAATGGGCAGAGGACATGAACAGACATTTCTGCAAAGGAGACAGGCAGATGGCCAAAAGACAAATGAAAAAGTGCTCCATATCACTTGGCATCAAGAAAATACAAATCAAAACCACAATGAGATACCACCTCACACCAGTCAGAATGGCTAAAATTAATAAGTCAGGAAATGACAGATGCTGGCAAGGATGCAGAGAAAGGGGAACCCTCTTACACTGTTTGTGGGAACGCAAGCTGGTGCAACCACTCTGGAAAACAGCATGGAGGTTCCTCAAAATGTTGAAAATAGAACTGCCCTATGACCCAGCAATTGCACTACTGGGTATTTACCCTAAAGATACAAACATAGTATTCCGAAGGGGCATGTCCACCCAAATGTTTATAGCAGCAATGTCCATAATAGCCAAACTATGGAAAGAACCTAGATGTCCATCAACAGATGAATGGATAAAGAAGAGGTGGTATATATACACAATGGAATACTATGCAGCCATCAAAAGAAATGAAATCTTGCCATTTGTGACAACGTGGATGGAACTAGAGCGTATCATGCTTAGCGGAATAAGTCAAGCAGAGATAGACCACTATCATAATATCTCCCTGATATGAGGAAGTGGTGATTCAACATGGGGGATTAAGGGGGTAGGAGAAGAATAAATGAAACAAGATGGGATTGGGAGGGAGATTAAGTGACTCTTAATCTCACAAAACAAACTGTGGGTTGCTGGGGGGAGGGGGGCTGGGAGAAGGGGGTGGGGTTATTGACATTGGGGTGGTTATGTGTTATGGTGAGTGCTGTGAAGTGTGTAAACCTGGAGATTCACAGACCTGTACCCTGGGGGATAAAAATATATGTTTATAAAAAAATAAAAATTCAAAAAAATATATGTTGCAGAAGGAACAATTTTTTTTTTCCTAAGAGATTTGGATGAGACCAGGAATTTCCAAATTTCTGATACCTTTCTGATATACACTCTCTCTGGTTCCTCTAAATTTAAACAAACAAAAAAATATACACTTAAAGTCCAGAAGGCCCAGATGCTGTAGATTTGGGCATTATTTCTGTAAAACTACACCGTCACGAACAAAAAAAATGAATAGAGGGAATAGAGAGAAGGAAAGAAACTCTTGTAGCGATGGGCTAAGGGTCTGGGTGTTGCTGCAGGATATAACCCTTCAACTCCATCCCCACAGACCAAGGTCACCCCAGTGTCAATGTTTCTCACTGTACCCCTAACTGACCATAGGGAGAACTTCTGCAATAGTTTTATGGATTTCGTTTTCAGTTTTGTTACAACTTTCCTGAGGATCAAGAAACTGCATCAGTCTCTATAGTACAATTTGATGACACGCATACTAGCCTGTGACACTATCACCGCAGTCGAGAGCAGATATTTCACCAAGTCTCAAAAGTTTACCCATGATTTTAAAATAATTGCTTCATTTCCACACCATCCAGGCTTCATACTCTACAATTTTATTTTGCAAATATGTGGATTTTAATTTAGACTTCTCCATCTTTCATGTTAGTGTCTGATGCTGTGTTATCCCTTTTAAACTCCCCAAATTCGCTTAAATGTCACATCCCTTTTTCCATCCTGTATCGTGCTTATGGGTTTGGAGTGCTTATTGAGGGAGTACAGATCTTTAATGCCACTTAAGTGGAGTTGCTTATTCTTTTGCAGGCAGTTTTTCTTCCTTTTTTTTTTTTAATTTTTTTTGCTGTTGGGTTGCTTTAAAGATTTTTTCGTGTCAGTTTTGTAGTTCTGCAGTTATAATACAGTATGTCTAAAAATAATAAATATATCAGGAATTGAGGTGAATTTTCAATCTGAATATGTTTTCATGTTAACAATATAAAAATAATTTTAACTGTTATTTCAAATTCTGCTTCTAAATTGTTATCTACTTTAATTTTTTTTTCTGGAACTTCTCTTGTGAAAGACATTTCATTTTCCATGCATTTTAAATTTCCATATTTTGTGCTTCTTTATTTTGTAATGTATTCAAAAAAATTTTTTTATATTTACCTACCAATGTACTTCATTTTTTGCTTTTTATTTACCTTCATGTTGAAAGTACCATTACGTTTATTTTAATAAGTGTATTTTAATTTCTTTAGAATTTTTATTTTATTATATTTCAACCCCCCTTGTTCTTTTCTATATGACATTTTTCTTGACTTGCAATAGTCTTTCTTCACCTCTTTTACTTAATACCTTAAAATGTAATATAAAATACTTAAGATAATATAGAAGTATAAATAATAATATAATGACCATGTACCCATATCCTGATTAGTACATTATAAAACACTACCCAGACTCCTCTATATACCTCCTAATCTTAAGTCTCATCCAGAGATATATACTACCTTTAATTTAGTGATAGTTTTCTCATTTCCTTCTTTAATCTTTTATTATAAAAGCATTTTTTTTGCTTTTTTGTAAATTGCATAAATAAGTGATGGTGGGCTTTACTATCTTTGACATTTACTTTTTCACTCAATATTATATATCTTAGATACATATCCTTTAGTTTTATTTCATTATTTTTTACTGCAGTGTTGTATTCTATTTTATGCATATACATAATTTATATATTTTCTTGTTGAAAGGTTAAAGGATGCTGTTTAAAAAATGTGGCATATGTTATAATTTGTATACTATAAAGGTTTTCAAGAATTTTAACACAAATTTTAACATTCTACGGTTTGTCAAAAATATCTGTCAAGTAATTATGTTGATTCACAGCCAGCAGTGCATGAGATGCTTCACTTCATTGCTAAACCTTCATATCTTGGTTTTTAAATTTTGCTGAAATGACGGTTGTGAAATAATAACTCATTCGTTTTTATTCTGCAAATATCTTGTGACTAGCGAGTTTATTTTTTTCTTTTATTTCAACATTTTTATTTAAATTCTAGTTAGTTGACATATAGTGTAATATTGATTCCAGGAATAGAATTTAGTGATTCATCACTTGCATATGACACCCAGTGCTGTTTATTTTTATTTATTAGCCATTCACATTTCTTCTTCATAATGTTTGCTTTAGTTGTACTGGGGTATTTGTCTTATTATTGATTTTTGTAGTTTATTTTATATGATGAATACTAAAATTTTGCCATCTATATGTTTATATATATTTAATTTTGCATTTATAAACATATATATGTGTAAGTGTGTATATAAGCAAATTCTGCTCCCAGACCATGGCTGCCATTTTATGATGTTTTTCTTGAAGAATAGCCTTGTTGGATGTTTTAAACCACTTTATTTTGGTCTGATACACATTTTAAAAACTGTACATATTAGTGAATACGACTCAGTGAGTTTGGGGCTAAGTATACACCTGTGAAAGCATCACTATATCCTATACCATAGACATATTTGTCACCTTCCAAAGTTTTCTTCTGTCACTTTTATTCTCATTCCTATTATTGTTATTATTTATGGTAAGAACACAATGCAGATTCCACCATTTAGCAGATTTAAGTATACAATACGGATTTGTTAGCTATAGGCATTTTGATGTATAATAGATTTCCAGCACTTATTTAGTGTGAATCAATAAAACTCTGTATCCTTTGACTACCATGTCTCCATTTTTCCCCTCCCTAGGCCTTGGAAACCACCATTCTACTCTCTGCTTCTGTGAGTTTATCTGTTTAGAGTCCACTTATAAGTTAGATCGTATAGCATATGTCTTTCTGTGTCTGGCTTATTTCACTTAGCATAAAATCCCCCAAGTACATCCACATTGTTGCAAAGGGCAGAATTTCCTTCTTTTTGAGGCTCTACAATATTCCACTATATGTGTGTACCACATATTCTTTAGCCACTGACGAAAACTTAAGTTATTTTTATATCTTGGCTATTGTGAATAATAGCCAGTGAACATGGGTGTGCAGGTATATCTCTGAGATCCTGATTTAAATTCTTGGGTAAATACCCAGAAGGGGGGGTTGCTGGGTCATATAGTGGTCTTATTTGTTGAGGAAATTCCATACTGTTTTTCATAGTGGCTGTGCCAATTTACACTGTCACTACCAGCCTTCAAAAATTCCCTTTGCCCTATATCCTCACCAACATTTGTTATATTTTGGCTTTTTGATAATACCTATTCTAATAAGTATGAGGTGATATCTCCTTGTTATTTTAATTTGCATTTCTTTGAGGATTAATGATGTTGAGTGCCTTTTTACATACCTATTGGCCATTGACATACCTTCTTTGGAAAAACATTTATTCAGTTTCTCTGACAATTTTTAATCAAGGTATTTGTTTGTATTTGCTATTGAGTTGTGTAAGTTCCTTATATATTTAGGATATTAACTTTTATCAGACATATGGCTTACAGATATTTTCTCCCATTCTGTAGGTTGTCTTTCACTTTATTATTTCCTTCACTAGGCCACAACTTTCTAGTTTGAAGTAATCCCTCTTGTTTATTTTTGCTTTTTTTGCTGTGCGTTTGGTGTCATAATCACAAATTGCCAAAACCAATGTCAAGGAGATTCCCCACCCCTACGTTTTCTTCTAGGAGTTTTACAGATTTACTTGTGTTTAAGTCTTTATTTCATTGTGAGTTGAGTTTTATGTGTGGTATGAAATAAGGGTCCAATTTTATTCTTTTGCATGTTCATATGCGGTTTTCCTAAAACCAAATTGAAGAGACTGTTCTTTCCCCCTTTGTCTTCTTGGTGCCTCTGTCAAAGATTAGTTGACCATACATGTGTGAGTTATTTATAGACTTTCTGTTCTGTTCCAATGGTCTATATGTCTATTTTTACATGAGTACTATACTGTTCTGATTACTATGATTTTGTATTACAGTTAGAAATCAGGAAATTGGATGCCTCCAGCTTTGTTGTTGTTTGGGGGGGCTTTCGTTATTCAGGGTCTTTTGTGACTCATATGAACTGTAGGATTGTTTTTTGTTTCTGTGATAAATGTCATTGGATTTTTTTTCTTTTTTTTAATTAAATTTAATTATTGTGTGTGTGTGTGTGTGTGTGTGTGTGTTCCAAAATTCATTGTTTATGCACCACACCCAGTGCTCCATGCAATATGTGCCCTCCTTAATACCCACTACCAGGCTCACCCAAACCCCAACACCCCTCCCCTCCAAATCCCTCAGTTTGTCTGTAGGTCACTTTAGTTAAGACTTTCTTAATTTTAATATACTCAAATTTATATTTTCCTTTGGGTTTATGGTGGGTTTTTTGTATTACATAATAAATGCTTTCTTTGAATTTGTGATTATAAAATCCTTTATTATTTTCTAAAAATTTTGTAATTTTTTCATTCATATTCTGGTTATTTAAGCATCTAAAAGTTATTTTAGATGATGGTATGGTTTTGTTCTTTTTCATATAGATAGGTGAATTTTCTATACTTTATTTAAAAGATAGTTATTTTCCTATTGATTAATAAGAACAAATGTATCAGATATGAAATATTCATATAGGTGTGATTTTTTTTTTCCTGGAGAAAGACTTTTTCATTAGTTTAGTTTTCTATTCTTACATCAAAGCAGTCATAACTATTATTTGTATATATCTGGCAATTCAACTCACTCAATATTTTATTAACTTGCATAGCTTCCTTGTCTCTTAAGAACAAGTTAATTTTTTAGCTCTTAAATTAAAATTTTAGTAAAGTAACCAAAACACACCATATTTCTCAATAAATTACCACAAGTGGACACCTATCAAATACTTCTTAAGGTCAAAGAACAAGCTATTTCCAGGACTCAATGCATCTGAAAATAGTACTATTTCCACACTGTTTCCAATACTCGACACCCATCTCCCCATAAACCTTCTCACACTTCTATCTCTCCCATTACTAGGCACCCGATCTCTCAATCTATTGTTAAGTTTTACTAGGCAAAAGCAGGATTATGCAATATCTAATAGTTTGTATACATTTTTTCTTTCAGTATTATGTTCATGTGTTCTATTCCTGTTGCTACTAGCCACTGTTATTTATTTTGTTATGTAATATTTCATTGTATGAATAAGACACAATTTATTACATATTCTAGTGTTGATATACATGCATGTAGTTTTCAATTTTTCCTGTACTGTGTTTGGACATTTTTGTATTTGTCATTTGGTATACATGTTTATGAAGGTTAATTTTATGTGCTAACTTGATTGGGTCATTTAGTGCCCAGATATTCATCAAACATTATTCTGGATTTGTCTGTGAGGGTGTTTTTTGATGAGGTAAACATTTGAACCAATAGACTGAGTTAAGCACATTATCCTCTCTAATGTAGGTGATCCTCATCCAATTATTGAAGTCCTGACTAGAATAAAAGGCTGACCTTTCTATGATTAAAAGGAAATTTATGACTGATTACCTGAGCTGGAACCTGCCTTTGGACTAGAACTGAAACTTTGGCTCTTTTTAAGTCTTGAACCTGCCAGCTTTAGGGTTGAAATTTACACAGTTGGCTCTTCTGGTTCTCAAGGTTTCAGACTCAAACTGGAATGACTTTCCTGGGTCTCCAGCTGCTAACTGCGTATCTTGGGACTTCTCAGTCTCCATAGAAATGTGGGTCAATTTCTATTTAATTATTCATTTACTTACTTACCTATTTACTTATGTATTTATTTATCTGAGAGAGAAAGAGAGAGTCAATTGAGTGTCTTGGGACTTCTCAGTCTCCATATTTATGTGGGCCAATTTCTGTTTATTTATTTAGGAAAGAAAGAGAAAGCACACATGCATGGGAAATTCAGGGGGAGGAGGGGAAGAGGGTGAGAGAGAGAATCTCAAGTAGACTCTGCATTGAGCTCAACGTGGGGCTCATCTTACCTCCCTGAGATCATGACCAGAGCCAAAACCAAGAATCAGATGCTAAACCAACTGGGCCACCCAAGCACATTGGGCCAATTTGTTAAATTCCTTTAACAAATTTCGTATAAGTAAGATATATTTAGGTGTGTGTGTGTGTGTGTGTGTGTGTGTGTATGTGATCTAAAGATGAAATATATATAATATAATATAATATAATATAATATAATATAATATAATATAATAATTTCCAGTTGGTTCTGTTTCTCTGGAGAATCCTAATTCAGTATTCATGCATTATCCTGGAATACACTTAAAATGTGATTGCTTTATAATATTTTTACTTTAGTAATACTTCCAAACTGTTTTCAAAAGTTGTTATAAGAATTTATAATTCTACCAGTAGTGTACAAAAAGTTCCTGTTGCTCTACATCCTTGCCAACACTGGGCATTTTCAGTTGTTTTTACTTTTTAGCTTTTAGTGGTTGTGTAATTATCTCATTGTGGCTTTGATTTACATTTTCTTAATTACTGAATAGGATAAACATTTCATAACACATTTCATATAGCAATTACCTAGGTTTTTTTTTTTTTTTTTTCCTGGTGAAATTTTTGTTCAAATATATCACCTATTGGGAGGAGTTGTTTGTCCTTTTCTTCCTTAAATGTAGAATATTTTACATATTCTAGACTTGAGCCTTTTGTTAATTATATGCATTACTACTATCTTCTTTCTTTGCATACTCTAAATGGTGTCTCTTAATGAATAGAAGTTTTAAACTTAGATATAGTCTATCACATAAATTCCCAGGATTCTGTTTCTATTTAATGTTCTTTCTCTGGTTTTCAATTATGTTGATCTTCTTCACATGTATTTCTGTTTTTCTTTTGTTTTTTCTTTAATTTACTCATAATTAGTATACATATTTTATGTATTTTTAGCCACATTTGGATATTACTAACACAAGTATAACAGACATCTTTCTAAAAATATAGGTCACTTACATCATCCCTCTCTTATTCCACTTGCTTCATACAAAGCAACTGCTCTTTAGATTTCTCTCATCATATATTACTTTCTCTTGTTCTAAAAATTCATATAAATAGAACCAAATGAACACGTTGATATATATTCTTCTTTATTTTACTTATTTTGATCAGAATTAAGTTTTTGAGGTCATACACATTGTTGAACTATTAAGGAGAAGTATTCTAAATGAATAATTGTGTTGTTTCTGGTTTGACACTACTACAAATAGAGATGCTATGAATATTCTCAAATAAATATTTTAATACAAAGATATTTTTGCTCCTCTTTGGCAAATGCCTAGAAATGAAATAACTAGATCAAAAGCATATGAATACTTAACTTTATGAGAAAATTTTAGATAAATATCTAGTAGGTTCAATATTTCATACTCCCACAACCAATTTTTGAACACTCTGGTTGTTTCACACCTTTGTAACATGTGAGCTCATCGGTCTCTTTAATTTCATCCATTGTAGGGATATGTAGTAGCTATCTTATTGTGACTTAATTTAAATTTCCTGATAACTAATAATTAAAAGGACTTCCTATGTGTTTTTTTAAATTTATTTTTTATTTTCAGCATAACAGTATTCATTATTTTTGCATCACACCCAGTGCTCCATGCAATCCGTGCCCTCATTAAAACCCACCACCTGGTTCCCCGACCTCCCATCCCCCTACCCCTTCAAAACCCTCAGATTATTTTTCAGAGTCCATAGTTTCTCATGGTTCACCTCCCCTTCCAATTTTCCCCAACTCCCTTCTCCTCTCCATCTCCCCTTGTCCCCCATGCTATTTGTTATGCTCCACAAATAAGTGAAACCATATGATAATTGACTTTCTACACTATGGTGTATTATGCCTCCATCAGAAAGGACGAATACCCAACTTTTGTAGCAACATGGACGGGATTGGAAGAGATTATGCTGAGTGAAATAAGTCAAGCAGAGAGAGTCAATTATCCTGTGTTTATTAGTCTTTCATATCATTTTTTTGTGAAGTAGCTTTTCAAACTTTTTGCCCATTTTTATTGTATTTGTCTTTTTCTTACTGAGATGTGGGCAGTGTTATTTATATATTCTAGTTACAAGTCCTTTGTCAGGCATACATATTGCAAGAAATTTCTCCCATACATATTACAAGAATTTTCTCCCAATTTTCTCCAGGTTCACCTGTTCATCTTCTTATGGTGTTACTTGGATGACCAGTAGTTTTTGTTTTTGCTTTTATTTTTTTTAATGAAGCACATTTTATATAACTTTTTTTTTTTTGTAGTTAGTGATTTGTTGTGCTGTATAAAGAATCTTTGTATGCCCCAAAATACTTCTAGAAGCTTGATACTTTCAGATTTTAGATTTAGCTCTACATTTATTTTTAACTCCATCTCAAAAGTTTCCTTTTTCTCCACTATCCCCTGCCTCCCTCCTCAGGAAAACTTTCATCTTCTTTTGTCACTGTAGATTAGATAACACCTTTTAGAGATTTATATAAATAGAATAATCTTTCATCTTTGACATTAGTCATTTGTGTTTTCACTCTTTTGTTCTGGAAAGCCTTCCTTTTTGGAACTTTGTCATTTTTAATCAACCTTTTAACAAAGCCTAGTTTTCATTTTAAAAATTGTCTCTGTTCTGTTGACTATTCTATTGACTTTTGCTGTTAGAGTTATGGTTTTCTCCTCTGCTTATTTTGGGTTTGATATATGCTTTTCTTTTTCTATCTCCTTAAGATGGTTGTTTGATCTTAGACCTTTCTTCTTGTATAGTATATAAGCATTAGAACTATACATTTTTCTATATTCATCATTTTACCCTCATTCCATATATTTTGATATGTTGTGTTTTCATTAACATTTGGTGTGAAATGGCCTACCGATTTTCAGTCCACATGTTATCTCAGTGACAACAAAGAAGTGATGAAATCTCCATATATAATTCTCTTCTTTCACTTATATATGTTTTGCTTCATGTTTTTGAAATTGGCTCCTAGAGTTATTAGGTACATGCACATTTAAGATTATCATGTATTTTTGATGAATTAGCCCTTTATTATGAAATGACTCTATCACTAATAATACTCCTTCTGAAGTCTAGTCTATGTGGTATTAACATAGCCATTCTATCTTATGATTAGCATATTTTTTCTATAGTTTAACTTTTAACTGTGTCTCCTGTGACAACATACATTTTCTTACTTTACTTTCTTACTTTAATAACCTGCCTGCCAATGTATGCCTTTTTTTTGAAGAGTTTAATTCATTTACTTCATTTATTTATTTATTGATATTTCAGGTTTAATTCTATCATCCTGCATATCTTTTCAAATTGTTCTGCCTATCCTGTTCCTTTTTCCATTTCTTAACTATTTTAAAGTTGATTTTACATTTTATCTCCTCTGTTGACTTACTAACTAGCCTTTTTGCTTTGTTGTTAATGGTTTCTCTAGGATTGCATGCACATTTCTAACTCATAATCCAAGTCAAAGTCAAATAATAATTATGTTATTATTTGTCAAATAATAATATATTATTATATAGTCAAGTCAAATAATGTCATATTATTTGAAATATAATATCTTTGTTTTTTATAGTAACACAAACTTTACTACATTGTATTTTTATGCTTTCCTTCTTCTTTTTGAGTTTTTGTTTTCACACATTTTACTTCTATACCCATTATAAATTCCACAGAATAGTTATTGTTTTTGCCTTAATTCTTTCTATAAAATTTAATGAACAAGAAAAAGGTTTTTTAAAGATTTTATTTATTTATTTGACACAGAGAGAGAGATCACAAGTAGGCAGGGAGGCAGGCAGAGAGAGAGGGGGAAGCAGGCTCCCCACTGAGCAGAGAGCCACATGTGGGGCTCCATCCCAGGACCCTGAGACCAGGACCTGAGCCGAAGACAGAGGCTTAACCCACTGAGCCACCCAGGCGTCCCATAACAAGAAAAAGTTTTTTAAATTTACTTACAGAGTAACTATTTCCAGCATTCTGTATTCCTCTATGTAGAGCTGAGATTTCATTTGTTATCATGTTTCTTCAGCCTTAAGAACTTGAATATTACTTAAAGTACTAGTCTACTGATGACAAATCATTTTAGTTCCTTATTATTTAAAAAAAATTATTTTACTTGATTTTTTATTTATGTTTTGACAGAAATAAAACTATAGATTGCCTCTTACTTTCCTCCATGGTATATTAATGACTCTGAAATGTTCTTCTGGCTTGCATTATTTCTGAAGAGCAATCACTCTTATTACCCTTTGCCTATAAGCAATGTGTCTTTGTTCTCTGTTTTCTTGTAAGATTTTTGTCTTTATTTGTTTTCCAACACCTTGATTATAATGTGCCTTAGCGTCTGTTTTGTTTTGTTTTTGGTGTGTGTGTGTGTGTGTGTGTGTGTGTGCACTTTGCTTTATTCTGTTTGGACTTCATTGGATTTTTAGCCTGTTTCAGTTGTTTGTTTGTTTGTTTGTTTTTAATTGGCATGCTATATCTTTTCCATACTTTTGTTTTAGACTATTCAATTCTTTATGTTAAAAGTGTGTTTCTTTTGGACAGCATATAGTTAGATAATGTGTATTTTTTTAATCCAAACTGATGATCTTTGTCATTTATATAGGGTGTCTTGACAATTTACATTTAATGTCATTGTCAATATGTTTGGATTTAAATCTAAAGCCTTGATGTTTCTTTTGTATGTGTCCAGTTTTTTCTTTATTGACTTTTCACCCCTTTCTTTTACTTCCTTTTACATTGAATATTTATTTCATTTTCCTGGTTTATTAGCTATAACTGTGTGGACAGCCATGGGTGGGTCCTATACACTCACACATTGTAATCATATTTTTTTCTCAGTGAATCCATGAGGCTGTCAAGGTCTCCAAGTTCAGGCAGGGGTAGTGGAGGTAAGGTGCCTGCACTAGGAGCAGGGCTCAGTAGAGACAGGATGACTTTTTGGAACCCACAGAATGTGGTGGCTACTCCCACTGAGGTTCCAAATTCTTGCAGTGACCACAACCATGTCTATGAAATTGTAGTTGAAAGTGGAGGCCAGCTCAGAGACACATACATTGATAAAATATGGTCAGTCTGTCTGTTCTCTCCTGAGAGTGCCACAATACTCTTGCTTTACTGGTCTACCTTCATCTGAGGTAAGGGTATAATATTTTTCTTTTCTTTTCTTTTTTTTTAATATGAATACCCAATTGCCTCAACAGCAATTACTGAACATTTATCTTTTTACTTCATTTGCTATAGATTTAGGTCTACTTCTGGCTCTTGATGTTCCATTGGTTTATTTTCCTGACCCTGCACCAATACTAAAGTCACTTAAATTTATAGCATTAAAACAAACTTTGATCCCTTTAAGTCAAATCCTCCAACCTTGTTCTTGTCCTGCAAAAATGTCATATGTATTTTTGAATGTTGTCCTGCAAAAATGTCATATGTATTTTTGAATGTTTTCCATTCATTTAAATTTTAGAATATTCGTAAACTCCTCTCCTCACCAGAATATATTAATATTAGGATTTGATTATATCAAATATCTTAATTAATTTGTGTTGTTTTACTATCTTTGAAATATTATCTTTCAGTCCATAAGGATGGCATATTTATATATTTATTTCTTTATTAATACCTTTTCTATAAAGTCTTATGATTTTCTCTATTAAATCTTGTGCATCTTTTGATAGATTTTTTGATACCATTGTAAATTATAAATTTAAAAAATTTACTTTCTACTTGTTACAAATACAAAGAAAATGAACCTGGTTGTTTATATCAGTTTTGTATTAAGATCTCTTTTCATATCTATGTATACATTTCAGACTTTCTTCCTACCTTACTTACATACTCTTTTATACACATGCAAAAACACACTGACAGGAAATTGACAGCAAACTTTATGCTTAAAGTGAAAATTTTATAAATTTCTCTTGGACAGTAGGAAAAGACAAGAATGACCTCCATATCATTACTTACATTCAGTATTATTCTGGAGATCTAGGTACTATATCAAGGAAAGAAAATTAACAAAAGACAGAAAATTTGGAAATTATTATACCATAATTTTTAATTTTCTTATTTTCTGAAACACTTTTAAGAAAGGCAGTTGAAAGATTGTTTTCTCAGCCTCTGGGAAAAAAACTGGATGACTTCATTGATTTTCAGCAACAATTGAGAAGACACACATATAATAGAAAGAAACTGTCATGGGGTCAATGACTTTAATAATGGGTTCTGAATAGGGGAGAATATCAATATATTAAAAGAGTTTCAATAGGGTTTTTGTGTGTGCTTATCTCAATTATGAACATACAATCACAGATTCAAAATTCATTAGATGTCAGCTATGATCGTTGCATTATCTTATTTACTTGTTATTTGAAAAGAGATTGAAAGTGCAAGACATTGGGTTGACAGTTCTTATATTTGTCGTTGTATTTTTCTATAAAACTGGCAGAGACAAAATGAAACCACTCACTTTTCAATAAGCTCACTTCAGCTGTCAGTGAGGAAGTACAAGAAGACTTGAAAGTTTTTCATTTTTAAAAAAGGAGTCAAAGGAGAAAATTTAGTCTACATATACATTTTGACTAACTAGATTATTTGAGTAAATAATTCATCTTGTAATTATTTTCAGTCATTATGCGACAGATACTGGGCTCTGTCTAGAGGATCTATATAGATCATCAGTCAAGTTCTTGTGATCTATCAGAGAGGAAAACTGGAATTTAAATAAATCCACCATCCTATTAGAATAAAAAGATTTTTGTTACAACTCTTTTGTCAAAATTTATTAGCCATTTGGGGAATGTAAGCCCAGTAGTATAGGTCCAATTATTGTTCACAGAAGGTTTCTAATATTTGATAATATTTTAAAAAATCCAAATTTACTTTTTATAGTATTTTTACTTAAAGACTGAATCATCTACAGCCTTATTATTACTATTATTATTATTATTATATTATTTTCCAAAAGCATTTTGTTCTGATCTTATCCTTTCCTGTATAGGTGTATTTTTAAAGTTATTCTACCCAATGTTTTATATCCAGAATGCCACACATTAAGAAATATTGCATCTAAAATCTATAAAGAACTTATCAAACTCAACACCCAAAAAACAAATAATCCAGTTAAGAAATGGATAGAAGACATGAATAGATATTTTTCGAAGGAAGTTGTGCAGATGACTAACAAACACATGAAAAGATGTTCAACATCCCTCATCATCAGGGAAATACAAATCAAAGCCATGATGAGATACCACCTTACACCTGTCAGAATGACTAAAATTAACAACAACGGAAACAACTGATGTTGGCAAGGATGCAGAGAAAGAGGAACCCTCTTACACCATTGGTGGGAATGCAAACTAGTGCAGCTACTCTGGAAAACAGAATAGAGATTCCTCAAAAAGTTACAAATAGAACTACCCTATGATGCATTAATTGCTCTACTAGGCATTTACCCAAAGGATACAAAAATACTGATTTGAAGGGGCACATGTACCCTGATGTTTATAGTAGCATTATGAAGAATAGCCAAAGTATGGAAAAAGCCCAAATGTCCATCAACAGATGAATGGATAAAGATGTTGTAATAGGCAGTAGAATATTACTCAGCCATCAAAAAGAATGGTATCTTGCCTTTACAATAATGTGGATGGAGCTTGAGTGTATGATGCTAAACAAAAGAAGTCAGAGAAGAACAACTACCATATGATTCATTCACATGTGGAATTTAGAAACAAAACAGATGAACATAGGGGAAGGAAGGGGAGGGGGAAAGGAAAGTGAGGCAAACCGTAAGTTCTCTTAACTCTAGAGAACAAACAGGTCAGGTAGGTGGGGCAGGGGTCAGTGAGAAAATGGGTGATGGGAATTAAGGAGGCCACTTATTGTGATGAGCACTGGGTATTACATGTGAGGCATGAATCACTACATTCTACTCCTGAAAATAGTATTACACTGTATGTTAACTAGAATTTAAATAAAAAGTTGAAAAAAAAAATACTGCAAGAGGAATGGACCCATAGATGCAAAGAATAAACTGAGGATTGGCAGAGGGGAGGGGTGGGAGATGGGCGAAATGGGTAAAATGGAGTGGGAGGTATAGGCTTCCACACAGAATGAGTAAGTCAGGGAGATACAATGTACAGCATAAGGGGTATAGTCAATGGATTGTACTAGCACTCGATGGTGACAGATGACAGATAGAGAACAATATAATGTATTCACTCATCGAGTCCATATGTTATACACCTGAAACTAATGTGACATTTTGTGTCAACGATACTTCAGTTTTAAAAAAGAGACAGAAAAAGGAAATACCGCAACAAACATTTATATTTCTATGTGTGTGTGTGTTTTCTTAAGTATAAAAATACAACAAATTCTTAGGAATGAAGTAGGTCAAAATCTGTGTGTTCTTTTTTATTTTGATAGTGTGAAATAGATGCCACAGACGCTCCATTTCTGTTTGAGATGGAAGCCTCTAGAGGTGAGCAGAAGATTTTTACTCTCTGAACTTTTTCTTTCTACAGATTTCCTCCTATGTGTTCTGCTGTTTTTTCCCATCTGTAGCTTCATCTCAGCTCTTTGGAGCCACCGTCTTATATCTAGAATGGACTGATACCCATGTTCCACTAGAGCAGTGAATGTGAGGTGGAAGATGCCTCCTTTCAATCAATCTTGTCATTTTTATTCTCCCTTTGAATATCCTGTATATTCATGCATGTATAGATGAATTCTCTTTATTGAAGGTTATGAGCCTTTCAAAAAAATTAAATTACAATACACAAAGGAAAACGGTTATTCTGATTTTCTTAGATTTGTCAAGTTTTTGTTTCAATAATCTCTCAGTCCAAAGTTGGGTTTTTTTGTTTTTTTTTTCTGTTTTTTTATAGTTACAATATGTGTTTTTTTTTAAATTAAATGTATTTATTTTCAGCATAACAATATTCATTATTTTTTCACCACACCCAGTGCTCCATGCAATCCGTGCCCTCTATAATACCCACCACCACCTGGTACCCCAACCTCCCACCCCCCCCCAGTCCAAAGTTTTACCCACAATTTTTTTGAAAAAAAAATGACTGATCATCACAGGAAGAGGTTAATTTTCTGAGATATGTTCTTTTTCCCGCTGCCTCGTCCATGTGCATTACTCCAAACCTGAGTTGTTATTTATGGCGTAGCACCTTCTAGAGCTACTCTGCATAGTAAACATAACATACTAACAATCTGGTCCCTGTCACAGGCCACAAAAGTATCCAAAGCCAAGGGCAGAGGTTATACTAAGTTCCTTCAGCCAGAAAAGAAGTATCCTTAGACTTAGAAAACCTAGCTAGAAGGTTAGTTGTCAATGTTTTTGGTTTTCAAAGTAAGTAGAACAAAAACAAATGTGGAAGCAGAGCTCAAGAAAATGAAGGAAGGGGCGCCTGGGTGGCTCAGTGGGTCAAGGCCTCTGCCCTAGGCTCAGGACATGATCCCAGGGTTTTGGGATCCAGCTCTGCATCCAGCTCTCTGCTCTGTGGGGAGCCTGCTTCCCTTCCTCTCTCTCTCTCTCCGCCTGCCGCTCTGCCTACTTGTGATCTTTGTCAAATAAATAAATAAAATCTTAAAAAAAAAAAAAAAGAAAGAAAGAAAAGAAAAGAAAATGAAGGAAATATGTTGGCTAGTGGAATTTAAATAAATAAATAAATAAAAAGATAGTTCAAGAAGCCTGAGAGAGAAAATGATTGGAGCCCAAAGAATGGGAAGACATCTGTGAAGGCAGAGACTAATCTGCTGTTTGAACATCACCCAACAAAAGGAATATTCTACACAATCAGGAAATGTTTCCACAGTCCTCAGATAAGATAATCCTTTTAGTTCTCTGTGTACATCCTGATGTGTATGTTAATAAAAGAAAGAGATAAAGCAATCAAGACAAGGACCGACTGGGTATAGAAGAAAGATAAACTCTGTCATCATTCCTGTTTGCAGTCTTTTAGAGCCACCCTAGCCTAGCGTGGTGGCTTAGATGGGAGCTATCAGCTAGGAAGTAATGTGGACGATGGGATTTCCAAGGGTCCCCCTGACAACCAAAATCATGATGGCACAGGTCATGGTTCCAAGGTATCTTGAGCAAATACAACAGAACAGAAGATTCAAGCCAATGATATTGGGAGATTTGGTCCCCTGAAAGGCAGGACATTTTGGGGGACCTCACAAAGCTGTGGACAGCAGCATTGTGAATGAGGGGTAGTCAGCAACTCTCTGTCAGCTGTCATGTCTGACTCTCAAGTTCCTCACTTACTCAGACTCTGGAGTTGATAGTGAGCAGAGGGCCTAGGGCTGCTTTAACTGCTTGGCGGCCAGGGGCATCTCTTTGTGGGGAGCCAGTCTAGGGAGCTGTGTGCCAGTTCCAGTTTCAGCAGTAATAGTACCTTGTGAGAGGGAGACATTACAAGCATAAACTCGATGCAGAAGTTATATGCCTATTATAAAAACAATACTGATAAAATCATAGAAATATATTTTACATTAATTTTTCAGAGTTTTAATATGCAATCTGCTTGCATCTGTTTCTAATGGAAGATTTAAATCTTAGTCAAGAAGTTAATAAGGAATCTATGAACTGTGAAGGCATTTCTCTGAAAGATAAACTAATATGGTCTAGGTCATTTCCCAAGAAGCAAAAGACTTAAAATAAAGCTTAAAGTAGTGTTTTCCAAATTGGAGGCGGCTCCCTCCTAATAGGTAACAAAATTAATTTAGCAAGTAAAATATAATTTTAAAATTCTATTAGGAAATACCACAGCTTTACATTTTTTTTATGCACAAATGTAGTATGTACATATCTGTTTACTGAGTCATGAAGTGAAATATATATCTTTGAATCATGGCCATAAAAGTTTGAGTACCACAGATTGAAAATATGTGCTAAGTGATTTTTCTTGGACTTTGTTCGCCTAACAGACTTAATTAGGTTGATTAGTTGTGATTTGGTATAGTAACCAAGAAATATTTGCTTACTTGTTTATAAATGTCATAAACAAGTAGGCCAGTTCCTGTAGGTTCTGGTCATTTGTGGGGCTGATAGCTAAGGCAAAGTAAAATTTTCTTTATTGTTTTTGCCCCTTAAACTGTGGGTATCTTAGGGAAAAGGCGTAAACTTTTTGAGGGGGAAAAGAACTGCTTTGATGTTGACTTAAATTTCAAATTGCTAAGTAAATAAGACTGAAGCATAAACACGTAAAATTTATAAATCAATTATTTAGATGGCTTGAAATCAGAACAACAGAAAATATTAACCACAAGAAAATTAGAGGCATAGATTTGTCTAGATTTAATTTTAATTGTAAACACAATCAAAAATAACATTGCCCTTATTTTTTCTCTGAAAATTTTTGGCATTTCAAAGCCATCATGTAATTTTGCCAACATTTTGCTATTAACTACACACAGGAAAAAAAAAAAAAAGTAGTTTTCCCATAAGAACCGTATTTTCTATAAAGAGAAATAGGAATTAGCATATTATAATCCTCAGACTTGTGATATGTTTTATTATACTACAAGACAAATGTACTTATTTTATGGTTGAGGGAGCCCATTAATTAAAATTGTCTTATAAATCCTCCAAACTCCTGCCTGCAGAAAACAGAGCATCTGTCTTATTCAAAAACAAGAAATCTGGCTCTGAAATATGCACTGCTATTAGGTTATTCAATGGGGAAACATGATTTTCTTTCACCTCTGACCTTACTTTAAGCAGTATGAACTAGAAAAACATGTTAATATTTAAATTCTAACTTAAGTTTTTCCTCAAATTTCAAATAGATGTTTTATGATAATAATTACCTTTGAATGTTGGGATGAGGTATTTAAAGCCAAAATTATTCAAATGAAATAAATTACAACTTTACAAAGAGAGCTCTTGGCAAGGCTATTAATCAAGTGGAAACAAAGAATTTGGAACTAAGATTTAATATGTAAATCTTCAGTTATGAGAAGTATTTATGTCAAATGTTATTTGGAAACTAAAAGTTTGGGGACACCGCAATGACTCAGTCCATTAAACATCTGCCTTTGGTTCAGGTCATGGTCCCAGAGTCCTGGGATTGAGACCCATGTCAGGCTCCCTGTTCAGTGAGGAGCTTGCTTTTCCCTCTCCCTCTGTCTCTCCTCCTTGCTCGTGTGCTCTCTCTCTCTCTCAAATAAATAAAATCTTAAAAAAGAAAAACCAGAAGTTGTAATTTTCCAATTTATAACAGAGATCAAGTAAAGTAGTGACAGTAACTCTGCAAAGGTTTCACAGGAGAGAATTCCTGATATGTGATTTTCTAAAATCCAAAGAAATGTTACAAAATCTTAGAGCTTGAAGGACCTTAGAGGTGTTAGGCACAGTGTTGATTCAACTCTGGCTACCAATGAGAATCAAATGGGGAGAAGAAAATGCAGATACCTGGATCTCACCTCAGGAAAGTTCATTTTATTGGTCTGGGATTGAGCTGAGCATTGGTATTTCTGTTTATAAAGCTCTCCAGATGATGCTAATGAACAGCATAGGTGGAGAAAGATGGAGATTGCCAGCTGTGCCTGGGCAAGACCACACTTCAACCGTGCATGATAAAATGGGAAAAGTAAGACTGGTAGAGTGACCTCTGAACTGGAAGGGCCATGAGGACTATGTGGAGTGTGAACACAAAAGGACCAGCATTCTCTACTATAAAGAAATTGTTCCTTAACTAACTCTTTGGGTTTGCTCACTCATTCACTTAGCAAAATTATTTTGAGTGTCTAGTATGTTTCAGTCATTCTGTTAGGTACGGGGGATACTGGGAGAATAGGAAAGGGATCTCAATCCTTGAGGCATGTCCAATGGAAAAGACTGATACTAAAAAATAAATTGTAGTTGTGGTAAGAAAGAGAAGAGAGGGAGGAGGGTGCAGCAGAGAGAGAAACAAAAAGGAAAATAACAGCAGCAGAGAAGATTGTTGGAGTATATTACAGCGAAATCAACCTGGAATTTCTAACCAATAGAATTAGAAAACAAGGAAGAGGTCCTAGGGTGGTTTGTTTACCCTTTGATTTGTTTAGTTAATTTAGCAAGCATCCCAGCAGCATTTCTGGCTTGAATCTAATTATTCCAAGAACATCATCATTTTCAGCAAAATAAATTCAATTCTTTATTCACTGAGCAACTAATGAAGCTTTGTTTTCCCATGTTGTAAAAGTGTTGCAAATTGATTTCAGTAATAGTCACGTTTCTTTTGTTATAAGCAACATAAATTATCTTTGACTAACTTAAGCAAAAACAAAACTAACCAACTAAACAAAAACATAAGGGTTATTACTGGAATATTCTGGTAAATATTTACCTTGAAGCAATCAAAGAGGACTTCAAGGCCAGTTCTCTACTAACATTAATGCAGGAGCTTGCAAACACCAGATTGAGACCGGAGCAGAAAGGCAGAGGAGGTAAAGAAAGGAGGTGGGTGAAGATGGAGGGAAGTGAGAGTAGGAAGGACCGCTGGAAGATTTCTGTTATTGGTTAGGTGGATGGAGCTAGTAAAAGAAACTGCCCAGTAGATAACTGAGTGGTGAGCGGACTCAAGCCCATAGTCCGGGAACAGCTGCATATGAATTTCCTGATATACACATATTCTCTAGTCTCATTGATAACTGTATAGAGAAACAGAGGTCAGCAATGCCATTCTCGAAGGCTGAAATGTTCTCCCTAAAGATAGAAAAATATGAAATTACATTTGGATGAATGAGAAAAAAATTCTAGTCCTCTAAACTTTTCTAATGTTTCATCTCAAAAGAAGATAGAAATTCCAACTCGAAGGTACGGTTTTGAAGTAATGCTTTTGGGGCATAAACACAAACAGTAAATTTACTTTGTGTGATGATTTGCAGTAGTAGGAATATTATATCTGAAGGCCGTTTAAAATTTGCTAATTTACAAAATTATTAAATAAAATTAAAAACCAAACAGCTAAATGTAAAAGGTGCTAATGAGAATTGATGTTTGTACTTTTAAAAACACATTAGTAGAGTGCTTTGTTTATTATCACTGGCATGTTTATATGCTCAAGTCCAATAAACACTACAGGTGTTTACAACATGCTATTGCAGGGATAGTCATGCAATTGAGTGAAATAGCATGAAGAAGTAGAAACCTGCTTATAATGGAATATAATAGCTCACAAAGGTATTATTTAATTGAATAGGGAGAAACATGGAGTATGCAATGTCAAAGTATGGGAATGTTGACTAGCTAATTGAAAAGAAACAAATATTTTTACATTATTTCTTCTACAGAAATAAGTCTACATGAATCAAAATTGGATTATTTTTAAGTGCATTACTTCTTTTTTAAGGACTTTTTAAAAAAGATTTTATTCATTTATTTGACAGAGAGAGATCACAAGTAGGCAGAGAGGCAGGCGGGGGGTGGGGGAGGCAGGCTCCCCACCGAGCAGAGAGCCTGATGTGGGGCTCAATCCCAGGACCCCGAGATCATTACCTGAGCCAAAGGCAGAGGCTTAACCCACTGAGCCACCAAGGTGCCCCAAGTACATTACTTTTGCTAGCATTCTTTTCTCCTCCTCCTGGTTTGGAAGAGAAATTGCACCAGATAAGAATAAAAATACCCTTTAAAAAAAAAATTCGATTTAATTTTTTCAGTGTTCCAAAATTCATTGTTTATGCACCACACCCAGGGCCCCATGCAATACATGACCTCCATAATATTTTTGATTTAGGATTTTCTTGGGATGTATTAAAAGCAGTCTGTAAAACATTGTGTCTTTGAGCCTAAATCTTAAATGCATGAGTTTAATCCATATAATGAGTTTATATCTACCAAGGGGCAGAAAGTTTTTCTTTGCGTAACTTTAAACATTTGCAGATTAAGATAGTATAACAGAAGTGGACTATAATCCTCCAGATTGAATTTTCCCCCTTTTGTTTGAAATTGCAACATAAGACCAGTAAAACCATCCCTTTTCAAATCTCCCTATGAACAGTTTCCCATCTTTTTCAACTCCTGTTTTACAGAAAAGCTAGAGGTCTCCGAATGGAGCCCCTTCAGTATGCTGGGCCAACCTTCAACACTGTTATCCACACCTACCCTCATTTCTCCTCATAATCTTCTGAAAAAGTCGGTGTTTCTCCACACCTGCACTGTTACTGTCTCAGTAACTTCCCACCAGTTATTATTCTACAGCTCTCCTACAACTGGATGTTTCCTAGTAGCATGTTAAAATTCTCAAATTTTTCCTTTCCCTCGACTGACCTTTCCCCCTTCTTTTCCTCTCTAATCACTGTTTCTCTCCTACCTCCCTGCCCTGCCTACTCCCATCTTCTTATTGCTGCCATTATTTAAATATCTCATTCTCACTAAGGTCAGCTATGACATCAATGTCCCTAAATAAATAATATTTTTAATCTTTTTCCTAGCTGACCTTTCAGAAGCATTTAGCAATGTTGGCCACTCTTCTGGAGTGGCTATTTTCACTAGACTTCTTTGATGACTTTCTTCATTTTACTCCAACTTCTCTTGCTGGAATTTCTCAGTTGCTTTGTTGACTCTCCCCACTACTCTACCCCACCCTCTGTATCCAGTCCTTAATGATGAAGTTCTTTAATTCTTAGATTAACTATACTCTAAACTTTATCCCTAGGGGATTTCATATACATGTATATGAGATATGCATATACAATAATTCTAGGTTTATATCTGCGGTTCAGAATTTTCCTCAACTAGATCTCAGACTTGCATTTTAATTGAAGTCCTTCTGATATATCACTGACTCATATGGCCAATTTCTAATGAAAATGTGGTTTTCCCCTGAGAAAAAGAAAAAAAATGCCCTAGCACCTAAGAACTGCTCTGACATTTAGAGCTTAGCTGTAACATTGTTAACAACTGGCCTGGCACTCACTGGCAACCTGGCCAAATCATTCTGTCTGGACAGAAACAATCTCACAGAACACCAGTATCACTGTGACTATGATAAGGTGAAAAAAATACCACTTTCTATTTTTTTCTAAGCACACAGAAAAAGTAACACAGTTACTTTATGTAACTCACGAAATACCAAACACTTCCCTCCCCAGCTAATAGAACTAACCACTGCTTCCTTGCCAATTACAATTGTAGCCTTGTCTAATCCTGGTATGTAAGATTCATTGAGACACTATCATAGTATTGTCCTCACTTTCTGCTGTACCCAATATGGAGCGAAAGAAACTCTGCTTTCTTGGATTATCCCCCAAATGACCCATTCAAAGCCAGTTTCTTTAACAGGCTCTTAGGTGTTCCAAGGTTCCCCATGGTGTGCAGTATCCCTGCTGCTGTTTATTAAATTTATTTATAATAAATTTATTTATTCAAATGCAGATTTTTTTTTTTAGTGGAGGTGCACTCCTTCTTCTTCATAAAACTTATTCCATAGAAAGCCTGGGTGGCTCAGTTGGTTAAGCGACTGCCTTCAGCTCAGGTCATGATCCCGGAATCCCACATCGGGCTCCCTGCTCCATGGGGAGTCTAAGCTTCTCCCCTCTCATGCTTTCTCTCCCTCACTCTCTCTCTACCAAATAAGTAAAGAAAATATCTTTTTAAAGAACTTATTCCATAAATAGAACTTATCACATAAATATGTAATGTTTTTTGTTTTTTTTTTAATGTCTCTCTCCCATTCAAATACAAGTTCCCTCTGGGCAAAGACCATGCTGGCCTTATTCACTGCTGTGTCTTTCAGTGCTCACAACACTGCCTCATGAAGAGCAGGGTTCTTGTGTCATGCTCTCTTGGTTATTTGCCTCCTTTAATACTTATTGACTGTACTACACAGGGCTATATTAAGTATCTTTAATTGCCAATGTTATAAAACTGATGATTTGTTACTATATTCCTAATTATTGGATGCATTCATCAGACATGTCTAATTAGATACTAGATTCACATGATCAGGAACTGTCTTAGGCTACTTGTTGGTGTTACTGATTGATGAACTGTCTTAGGCTACTTGTTGATAGACTCAAAAAATACACATAATAGATGTCATTTGGTTGGATGTTACTTGGAGCTTATGTAATTATTGAAAATTATTTTGCATCAATGATTTCATTAGTGTGCAGTTATTTGATTAACCTTGTAACAAATCCAGGAGATGCTTCATAATAAGCTTAGGAACATGGGTCTATGTTTGCTATCTCTAGTTTACACCAGTGATATTTTGAGGAAACTCTTTCTTTTGTAAATTAGAAGACTGAGTAGTTTATGTATAGTAGTTTATGTGTGTTACAGGGACACCTCTTGCTAAGCAACACATTCTTGTTATTAAGAAATTATTGCTTATAATCCACAGCTATCACTTTACATTGAATTGCCTTTTGTGACCTAGCTCTATGTATTTCAGAAATGTTAATATAGTTTAAAACACATAAGCTTTAAGCTTTTGTTGAATAATTCACATTTCTTCTATTTAAAAAAACTATTAGAATCTTTCAACAGTGGATGATTTTTATATTTAGCTACTCTCTTAAGAGTAGAAAAAAAGGTAAAGAAGCCCCACGTATTGCTCTGGGTAACTTATTTCTCTATATTATCATGTACTATTCATATCTTCTCTCATCCTTCAGATCCCTGTATATAAAATAAAATGGGTATCTTCTCTTAGCAGTCCTACATTAAAGACACTTCAAATGCAACACATAGAATACAATTCATTGGCTTTCCCAAATATATTACTTTTTTTTTTCTTTATCATATTAATGTACTACTGTATATTTAGTTGTAATATTAGGGATATTTCTTCATTTTCTCCCCATGAATATATTTTAATATATACCAGTTACTGATTATTCTTTCTTTTAAAAAATTCTCTAGAATCAGCTGTTAGCTCTCCAATCCTCTTGTCACTATCCACAATCTCCTGCCTGGACCATTGCAGTAGTCTTCTGACATGTCCCTGTCTTGAATTTCGTACTACCAATACAAAGATATTTCCCTTCACAGACTATCCTCCAGGTATATTAGACTAATTTCAGCTTCTACAGTGGGTCTTGCTGTCACACCTTGCAGTTTTTATACATTTGAATCCTTCTGCCTGGTGTGTTCTTTGTTTGGTTTTATTTTTTATTTTGGGATTTTTTAATAAACTAGAAAATTCTTACTCATTTTTTAGCCTTCTTAAATTAATGAACCAAGGTGATTACATCCCACTTTGTGAAAATTTGCTACTTCTTCCTGCACTGTACTCTACTGATTTATTTATATCTTAACTTCTTGTAAGAATAGACGCTACCCAGAAACTGGGTGCATGAAAACATCTTTATATCCCAGCACCAAGCTCAGTCTCTAACAAAAATAGGCAGTCAAATAATGTGTTGAGTGAATGAATGAATGAATGAATGGATTCTGACCTCTAAACTTGCAAGAAAAATCCATTTTTAATTTCAACATAGGATATTTTATCTCTCCACATCTAAAATATTGAATCACACTGATTAAGCCATGAAGTTAAAGGAGGCAAATGATTCCTCTCCTTTTCCTCTCTCTCCTCCTCTTCCTCACCCTCTGCTCCACCTTCCTCCTTTCCTTTTTCCCTCCTTCCTACCCTCTGCATGTTTTCTTTAGCATGTACTATGTTCCAGGCACTAAAAATACTGCTGAGGATTTTTCTAGAACAACATTATTATTTTAGCTCTAAAATAACAGATTTGCTAAAGTCAGAAAAATTTGATGGCCCTTATAAAACTCATCTCATGGTGGCATCAATTTTAGATACTGTCCATCCTCTAAACAAGGGGTGTTCTTCTGTCTCCGTTGAGTTTCTTGGAAAATTTGGAATGCCTCTCTTGTAAAATGTCCATATAAAATAAATTATAGGGTATTTTGGAATCACAAGGCTTGTAAAAATCATTAAGTAAATGTTTAATGGATGAGTCTAATATATTCCCCTGGCTGCAGTGAGGAATACATTTATAAAGCATAAGCAATCTGCCTTATAAAAACAGTCTATGGATGGGGGAAGGGAAGGAAAAATAAAATAGGATTAAAAATAGAGAGGGCGGCAAACTATAAGAGACTCTTAACTATTGAGAAGAAACTGAGGGCTGCTGGAGGGGAGGTGGGAGGAATATGAGGTAATTTGGTGACAGGCATTAAGGAGAGCACGTGATGTGATGAGCACTTGGTGTTATAGGCAACTGATGAATCACTAAATTCTACTGAAAGTAGCACTATATGTCATCTAACTTGAATTAAATAAAATCTAAAACAATAACAAAATAACAGCTATGCATGAAGACATCTCCAAAATTTTAGTAAGTTTCAAATGTCTTTTCACAACTTTTATAATCTGTACTTTTTTCAAGATAAATACATTTAGCTGACATAATCTCTTTTCTCATTTTTATTTGAAAGATTTATTTTCTATTAGGTAATGGCACTTTACATATATTTTAAAAGGTGTTAAGCAGTTTTTCATTTATTTATTTATTTATTTATTTATTTGTCTCCTCTTAAGCATCTAGCCTTATCCTAAGGACAAATAAATCACTTTGACATAGACTTTTATTATTGGTCTAATTTTGTTGAGTAGTATATCTCTTTCTCTTTTAAATTTCTCAGTTAGACATACTGAGTAATAAATGGAATTCAAGATTTTAATATGTATTTAAATCAGTTTGCATTTCGGTCTTATTACACACAATGTCATTCTGAAATATGTTGATATTGTCATAGAAATATCAACTGTAGGCAAAGAAATAACAGAAGGGAACTAATACATAGGCACACATTAATAGCTTTATAGTCAATGGTCTTAAAATTACTTGCTATATACAGTCTTTGAGCACTATCTTTGATGTGCTGAGTAGGGTTGCAGCAAAGCTGAACTCCAGAGAGAAAAAAGGAAGAGATCAGAGAAATTGATTTGTCTACAGACAGTTTACTCTGAATTTCTTGGATCTCAGTTTTGGTGTCTGTCATTAATTTTGGAAATTTCTCTGCTGTTATTTATTTAAATATTTCTTCCATGCCATTCTCATTTCTGGGATTTCAGTCATGCAGGTGTTAGACTGATTGATACTGTCCTATAGCTTTTGTATATCCTGCTCTTTTACTTTTTTATTATTTTTGGGTTGTGCAATTGCTGTCGTCTTATCTCCAAGTTCACAGATTCTTTCTTTGGCTGTCTTGACTCTTACAATGTGCCTATCAAAGGTATTCTTCACCTTTGTTGCTGTACTTTGTTTGGTTTTATTTTTTTTTCCTAATATTTCTAGATTCTTTCTTACAACTTTCATTTCTCTGTGTTTATGTTACTTATCTGATCATGTGTATTCTCTGTCTTGTCCATTAGAAACTTTATTAATTATGGTTACTGCAAATTCCCAGTCTGATAGCACTCAAATCTGTCATATCAGAGTTTGGTTGTATAGTTGCTTTGTCTCTATGGGCTGTGTTACTTTGCGTCTTTTCATAGGCACTTTTTTTTGGTCTGAAATTTAATATCCTTATTAGGACAAATAGAATTATATTTGTCAAATATAATGTTTTTATTTTAGCAAACTATACACAAGGTAAATTTTTCTATTTTAACCACTTTTAAGGTTCACTTCAGTGGCAGGGAAAAGCAAAAGGGTGGGATTTTTGGATGTTCCAATTAGGCCTTCATCTTAGGCAAAGTGTGTCCTTGAGTCTTCAGGGTGTGGCTGTCGCAGTGCTTCTCTTCCCACTGTAGCACTGTGCCCAGAACGTATTTTTAATCCTCCAATGGGGATAGAGGTTGTTTCTGCTTATTTGTTTCTTTTCTGTTCCCTTCCTCCAGCTGCAGGGGCTTCCTACTAGGTGAAAAGGGAGATGGGTCTAGATGTCTTTGGCAGTGGCTGCTAGTCCCTTCTCCCAGCCAACATCAGATCAAAGACTGTTCTTGGGATTCTCTTGAGAAGTGGGTAGTAGGAATTAATAGATCTCCTGTAGTTATATCAATACTGTCATTAAGTCAAAGAAAGGTGATTAATCACTTAGTGTAAGGAGGGGGGTAAAGCTGTTGCAAGTTCAAGGAGAAAGAAGTAGGTGTGCCCGAGGAGAATGAATAGGAGAATGAATAGATGTCAGAAATACAATACAATTCCTGGGTGGCATTATAAACCCATTTGAGATTTATAGTCATACATTTACATTGAGACATGTCAACATACCTGGGTATTTTTTATTTACATCTCCATCCAACCTTCTGTTTAACCTAACTATTCAGATTTTTTAAAATTTTTGATGATAAATTTTTATTTTTAGAAATTTTAATTGATTTTTGTTAAATCTACTTACTTATCTACTTACCCATCTTTGAATGTAAGAGTTAGAGCACTTGGTCTGAGATCCATATACTCTTTTTACTTGAGCGAATGCTCATAAAGGAAATAAAAGAAGGCAGATGGCCCAATCTAATCTTGTCAAATGGACCTCTAGGTAAGTAGACTAATGGTATTTGCTAGAAGGGAGAGACCTTATTTATTGAATGCCCTTAGTAGAATGATCTTAGCTAAAGGATTACTTATACCAAATAAACTCAGAATCCATGAGTCATGACTTACTGGAGAAAGTTAGTATGGAGTAGAACTCCTTGGAGCATAAAAATTGGTAATATTTTATTATTTAAAAGCACTTTGTGCTGTGAGAAAACGTTCTAAACCTCACTTGGTGATCTTCTCTGTGATTTTAAGTCAGAGTCTGTGTCCAATGCAGGATAGAAGGACCTAGGGAGTCATACAAGATGTCTTAGACAGATGTCTTTCTACATTATCTGTTTTTTTTTTTTTTCCTGATTGTCTGTGTTTCTTTTTTTTTTTTAAGATTTTATTTATTTATTTGACAGAGAGAAATTACAAGTACACTGAGAGGCAGGCAGAGAGAGAGAGAGAGAAGGAAGCAGGCTCCCTGCTGAGCAGAGAGCCCGATGTGGGACTCGATCCCAGGACCCTGAGATCATGACCTGAGCCGAAGGCAGTGGTTTAATCCACTGAGCCACCCAGGCGCCCTTCTGTGTTTCTTTAATAAAGCTTGGCTAATCAGTCTGATTTGACAATCCAATTCTATGTGTCAGCCCACCTCCCTTTCTTCTTCTTCTTTTTCTTCTTCTTCTTCTTTTTTAAGATTTTATTTATTTATTTGACACAGAGAGAGATCACAAGTAGGCAGAGAAGCAGAAAAAGAGAAAGGGGAAGCAGGCTGTCTGCCGAGCAAGGGGCCTGATGCGAAGCTCGATTCCCGGACCATGGGATCATGACCTGAGCCAAAGGCAGCGGCTTACCTAACTGAGCCACCCAGGCATCCGTTCCTATCTTCTTTTATTTTATACATTGTTTCATGCATACTTATCTTGAAGTTTCTTTCATATTGTTTGTGATATTTTGATTTATAATAATAAGATACATATTTGGTCTTTATCCTGGCCAAGACCCTAAGGTCCTTGGAATTATCTAAGTGATAAATGCATTTATAATGGTTTCATTTTTTATTCCTTGTAAGACCTTTCAATGACATTTGAGTTCATGTCAATGAGGTGACTTTGGAAAGCTTCTAGATAAGCACAGAATGAAAGTTGTTTGCCAGGGTAACCAACCATGTGATGAGAGGGTTGGAACTTTCAGTCCTACTTCTTTGGGAAGGGGGGTGGGACTGGAGGTTGAATTATTCCCCATTGGTCAATTACTAATCAATCATGCCTGTGTAATGAAGCCTCCATGAAGAACCCTAAAGGACAGAATTCAGAGGGCTTCTAGGTTGCTAAATGCAAGAGGTGCTGGAAGTGTGGCATTCCTGGAGCGGGTGAAGCTCCACATCCCTTCTCAAATACCCTGCCCTGTGCACCTCTTCCGTAAGGCTATTTATTTGTACCCTTTGAAATATTATTTGTAATAAATCAACAGTAGTAAGTAAACCATTTTCTGGAGTTTTCTGAGCCCTTTTAGCAAATGATTGAACCCAAGGAGGGGGCATGGGAACCTTTGATTTATAGCTAATAGGTCAGAAGCACAGGTAAGAACAGATTGGTGTCTGAAGTGTGCGGAAGAAGGGGACAGTCCTGGGTCAGAGTCCTTAACCCATGGGAACTGGAGCTATCTCCAGGTAGATAGGGTCAGAATTCGATTAACTTGTAGACCACACAGCCAGTGTCTGCCAAAGAGTTGGAGAATTGCTTGGTGTCAGGGCAGAACCCACACATTAGGAGTACAGAGTATTCCGTGTAGTGTGTAAATAGAAAATAGAGGAATTTTCCCTTTAACTGTTGTTTTTAATGTTACAAAGTTGTAGTGCTACTCTTCTTGTGTGGATAATTTTCTAAAACACTGTCATATTTGAGTATAGCTAAGCAAATCTTTATTAAATAGAGAAATATATAGTTTATGAATTTCTTAGATACACCAAAATTATAATCAATAAAAAAAGATAAATTGCTTTTATCAAAACTAACAACCTTTGTGTTTCAAAAGCTACCATTATGAAAATGAAAAGACAAGCCACACATTGCAGTAAATATTTGCAAATGATATATTAATAAAGGACATTGCACCTAAAATATAATAAAAGACAAACAAAATGACCAAAATATGTAAGGGAGATTGTACTACAGAAGATACATGAATGGCTAGTAAGCAAATTAAACAATACTTGATATCATTAGCAATTATAGAAATACAAACTGAAATTGCAGCAAGATATCACTATACATCCACCAAAACATCTATAATCAAAAAGACAAAATATCGAGAATTGGTTAGGATCTGGAGAAACTACATCCTTTATTCAAGATTGCCAGGAAGATAAAATGATAGAGTCACTTTGGAAAAGAGTTCGGCAATTTCTTAAAAAGTTAAACATAAACGTACTGTATGATGCAACAATTTCACTTCTGGAAATTCATTCAAGAGAAATAAAAACAAATCCAAATGTATGGATATAGGATCATTCATAGCACTATTTTTCATAATATTCCCAAACTGGGAAAAATCAAAATGTCCATCAAACAGTGAGTGAATAAAATAATATGGTATAAACACTAGGAGAGTATTTCATAATACAAGTAACTTTTTTTTTTTTTTTAGGATTTTTTTTTTAATTTTTTATTTTTTATAAACATATATTTTTATCCCCAGGGGTACAGGTCTGTGAATCACCAGGTTTACATGGAGGCTTAAGTGGGTAGGAGTATTTCATAATAAAAAGGAACCAACCACTGATTCATGCAGCAGCATTATCCTCAGCATAATGAAAGAAGACAAATGCAAAAGACTACATAAAGCATGATTCCATGTATATGAAATGATCAGAAAAGGCAAATTTATAGAAACAGAAAACAAATCAGTGCTTACCTCGGTCTGCGGGGTCTGTGTGGATTAAGTGCAAGTGGCACAAAAAACAGTTTGATGGAAATGTTCTAAAACTGGATTGTGCAGAAGGTTACACAAGTAAATACATTTTCTAAAACTCACTGAATTGTGTACTTCCAGTGGAGAATTTTGTGGTATATAAATTGTATCCCAGTAAAGCTGCTAGAATTTTTTTTTTTTCAAAAACTCTAATTTGTTGGGTTAATGGGCAAAGTAGTCATATGGTACTAACATAAATCGCTGCCTGGGGGATGCTGTTTCCTCCGAGAAAAAGCAGTGATTCTTTGAGAAACCAAAGTTGGGGATTTGCTCTTCAGGTTCAGTAGGAGAAATTGGATTTTTTTCTTTTGTATCACATCTAGAAGTTTTTAAATCAAATTGACCTATTCACATTCACTAAAATTACATTATGCTGAATTATGGACAAAAAGCCAAAGGAAGGAAATACAATTTCCCTTACAAATGATGAACTATAAGAATCCTTTATATTATGAGGTAAACTGCATTCCAATTTGTTTCTCCCATTAATAGTTGATTAACCAACTATATAGTGGGGAATATGAAATGGCAGGTAGCATTTTTGGTATTAGACTCACTGGGTCATAAGTTATATTTTATTGCATGCAGCTGTTTAGTAATTTCCATATGCTTTATAGCTTCCTACCATCCAACTTACTATCTCTTTGAAACCCTGCTTTTATGGAAGTAGCAGTTTATGCTGCTATACAAAATAATTTCTAATATGGTAGCACTGTATGTGCGACACTTCCAGATACATTTTAAACATCAGTTCATTTGTGTTTTTTCCTCACACATTTGGCATATGAGTCTTCTTTTCCTGCTGTTATTCTTAATTATATAGAATAGCTTTTTTTCCTGCCAGCTCTTTTGGTTTCCTCAGATGCAAGCGTGTTAGTTACTTGATTGCTAAAGATTATAAGGTTCAGAGAAGTTCGGGTCTTGATGTAGATGCATCCCAAAGGGTGTGTGTGTGTGTGTGTGTGTGTGTCCATTATTTCCCCTATCATTAAAACATTGGCTTCTGAGTGAGAAAGTTCTGAAGCTAAATAAAAATCATAGATTTTTCTTACTAAGTAAAGATTTAACAAATACTTAAAAATAAATTTAACAAGTAATAAATGTATTGACATAAAATGACTAGGTATGTTATATATTAAATACACACATATACATACCTATATACATATATACATATATGTGTAATGTTATATGTATACACATACATGTAAAACATGCATTTATATACACATATAATAGACACTATTTAGCCAGGGCACCATTATTAGAGTTTCAATTCTTTTTTTTTATTAATTTTTTATTTTTTATAAACATATATTTTTATCCCCAGGAGTACAGGTCTGTGAATCACCAGGTTTACACACTTCACAGCACTCACCCAAGCACATACCCTCCCCAATGTCCATAATCCCACCCCCTTCTCCCAAACCCCTTCCCCCCAGCAACCCTCAGTTTGTTTTGTGAGATTAAGAGTCACTTATGGTTTGTCTCCCTCCCAATCCCATCTTGTTTCATTGATTCTTCTCCTACCCACTTAAGCCCCCATGTTGCATCACCACTTCCTCATATCAGGGAGATCATATGATAGTTGTCTTTCTCTGCTTGACTTATTTCGCTAAGCATGATACGCTCTAGTTCCATCCATGTTGTCGCAAATGGCAAGATTTCATTTCTTTTGATGGCTGCATAGTATTCCATTGTGTATATATACCACATCTTCTTGATCCATTCATCTGTTGATGGACATCTAGGTTCTTTCAATAGTTTGGCTATTGTGGACATTGCTGCTATAAACATTCGGGTGCATGTGCCCCTTTGGATCACTACATTTGTATCTTTAGGGTAAATACCCAATAGTGCAATTGCTGGGTCAAAGGGCAGTTCTATTTTCAACATTTTGAGGAACCTCCATGCTGCTTTCCAGAGTGGCTGCACCAGCTTGCATTCCCACCAACAGTGTAGGAGGGTTCCCCTTTCTCCGCATCCTCGCCAGCATCTGTCATTTCCTGACTTGTTGATTTTAGCCATTCTGACTGGTGTGAGGTGATATCTCATTGTGGTTTTGATTTATATTTCCCTGATGCCGAGTGATATGGAGCACTTTTTCATGTGTCTGTTGGCCATCTGGATGTCTTCTTTGCAGAAATGTCTGTTCATGTCCTCTGCCCATTTCTTGATTGGATTATCTGTTCTTTGGGTGTTGAGTTTGCTAAGTTCTTTATAGATTCTGGACACTAGTCCTTTATCTGATATGTCGTTTGCAAATATCTTCTCCCATTCTGTCAGTTGTCTTTTGATTTTGTTAACTGTTTCCTTTGCTGTGCAAAAGCTTTTGATCTTGATGAAATCCCAATAGTTCATTTTTGCCCTTGCTTCCCTTGCCTTTTGCGTTGTTCCAAGGAAGATGCTGCTGCGGCAGAGGTCGAAGAGGTTGCTGCCTGTGTTCTCCTCAAGGATTTTGATGGATTCCTTTTGCACATTGAGGTCCTTCATCCATTTTGAGTCTATTTTTGTGTGTGGTGTAAGGAAATGGTCCAATTTCATTTTTCTGCATGTGGCTGTCCAATTTTCCCAGCACCATTTATTGAAGAGGCTGCACAGAAATCAGTTGCATTTCTCTACACCAACAGCAAGACAGAAGAAAGAGAAATTAAGGAGTCAATCCCATTTACAATTGCATCCAAAACCATAAGATACCTAGGAATAAACCTAACCAAAGAGACACAGAATCTATACTCAGAAAACTATAAAGTACTCATGACAGAAATTGAGGAAGACACAAAGAAATGGAAAAATGTTCCATGCTCCTGGATTGGAAGAATAAACATTGTGAAAATGTCTATGCTACCTAAAGCAATCTACACATTTAATGCAATTCCTATCAAAGTACCATCCATCTTTTTCAAAGAAATGGAACAAATAATGCTAAAATTTATATGGAACCAGAAAAGACCTCGAATAGCCAAAGGGATATTGAAAAAGAAAGCCAACGTTGGTGGCATCACAATTCCGGACTTCAAGCTCTATTACAAAGCTGTCGTCATCAAGACAGCATGGTACTGGCACAAAAACAGACACATAGATCAATGGAACAGAATAGAGAGCCCAGAAATAGACCCTCAACTCTACAGTCAACTAATCTTCGACAAAGCAGGAAAGAATGTCCAATGGAAAATAGAGTTTCAATTCTTGTTTTAAAAAGAATTATGGTACCATTTTATCAGTTCTACTTCTAGAAAGGTACATATGTAAACAAAAGCCAATGTACCAGGTTGTTACTTCCATTTGTTCATTCATTTCAAAATTCATTTTTCCCTAATAGCATTTATGGAGTTCTTATTATCTAGGGATTGCATCAGGAATACAGATATAAATAGGATCTCATTCTTCCATCTAGAAGATTTTAGCCTCCCAGGGAAGACAAATATACAAACACATTTATGTATTAATGTATTATAGATTATGTGATGTATTAGGGAAACATAAGGAAAACCTAATAGGAGATTTCTTCTCATTATGGAAAGGGGTTACATTATGTGAGCAAAAGCCAGTAAGTGTAAGGAAACAGCATGAAGAGGTTGAGAACTAGGGTGGCTAAGTAGACAAATTTGGGAAGTGGGAATAGAACCTAATGTTAGCTAATAACTAGGTTAAGAAATGTTTTAGATGTCATACTGAGGCATTACATTATTCCTCTGGGTGATGGGGAGACAGTAATTCATCTAAAAATGAAGAGCAGCCAAATCTAATCTGTATGTAGCACATAATTCATAAGAAACACATTTTTTTTGTCTATAAAATTAGATTACATACCCTCTCTGTATCCCATTTCTTAGGCATAATCCTCCTTTTGGTGCTGAAACAGCTTCCTGAAAGTGTCCCACAGTTCTTTCTTTCCTAAGCTGTTGTCTGCTAAGGTTGGAAAGGATGCCCTGGGATCTGTCTTGTCCATCACTGTTCTGCTTTAGCTGACGAAGGGCAGGGGTGTCCCTGCTGAAACCTCACTCTCCCTTCAGCTCTGCAGGGATGCCACTGCAGGCAGTGGCAGGCAGTGACTTTGGCTTAGGGCTAATAGTGGTACCACACAGAAACAAAATCAGAAGCAATGGCTCCGAGCATCTATAGATCCAAACCCAATGCCAAAATCCCATCCTCACCTTCTGCCTAGTCCCATATCTGTCTCTGTGCAGCCAGAAGGAATGTATATACCACCAGGAAGAAAATCCCATGCAGGCAGCTCCATGCTTCAGAGTCCTGGCTTCATTATCTCACCTCTTAGTCTAAGGTCAGCTTTATTTCCTCTCCCAGGCTATATCACTCCAGGATATCTTTCAAGAATATATTCTGTAATTCAGATTTTTTCTTTTAGGGAAACTCTTCACCCTTAACTTTCTGAGACAGATGAAACAATAACAGAATTAACACAAATCCTATAGTCTGGCTTATTTGGTATCAAGAAAATAAAAATCCCTTCCTTCTCATTCTGTTCCTCATCTCCAGGGATAATTGCTTTTGAAAGTTGTGCATATTTTCCTCAACTTCTCTCATTTAGATATAAATGTCCATGCATATACACACAGTAAATATTATCTTTTACAAAACTTGAATCAATCTGTAACTTGCTTCTTTCTATCTAGCAGCTTATCAAAAATGTATATGTGTATATTTGTATATGTGTATGTGGGTGTATACATGCACACATATATACATCATTTTTTTAAGTGTTTGCTAAATATTCCAATATACTGATATGTCATTTTAAAATTTTAACCTGACCGGGCCAGCCGAGCACCTGTCAGGGACAGCTCCCTGGTGCAGGTGCCAGACAGGTGGCTCCGGCTGAGCCCAACCCCAGCATGAGCTCCTTCGACCTCCCGGCACCGTCCCCAGCTCGCTGCAGCCCCCAGTTCCCCAGCATCGGCCAGGAGCCCCCGAGATGAGCCTTTACCATGAGAACTTCTTCTACCCACAGGGCGTGCCCAGCCCTCAGCGCTCCCCCTCCTTTGAGGGGGGTGGCGAGTACGGGGCCACCCCTAACCCCTACCTCTGGCTCAATGGGCCCGCCATGACTCCACCGCCCTACCTGCCGGGCACCAACGCCAGCCCCTTCCTGCCCCAGGCCTACGGTGTGCAGAGGCAGCTGCTGCCCGGTATGTCTGGGCTGGGGGGCGGCGACCTGGGCTGGCTGCCCATCCCCTCGCAGGAGGAGCTGATGAAGCTGGTGCGGCCCCCCTATTCCTACTCGGCTCTCATTGCCATGGCCATACACGGGGCGCCCGACAAGCGCCTCACCCTCAGCCAGATCTACCAGTACGTGGCCGACAACTTCCCCTTCTACAACAAGAGCAAGGCCGGCTGGCAGAACTCCATCCGCCACAACCTGTCTCTCAATGACTGCTTCAAGAAGGTGCCCCGTGATGAGGACGACCCAGGCAAAGGGAATTACTGGACCCTGGACCCCAACTGTGAAAAGATGTTCGATAATGGAAATTTCCGCAGGAAGAGGAAGAGAAAATCGGATGTTTCCTCCAGCACGGGATCCCTGGCCTCCGAGAAGACGGAGAACAGCCTCCTGGCGGGCAGCCCCAAGACGGCAGAGGCCCAGGACATCCTGGACAGTGCTTCACCGGGGACCACCGGCTCCCCAGAGAAGCCACCCTCCCCTCCCCCACCGGGCACCCCCTGCCTCAACAGCTTCCTCTCCACCATGACCGCCTACGTGAGCGGGTCGAGCCCGGCGAGCCGCCCTGTGGCAACACCGGGACTGAGCCCTGAGCCCACGGACAAGATGGGGCAGAACTTGCTGAACTTCAGCTCGTACACCCCACTCACCAACCTCAGCGGCCACGGAGGCGGGGGCGAGTGGGCCAACCCCATGCCTGCCAATGCTCTCGGCTACGGAGGCTCTGTCCTCAACCAGTTCAGTCCCCATTTCTACAACAGCATCAACACGAACAGTGTCCTCTACCCCAGGGAGGGCACCGAGGTCTAGAACAGAGCAGCCCCCGAACCTGCTGGACACATGGAGAAGAAAAGCAGTCGAGAACTCCCGTGCCAGCGTCATTGCTGTCCAAGACCTCTGACCTGCCCGGACAGACACAGAAAGCTCAGGAATTCGGCCTTTTTCTAGAACACAGTGTGGACCTTCTGTTTATCTCACGTGTACACACACACACACACACACACACACACACACCCGCCAACTCTGGAGCCTGGTAACAGTAATCACGGGGACCATCTGTGGAGTCTAAGTGCCACGTGCTGTCTTGGGCTCTTTAAAGGCGTAATCACACTCATATTTACAGGCATCCTGTGAGGGTCCAGTGAACCTCTTCGTTGAGCAGATGAGGAAACCGAGGCTCCAGGAAGTTAAGTACCTTTCCCAGGATCTCACACACTAGTAAGTGGCAGCGCCGTGGCTGGAGTCCAGGTCTCTATGGGCCCCGAAGTCTGGGCCCAGAGGCAGGGATGCGGCCAGTGGGGGAGCAGCTAGGGAAGGGCCCCGTGAAAGCGGCTTACGGCAAGCACCCCCTCTACCGTCTGGCTGCCCGTCAGAATTCAGCCCCAGCCCCGGGCTCATCTCGTCCTGCTCTAAGTCCTTATTCCGTGGTTCCCAGCTTACCTGTAGATACTCCCTTTGCTGCCACTCGAGGAGGGACGCCCAAGCCCCTGAAGGACGGTGTGTGCCCCCTCTCCCTCCGTGAGGGACACAGCTTCCCCTGCCCCAGAGCCCATGAACGGGGCAGCGGGGAGGAACGGTGGGCCGCCTGCCCACGCCCCAGCCCTGTGTCCGCCTACAAGATCGTGTAAAGCCCAGCTTCCTGCGTGCGCGTCAAGGACCAGTGAGCCGGAAGTGGCTGGCTCTTCCAAGAGAAACAAGGGTGCATGAGCGCTTCCTTTTTTATGGCCTGGGAGAGGTGCACGTCCGAGAAAACAAGGCCTCAAAGAAGGGGGCTGTGGCCCCCTGCACGGGGCCCCCTGCCTGTGCCTCTGAGACGCTCTTTTTATATGTACTTTACATGCCTGTGATGTGTCATCATGACACACGCTGGGAAGTGTTTTTGTTTTCTTATTTTCTTTTGAATTAAAAAATTTTAAAAAGAAAAAAAAAATTTTAACCTGACCTATTGATGGGCATTTTATTGTTTCCAAATATTCCACTTTTCTCTAATAATGTTTCAGTAAGCAAACTTTATTTTTATTTGAATCTATTCATGCTCTAATTTCTCTAGACTTCTTTTTGCTCAAGAATAGGCATATTGAATATTTGAATACAATATTATCAAACAACTCTTCCATAATCACTATATAAATTGCTCATTTTCTAACATTCTAATAAGCATCAGATGTTATTAGTCTTTTATCTTTTGTTTAAATTGACATTTCTCTCACTATGGTCAGGTTGGTCTTCTTTTCATATTTTATTGGCCATATGAATTATAATTTATGTTAGTTGCATGTTTTTCTATCAGGTTGTCTATTTATTATTTATGTAAGTTTTTTAATAGAAAAATAGTGACCAATTATCTTTTTTTACATAGGAGAATTATTATATATAATGGCTGAAATCTGTCCTCAGCCAACTGGCAGTTTCTTCCTTTCTCTTATTTACCTCTTACTTTGTAGTGAATATCATTAAACTCTGTGTGTGTGTGTATGTGTGTGTGTGTTCTGTGAGTATATGTGAATAGCCAAATATTAGTCTTATTCTCTATGATCTCAAAGTTTTGTTTCTGGTTTACGAAGGACCCTAGCATGAGATTCTATGGATAATCTCCTAATTTATTTCCTGGTTAAGTCATGATTTTTGTTCCACTTTTAGATTATTAAACTATTTGAAATTTATTACATATATATTAGAAAATATTTTATTTGCATTCTCTTTTAAATAGTTATCTAGACTTTTATTATTATTTTCCTGAGGCCTGAAAATCATAAAGAAAAGAAAGAAAGTTTGTCCGTTAATGGGGAGCTATACATATACAGACACAGGAATGATTATATGAAACACAGAGTGCCAAGAGGTATAAAAGAGTACCCTGATTGAAAATCACCAAAATGATAGCTAACATGTAAATGAATGCTTATTTTGTGCCAGGCTGTGTATTAAGCATTTTTCATGTGCTTTAAAGAACTTTTGTGCAACTCTATAAACCAGATTCTACAGATTTCAGAAAAAGAAGTTGAAATTGTAAGAGATGAAATAATTTATCCAGGTCTTACTGAATATAAAGAGCATAACTTGATCAATATGGTATTAGGTTTCTGGACTTGGAAGTTTGTTTGACTCAGTGAGTCACTCTCATTAGAAAAACAAAGGTCTAGCTGGAGTGGTGGTGAGTACAGCAAGGAATGTATTTGAGATCATGCTAATTCAGACCATATGGGGATTTATGTGCTCAGAAAGAGCTGCTAGTTAAAATCAACAAGAAAGAATGTACAAACTATTTCAGTGTGTCAATATACATATGAAAAACTTCACAAAAGTCCTATCTGTTTGTCTCTATTAGCAATCCAATATAATTGGAGCAGTAAACCTGAAATACCTCACTTAGTGGTCAACATTGCTTTCTGTTATTTACTGAGGACTCTCTCTTCCCTTCTTCCCCCCAAAAAAGTGGGGAAAAAGTTGTAGGAGGTGTTCTATTACTGGCTTGAGAAATTAGTGATGGAGGGATGAGAGAGAGCAAAATAAGCAACGTAGTAGAATAGTATGGAGAACGTCTCCACAGGTAAATAAGGAAGTCACGGACATACGGAGGAATGGGCAGCATGGTGGAGAAGGATGGAGAGTCACTCCACAGACAGGTAAGAAATAGTGGATCGATAAAGATGGAAAGTAAAGGCAATGTTCAGAGTATCAGGATAACTCCTGGGAATACATGTGGAACCAAGGGAGAAGTCAATATTGACCCACTAGGGAAGAATGTAATAAGAGTTCTAACTTTTCTCAGTTAGTGATAGGATGAAGTCAAGAGTTCAAGAAATCCCTGGTCAGTGTACTCCCGATCTAGCCCACAGTCAGTAAAGAACAAGATCATCTATCTATTCTATTTTCTAAACAACATTTGACCATCGGAGATCAATTGCACACAATGAATATTGTGCCTTATACTATTTTCAAAGTTAAAGGTTGGGTTTTTTATTTATTTCTTTTTCTTTCTTTCTTTTTTTTTTTTTTTTTTTTTTTTTTTTGAGCTCTGTCAAACTGTGACATTGCCAGTGATTTTAATAGGCCTTTCAAAACACCCAGGAAATTGGCCCATTATTTTTACCTTTCCCTGTCTTCCAAAGAGTTTGCATTCCCATCAGGATTATTTCCAAAAATAAATAAGCCCACAAGCAATACCTTAGTAACTGTCTTTCATACCTTCAGGCTGCAGAGGTTTAACTGTTTCCCTCTATATCTTTCAAGCAAGTAAAAAGTAAATCCAGAAATATGAAGAGAGAAAAAATTGTCCTAACAATATTTTAATTGATATTGGTATTAATTGATATGATTTAATTGATAGAGATGGATATAACATTGTCAAATAGATGTGAAATGAAACACAGAATTTAGTTAAATAAATGTCTGTAATTTAAAAAAACAATAAAATAATTATCTACGAGTTTTACCATTTGCATACATTTCATTGTATGAAATTTTGCAAGGAATCTATTATCAAACAACCAAAAAAACTATACAAGGAAGAACCATTAAAAGATATTGTTTTCATTATGGTAAGACAATATATATATATATATATATTTTTCCCCAGTTACTGTTACATTGATTGTGAATATTGACTTATGAAATATCACTGAGAAAATATATGTGTATAATTTTAAGTGTGTAGTTCAAACCAAAAAATATCAGTGCTAGGAAAATGAGACTGTCATTTTGTGACCCTCCTTTCCTTAGAAAGTCTTAACTACTTTGAATTCTTAGCAGAAGTATTAGCATTAGGCTATATTAGTGGAAAATAGAGACTCAGCAGTGACCACCAGAGCAGGCAGTCTTCTCCACCCTGTTCATTCCAAACTCAAGGTGACATGACGTTATGCAAGTCAGTTAACCACCCAAAGAGATTTGGACTCAGTCTCCTTTTCTGTTTCAAAAATTAAAAATGGCCTTACCAATAGGTTGTGTTTTGTCTTCCCTGGTTTCCAGAGCAGTTTTGCTCATAGTCCTATAGATTTTAGTTGTGGAATATTTTTCTCAGCTGGTGGAGTTGGAAAACATAGTTTCTAGTAACTGAACAATTATTGATCCTGTCAATAAAAGAGATATATAAAAAATTTTAACTGGACAGATTAATATTTATGTAGTTATAGCAATCTCTTTTTAAATGAAAACCTGGTATTTAAAAAGGAAAATTTAGTATTTGAATAATCCATTAGAAATATAAAATAATATTTTAAGGCTTTTGAAAGTAAAATTATCTGCTACCTAAATTCTACCAAAACCACACTTGAAAATTTCTATTTAAGTGTTTTTTTCTTAATGATCATGCCTTTTAAGTTTGAAGTAGTCAAAATTCTCTGTCAGTATAAAATCAGATACCAGACTACTATCCTATCCTCTTACCCAGAGAATCACCTTGAATAAGGTGAAATTCATAATATTTGTCTTTTATCAAGTGCCAAATGTCAAACGCTATGACAGGTAACTTCTGATATTCCCTAACATAGGTATCACTATTAAACATATTTTATAGATTAAAAACTGAGGCTGGTGTTAATTTGCCCAAGGTCACACAGATGGTAAGTCTGGGAATCAGAATGCAAACTCAGTCAAACTCTGTGCTCTTAAGCCCATACCTTAACCATTACGCATTATTGTTCTTCAAAGAAACAAAGGAAAATACTTTTAATTCTATATAACCATTGTAAACCCCACATAATAAATTCTTTTTTTGGATTTGTTACAAAGAAAAACATTTACTTATTCTAAAGAAATTCTATGCTTCATTTAATAAGATAATAATGACTAACATTTTTTTAACGCTTCCTGTGTCTGTAATTTCCTCACAAGTGTTCTGAGCAATTTCCTCATTAACTCATTTAATCCTCATGGTTATTTAAGGAGGTATGTATGTATCTATGTATTATTATTATTATTAGTGGAAAATGAGGTTAATAACCTTCATAGTTATATTCAACATGAAAAAATTTTTTGAGAAAATTCATGACAAAAGCACCATAAGAAATATAACAATAAATGACAAACCAAGAAAATATATCTCTAACTCATATGTGTGTTAAATAAGTCCCTCTCAGTTACAAAAGTATGGAAACCAGAACCAATATAATTTGGGGGAAGTGGGAGATGATGACATCTTTTATAACAAATAATAGGAAATTCAAGATACAAATGAACTGAGACTCCATGAACTCAAGTAATATCATCAGATCTTTCTCTTTCTCTTTTCTGGTTTCTATTCCTCATTTCCTCTCTTCTCAGATCTATTTTCTTCTGAATGTTTTCTACATTCTTTATCACAATATGTGGGCTTCCCCCAGGCAGTTTGAACAAAGTAGATGTCGTGCTCTCCCTGCCCGCGGAGATGACGCAACACACACACAGGTCGATGCACAAGCTCTTGTTTATTCCCTAGTCGATCTTTCTCCTCCCCTTGCAGGGAAGTTCCCTTGACTTATATAGGGCATAACAGCCAATCACAGAGGTGTTCACGTGAACAGGAGGTATCTGGGGCTCCTAGGCAGTGGTGGCATGCGGTGTTCATGGGACGAGCACGAGGTCACGTGTGGCCAGGGCGGATGTTTTTCAGGCTGTCCGTGCTGCTCAGGCTATGTAGCCGGTGCTATCTTAGGGGCGCGACCGGCGTCATCTTAGGGGCGCGACCCTGACAAGTAGAGGCACAGATAACAGGATACATGTAACCACCAAATTTAGCAGTCTTAAAGGAAAGAAAGTATCTCTTTCCCAACACCTGACAGAAGGTTCCACAGGCCTGAGTGAATTCTATGTTTCACAGGTTTATTTCTGGGCCAGTGCTTGTGGACAGAAGAATGGAGAATCTTTAAATGCACAGACCATCTTCCATTACTAAGGAGTCAGATCTACAGTGAGGAAGGACAATTTCCACAAATCAAGTTGTAGGCTATTGCCAAAACAGAGTAGGAAGATAAAAACAAATCTGTAATTGTATTCCTCCCTTTAGTTACCCACTCTTTCTCCATTCATATAATTCTACAAAGTTTCTTTTCCTGTATTAAAATAATTACAAAAAGGAAAGCCAACCCAGTCTCTTTTCCAATGAGAAAAGAGCCATATTCCATTATGGCTTCCAAAGGCATATCCAGGATATTTGGAAGATAGAGTTTCCTCTGCTTGAGACCCAGCTGGTCATACGACAACCAATTACAAAATAATCAATTTATCCCCCCCTGATATCTGCAACAATTAGTAGTGACAGACCCCACAGAATATCCTTAATAAAATCCCTTCTGTGCTATTGGACAGGGATGATGGAAGGAAATAATGACACTGGAGACAAGTCTTGTCATTTTTCTTTCTGGCAGCCACTGGTTTTGACTGCTATTGGTTTCTACCTTATCCACTGTCCTCTATATTTACCTGTGAAAGGAGTGTTGGAAAAGACTCCTCTGCTATGGTCTGCCCAGTCTTAGCCTCCCATCGCTTATTAGGATGGTTTCTAAAGCATGGTCATTGACTTAGGAATTGGAGACTTAAAGACTTACACTTGCCTGAATGGGATTTCTCTATGACTTTCTTCCATAATATAAAGTGAGATGAAGTGACATGTGTCATTCATGAATGACAGGGTCCACTCAATTCATATTTTCTTCCCACTACATTTGAGATGAAGTCTTCATTGTCCCCGGTCCATGCAAAATTGCAATGAACACCGCTTTCCACTGACTCATATTCATCCTATAATATCATCAAGAAATGAACTTTTATTTAATAAGCTCCTGATCCTTGGGGTCCTTTTTTATGACATTACCTAGGCTATTCTAACTGATATACAGTGTGTTAATATCAAAAAAGATGATCATATTTAGAGGACAAAATTAAACATGCCCATAAAAAGCAATTCATAAATTGGACTTTACTGATATTTAAAAAATTCTGCTCTTTGACAGACACTATTAGGAGAATGAAAAGAGAATTTACAGACCAGAAGATATTTGTATTTCCAATATCTGATTAAAAAAAACAACAGGGACGCCTGGGTGGCTCAGTTGGTTAGGCAGCTGCCTTCGGCTCAGGTCATGATCCCAGCGTCCTGGGATCGAGTCCCATATCAGGCTCCTTGCTCCGCAGGGAGCCTGCTGCTCCGTCTGACTCTGCCTTCCACTCTGTCTGCCTGTGCTCGCTCTTGCTCTCTCTCTCTGACAAATAAATAAAAAATCTTAAAAAAATAAACTTGTATTTGAAATAACGTATTTCTGAAATTTATAGAGTTCTCTATAAATTCAATTATAAGAAATATAAAATTCAATTATAAGAAAACAACCCAATATAAAAACAGCTAAAGGTGTGAATAGATATTTCATCAAAGAAGATACGTAGACAGCAAGTGAACACATAAAGGAGAATAGGAAAATTGAAGTTTTAACAAAATGAGAACATTGTATCTTTATTAGAATGACTAAAATGAAAAAGACTTACCATGCTAAGCATTGGTGAGGAGGTAGAGGAATTTCACTTATAGGTTTATTTAACCAAGATAAATGAAAACATATTTCCATAAAAAGACTCAAGTGTGAAAGTTCATAGCAGCTCTATGAAAGTATTCATGGTTGTCAACAGGTGAACAGACCACAGAATGTCACCAACAGTCAGAAGGATGAACAACTGATAACTCCAACAATATGGATTAATTTCAAAATACATACTCTAACTAAAAGAAACCAGAGCAAACAAACAAACAAAAAACCACATATTGTGTGATTCCATTTATATAAAGTTTAGAAAGTGCTAAGTATAACAGGGAACAGAGCAGTGGAGATGGGAAGGGTAGAAGCAGAGAGGGACAAAAGAGAGATGCCAAAGAGGCATGAGTAAACTTTTCAAAGTGATGTATGTGTTCATTATCTTGAATTTGGTAATGTTTTCAACAACATAGTCATGTCAAAACTTAATCATTCTGTACGCTTTAAACACATGCTGTGTATTATGTCCATTATGCCTCAGTAAAGATGTTAAAAATTTCATACAACTATACACTTTTTTAAAGGAGTGAACTTTATGGAATGTAAATTATACCTCAAAATTATGTCACCTGAACAGTGAAAATATTACATATAAATCATTAAAAAGTTATTTAAAATAGTAAAAGAAAAAAAAGGAAGTAAAAAGAGAAAAAGGGAAAATAGTGTTTTAGAAGTTGAAAATAAAAGATGTTTACCTCATCTAGTAAAGCTGCTTCTTCTCCTGGACGTGTCAAACTACTTCACTGTTAGTTGCATTGGCTTTCTGCTGTGAAACTCAGTTTCCCCATTCCCAAGGACCAAACAGTGGTTATTTTTTAATAAAGTCCTTGGATTAAGGAAAAACACTCATTGGGTACCTGGGTGGCTCAGTAGGTTAAGCGTCTGCCTTTGGCTCATGTCATGGTCCCAAGATTCTGGGGTGGATGCCCATATGAGGCTTCCTGCCCAGCAGGGAACCTGCTTCTCCCTCTCCCTCTGCCTGAATCTCTTTCTGCTCATTCTCTCTGTCTCAATTTCTCTCTCTCTCTCTCTCTGTCAAATAAATAAATAAATATTTTTAAAAAGAAAGAAAAAACATTCACAAACCAACACACTCTTCATTCTTTATCCTATGTTAAAATAGAAATGCAGGGATGCCTGGGTAGCTGGTTAAATGTCTGCCTTTGACTCAGGTCATGATCCCAAGGTCCTAGGATGGAGTCCCTTGTCAGGCTCCTTGCTCAATGGGGAGACTGCTTCTCCCTCTTCCTGCCATTCCCCCTGCCTGGGCTCTCTCTCTCCCTGAAAATAAATAAAAAATCTTAAAAAATGAAATACAAGTGCACATCTCAAAAGTGACCAGAGATGAGAAAAATCAATTTTGTATATGCTTGTGTTTGCCTCCCAGAGGAGAGAAACAACCACCATTTTTTTTCTTTCATCTCCAACCATATGCTTTTTAATTCAAAGTGAAATTTACAGTTCATCACTATTGTGATGACTTATCTGTCTGCCAAGGACTGTAGCTAATTGGTGATTTCAACATCCAAGCTTTGTTTGGTGAATACATATAAAATAGCTTTTGGATTTTCTAGCTAAAAAAAGAAAAAATTGGAATAAAAAAGCATGCATGATATGAGGTGTTTCAAAATTCACTATAGATTTGTCATTCAGGTCACAATTCCAGCCATAGCTCTTCAATGAAGTTTCCTCAACTTAATGGAAATATGAGTTAGACCAATTTCAGGAATCCAAATTTTTTTCAGGTGCCTTCATGTTGGGGGAATTACCCAATTTGAACTGAATCAAATTTAAATTAGTCTTATGGTCATAAAAAGTTATGAATTTATTTCCTTACCCCAAATAAAATACATTCTTAATTAACAATAATAATTAGATTTTACCAGGTTCCAACATGAGGGAAAAGACAAAGAGACCACTTGCGATGTTATCTGTAGGTTGTAGGGAAGGAAGGCAGCTGAAACACGGTTGTAGGAAGAAAGGAGATTAGGTGAGCTAATAAAATATCCCTTCATCCAGGGTTGACAAGAACACTTCTTTTGACCATAAGCTGGATGAAATACTTACATTCTAATTTTTAAATGTGTGAGTTCATAGGTATTGATTTTAGTATACATAATAATGTCATCATTATACAAATTATTATATGCATTTTTGTGTATGTCAGTTATGTTTCACTATCTTAAACGATCAGAGGCTGAATATTCTGAATTACATCTGAATTACATCTTTAGCACAATTCTTAAAATGATTGTTTTGGAGCCACTGAAGGAAATACAAGATTCACAGTGAGGTAACTGGGAAAATACCATTTGAGAACATCTTATCTTGCACTTTAACCCCAATTAATCCACTTCACTCTCTTTTATTGTGAATACTTATGAAACTATTTCCTGATTTCCCTTGACTCTACAATGGTTTTGGTTCATAGACCTAACTGGATCTTTCCTTAACTCTAAAAGGTCAATGACAGAGTTTTGCCTTAATATATTTTCAAAAGTATAGGTCATGGTCAATTGGGAAGCCATTTTCTTTACAAATTACTCCTAAAAAACCAATAGGACGGGTTTGAAAACTTACTTTCATTGTTTTTCTAACTCTATGGTATTATGTATGCATTAATTTTCCTAGAAGGGTGACTTAAGAATCATATTATTTTCAATTTTGTCTTCATTGTTTAGTGGAGTTTCCAATCCCAGTGATATCATAACTAGCTAGAGTTCTATAGAAACAACAATTTACTTATCTCTGAAAAATTTGGAATGTACAATTTTGTTCTTTTTGCATTTCCAATGACATAAAAATAGAATGGTACTTTTGCATAACAACATCAAAAGCAGGCAAAGATTTCTGAATGTCTTCTCTTTTCCTTCTGCTTGTTAAAACTACAACCAAACTTTAGCATAATGTTGTTGGGCTGC